>NW_020653852.1:3942241-3984602 GCF_003589595.1 Hyposmocoma kahamanoa | reverse complement strand
AAATCCGGAAAAATAGTTTAATTTCCTATGTGTAACAATCGCGAAAACCTAAGAACTCGAACATGAATGAACATGACTTTCGTGTATATAAAATACTATACTACAGTACTATATAAGGTGGCAGTATCCCTAAACGAGCTCTTTCACAAGGAGCGCTACTGCTACTGGAGTTCCAGTATCAATAATTATAATTATTTATAACAAAAACCGACCTCTTAAGTTTGAAGAATTACATATATTTGCTAAGTTTTATTGTAGTCGGTTAATAGAAAGTGAGTTAAACCAAACAAACTGGTTTCATCCCCTAATTTGCCAAATTTAGAAGTGTAATATTTTTGAATTTTGATTAGGACCAATATTGAGGTACCCCCTTTCCAACAAAAATTAATAATCGTTATTACGTAACATTCACTGTTTACGCGTGTTTGGTTATCCGTGTAAATTAGTTCAGTTTTATTTATTTTTAATTTTAAAGAATACTTAGTTTATAATAAGTAAACCATATCAAGGCCTATGTCCAGCAGTGGACTTCTTCGGCTAAAAAGTTGATAAGGACGATGTAACCTTTATTTAAAATTCCAATAAAATTAATCCGTAAAAATCATAAACATGCATTTAGTTTACGTAAAATGCCGCTAGATGGCGGTGAACGTTTTGTATTAAAACGAGTTTGGTATTAAAATTTCTATAAGGCTTTGCCATGGAATCAGTCATGTGTAGCACGCTCTGCTGACGGAAGTCCGCAGTAGCGTCCTGAGCCGACCCGCTGTCCCACTTGGGCGCCCTCTGGCCCGCTACTTACATTGAAGTTTATTTTAATGGGTTAAGAGCCTTCAGCTCGTCCTCTTCTCCGGTGGCGCAGTCAAGGCCATTAGCGGCCAAATGCTGCAAAAAATGTCTTTTAAAAAAAGTCATGTGTGGTAGTAAGGTGGTCAAGATTTGGAAGTTTATAAATGGGTGGTTAAATACAGTTGTGAGTTTGATTTTTTACGACCCTTTATTACATACAAAAAAAATCGAATTAAAAATCTCCTCCTTTTTTAAAGTCGTTTAAAAACTATAAATGAAATATTGGTTTTGACAATGAAATGTCAGTAAAAAATAATTTTGTTGTTTGTAAAAAATAGTGGCCCCTAATGAAAATAGACACCTAATTTTGTATTTGGAAAGTGCTAAATTGTAAATGAGATACTGAGCTTTCCTTTGGTTATAATAACCGTGTGACCATATTGGACTCGTCGGTCTTACACATTAGTTTACGTCATAATTTTTTTGAAACAATATTCCTGTTGAATTAGATGTTTTTAAGACCGCCATTCAAAAAAGCCATCGATTTGATAATCTAAATTTTACCAATTTGCTTTATACCTGTATTATCTGAATCATGGTCCTCCTACACTTTGCAGTTGATCCGATTTGCAATGGAATGGCATAAAGGTTTCCATAGAGAATGCTGACGCGGTTAACATTGGTATGTTTAACTAATTTGGGTTGATAAATATTTAACTTATTTACAACGGAATATTATTATGGATCCTTTGGTTCCAGCAAGAGGTTACGAAATTTCCGAGGCTTAAAAACGCATCAGGGATACACCTTGGCCAGTTTATATACATTACTTAATTAATTCACACCTTTGGTGTGGTATACTCGAGTATATAACCAGAAATAGAGACGGAATAAGGGCCATCCATCCCTGGCAACTCATCAGGCCACTGGGCATTATATCACTTGTAAATATCAACTCTGGTTTGCCCTGATATCCCAAATTAGAAAGCTGAAATAGTACAGCGCCAACCACTGACCTGTGCGTACGTCGCTGTATGTTCCAAAAATATTCTGTATTTATTGTAATAAAGATAATATCTCTAACAATGGGGGGCTGTACCATTCGGTGGTATGGGAAAAACAGCAAAACATCTAATTACAAAACCAACGGAATCACATTTCATCGGTAATTAAATAGCTCAAGTTCAAAGCTCAAGTTAAACTGGTCGATTAAGTGAAACAATTGACGACACCCGTCAATTGATATGGCAGGCTAGTTCTCAAACAAATTTAATGACATTTCGTCTCTATTTCTGGTTATATACGCGATGGTGTGGTAAGACGACATCTGTAAACTGTCAACTTTTCATGAGAGTCGATGTCGTGTCGGACAGAGGCATCGAGTCTATCAGGATCCCCTAACCCAAACCCCCAAGGGGATCTTTGTGAACTCAGCAGTTCTTTAGGATCCCCTAAGTTAAATGTATTTGTCTGCGTTTTCTACTGGCGGGAGCAGCCAAGTAAAATCCTGTACAGATGTAGTACCTTTGATATAAAAAATCTTTGATAACATAAAAATGTAGTATGCATTTAATGAAATGGAACTTAATTTATTGTTTTCTTTTCTTCTTTTTATAATATCAAGTAACGGAACAAATAATTCGTGCGTCTCATGGTAACCTACACGCGTTCATAACAATTGCATTGCCATTCAAACCTTTAAATCGCAAAGAACTGAAGGGCACTGCCACTGCGCCCGTGACCACGAGACATAAGTTGCCATGTGCCTGT
This sequence comes from Hyposmocoma kahamanoa, assembly GCF_003589595.1. Classification (NCBI taxonomy): domain Eukaryota; kingdom Metazoa; phylum Arthropoda; class Insecta; order Lepidoptera; family Cosmopterigidae; genus Hyposmocoma; species Hyposmocoma kahamanoa. Next base: position 3,982,043 of record NW_020653852.1, on the reverse strand, counting down.
AATTTCACCCTTCAAAACCGGAAAACAGTAATGCTCACATTCCTGCTTGGCGGAAGAAATGGGTAAGCCGGCAGTACATCATTGGACCAACTCTTTCACAAGGAACTCTACTGATACCAAAAGAAACATTTGTATGGCCCACATTTATTTCTCTCGTGTAATTTGTGGATAATCCGCGATACAGGGTTTCAATACTCCTGGGCTATGAGTGTTGCCTTATTATTATTACAAAAGCAACCCCTGGAGTTTCTTGTTCATTCTTCTCCGGGTAATCGGCCTTACGAGTACAGTTTAATCAATATGACGAAGTGTAATTTGCTTACGTGTGAAATGAAGATAATTTGAGTTTGACGTTAACGTTAGAATTACGTTCGTGATTAGTTCGTAATATTGTTGGTGTCTTACACAATCGTTTGCGTTATTATTCATCTAATTGCGATAAAACTTTCGTGAGTTGCTGTACCCGCAAAAGTTTCTGAAGCGTTAGAACCATTTTAAAATAATCCGGTAGATCTGTTGTTCCAACAAACGTGTCTACAGCCTAAAAAGCGATTCTTTTGTAGATGCGCTTCTCCGCAACGTGGCTTTCTTTTGTTTTAACAAAAGTATCTAAAGCCAACATAGTTCAAAGGCAAATAATTCTTTCTTTCAGTGGGGTTGCAACGTATGCCAGGTGCAGCTATAAATAAATAAGTGGCGAGTTGTTGGAAACTGAAGCACCAAAAGAAATTCTCAAATTGCACCAAAGCTTGTACAGAATGACGCAGAAAAAAAAAGCTTTTTTCTTATAATACCGAGTGACGGGACGAACAATTCTTGCGCCTGATAGTAAGCGACACGCCTGTCCATAACAGTTGCAGTGCCACCCAGATCTTTAAATCGCACAGATCTGAAGCCACCCTGAGACATTAGTTGACAAGTCCCATGTGCCTGTAATTTGGCCAGGACCCTTACCCTCCCAAACCGGTTGTAAAACATTGAGAATCTAAAATAACAAACTAATGGATAAGTACATTTGACAAAGTAACAAGGGATAAATTAAATTATTTTGACAAAGGTGAACTTGCAAGCTTATACTTGTATTTATCTCTTGTCTTAGTTAAGTAAGTTAAATCGTGCACATGGTACTAAGCGACACGTCTGTCCATAGCAGTTGCAGTGCTACTCAGAACTTTAAATCGAAAAGATCTTGGGGGCACTGCCGCTACGCCCGCCACTCTGAGACGTAAGTTGACAAGTCCCATGTCTTCCAAACCGGAACGTAGTAATGCTCACATTAGGTACTGCTTGACGGCAGAAATAGGTAAGGGGGCAGTATTTCCCTGGAGAAACTCATTCACAAGAAGCTTTACGGTTACTAAAATTGTACTATATCAGTGGTATAGTACAGGTTCATGTGATAAGGCACTTTTGACGCGTGTTCATAGATTTTTTTTCCAAAGGGAGATATTACGATTGTTAGTGAACTAGCATTCAGTAATCTCATAATAAACAAACGTATTTCAACGAGTTTAATCCACGATTTATAATTAACAACTACGTGAGTACGAGATTTACTCGCAAATTTGTCAATTAGAAAACTTTTAAATCCCAAAACAAACATTTTCTCATCATCAAACGTTTCAACTGCACGAAAACTCCTTACAAAGTTTAATGTCTACCAAAAAGCGGCAAGTTCGTAAGACGAGGCGAAATCTTTCCCTGGGATAAATTAATGATGTGTCAGTGTGAACGTGTGGATGAAATTGTCTGAAACGAGCTCCTAAGTTAAGCACATTATTTTGTCGACGTAATCGCCATGTGTGCTACATTTTAAACGACCCTAATTGATGAGAAGGAAGGTTTTTCCTTGTGTGATTTATTTACTTGTGCTACTTTGTTTTTTCGTAACTAATTGTAACGATGTCGATTGACCGGGACAAGAGTAGTGTTGTAAAAAACTCAAACAATTTAGGAGTTGGCTTTAATGACAAGATTCCACTCATAAAGACAAATACTTTACTACTCGATGTATTATGAGCCTCAACGAGTCTCCGAATAGTGGCCTATCTGAAAAGCGTTAAAAGATCGTTAAAAAAACCTAGACGTGTCTGCCGTGCAAAATTCACTTATTGTACATCATCCAACAAAAGTTATTATTTTTTGAACAAATCTCGGTAATAAGTCAAAAAGGGAACTATGTTGAATTGAGCCACTACTCTTGAAAAGCAGCGATTTTTGCTCGAGTCTGTCACGCGCTCGACTCTGATAAATACTTACCTACTAAGCGGTGTTGTTGTGTGGTGTGTTAAAATGTAGTATAGTTTGGTGTGGCGTTAAGACACCACGCTTTACAGCCTACGACTTAAGGGCGCGGCGGATAGGTAATAAATAGTAATTGTTGCTTGTCGTACTCGAGACTTTCTTGAGTAGAAACCACTTCGAGTACTATTTTATTCAAAATTTGAGTTAGCTTTAAGGCTGGTGTTCGTTTTAGACTCGAGTCTGTGCTCTAGCTCGTGTTCGATTGGGCTCTGGACTGGTTAGTGTTTTAAGCCACCGAGTTGTGCAAACTGAGTCGAGTTTATAAATGTAGACTCGGACTCGAGTTTTTGGCAACACTAGATAAGAGCGGTTACACACCGTGACTTTTAGAAGCGAATAGCGCGTTTGTGATTTGTAGGCAGTTGCATAGATGCAAACGCGCTACTGCATCGATATCGCCATTTTTTTTTATATCAAGTGACGGACAAGTCGTGCAACGTATAGTAAGCTACACCCAGTCCATTACAGTTGCATTGATACTTAGAATTTTAAATCGCAAAAATTTGAGGGGCCACTGCGCCCGACACTCTGAGACATAAGTTGATAAGTCTCATGTGCCTGTAATTTTACCAGCACCTTTACCCTTCAAAACCGGAACACAGTAATGCTGATATTACTGCTTGGCGGCAAAAATAGGTAAGATGGCAGGATTTCCCTGGACGAACTCTTTCGCAAGGAAATCTACTGTTACTAAATGCCGATGTTGAATAATTAAAAGCGTGCAACGCGTTTGTATCCCGATTGTATCGCTGGTTAAATCACGCGTGTGTGTAAAGGTAGGCAATTAGCGACTGTATTGCTATTGTGTTACAGCTAAAAACCACCGTGTGTAGCTCTACAAGGATGTTCAGAAAGAGGACACCCAAATACAAAGAGGACATACAAAATACTACTAACACGGCAACTTGAGATGTAATTTGTAAAACGAAGCTTGGAATTTCTTTGAGACCTCGGCATTGTAGATATCTAGGACTCGCCAATAGCTCTCTCCGAAGCACTTATTTACCTTTTTTTCTGTGAATAACTATTATCTTTTGTACTAGTACTCTTCTTTTGTATTTCACTGTTTAGCTGCAGTAGAGCTCCAGAGCCGGAGTTATGTGGGACTAGGCTGAACCCTGAAGGGGAGCAGCTCTACCGCACCAAACCCCCGGGGTGTCCCTCCTCTCCGCTGCAAGAAGAGGCACGGGTACGCTATCACTCGTCCGCGCCTCCACCAGCTGCTGGTCGCGCCCAGCGCAACCCCTCCCCGAGAAGGAGGACACAACCGACCCCAGACTCCAAATGTAAGGCTTGCCCAACACCAGACACTTTGGAAAATATATATAGTAAAATTTAATTCTACAAGTGCTTCCCATATACCAATGATTTTTTTATATTAACTGAACTAAATATAACACGCGCGCTATACGATATAAATTTTCTAAATGTTGTCGCTCGACCCAAGCAAAATGAGCTCTTCTGAAAAATTGTTGTTTTTCAGATATAAGTTTATTTCATTAATGATGGAATCTATTTTGAGCTGTGCATGATTGCTTCAGTTTGGTAAATTTAGTTAGAGTTATCAAACTACAGATACTTTTATGTTTAAAACAATAACTAACAATAACTGCTCTGTGGCCGAACGGTTACCATGCCAGACTGCCACGCAGAGGTCCCAGGTTCGGTTCCCGGGCCGGGAGAAATATTTGTATGGCCTAAGTTTATTTCTCTCGTGAGTTTGGGTGTAATTTGTGGTTGTCAATGAATATGTCGCGGGTGCCATACCCGCGACTCAGGGTTTCCCTATTGTGGAGCTATGTTGAGTGTTATTATTATTATAACTTAGTATTATATCAAAAATTGTGTTATTTTGTATAAAATTTCTATGTACGTGGTTTAAATTCGAAAAATAGTTTCATTTTCTATTACGGATTTGAAAAATTTGATTTTTATGCGATAATATTTATTGTAGAACAGTAGTTCTTACTCTATGATGATCAAAATTTTTAGTTTGTATGGCTCTGGTTACTATGCTACTTTTCAGTCAATAGAAAAATAGTTTTGACATTTATTTTACGTCGACGACTATTTGTTTCATAAGCGTAACCAACAGTCAGTTAATAGTCGATAGAATATTTATCGACTGCAATCACTAGCTGCTTTCAAGCTGGCAACACTTTTGTGCAATTAACTGTCATTTTACTCCATCTTCGAAAAAGAGCTCCCCTTTCCTGCTCTGAAACATGCGCGCTGGTTTCCCTGGAACTAATAGGTTTGGTGGCACCTTTCTCTGTCGCACAGTAGACAAATGAAACTGCCTTCCATATTCCCTTTCGATATGGGGTCCTTCAAACGAGGCGTGGAGAGGCATCTTGTAGGCATGCTGCGTAGAGGTGGCTAGGGCAGTGATTGTATTACCACCACACTACGTACCTTCACGTTTGGATTCTACTTTCCATTTAACATCAAGTGAAGTTGAGTCATGTGCCTGTAATGTATAAAAAGAACAGATTACAAATTAAGAATTTGCTACTTATGCCTTTTTATCTTGCGAAGGCAGAACAAGAAATACATATAAATAATACACGCTGTAGCAATTACATCGAAAAGATCAAGAAATTTTTGAGCTGCAAACGACTTCACAAAGTGGTACTTGAGTAAAATTCTCGCGTCCATATTTATTACTTTATTACCTGCCAGTCTAACCGTAATGTCATAACATCAGATTTTATCGTAGAAAAAAAAATGTTACACTTCAGAAACCTTATCGCTCCACGTTGCGTTGATGTTGGAAAAAGTTTTCTAACTCCAAAATAATTTAATTTTTAAGCCGACGGTGTTTTACGTCGTTGCGAAAGTTCTTATCAAATTTGACTTTGAATATAGGTAGATAATTGTATTAACGTTCGTGTTTTTAGTCGAAAAGGTGCCTATATAAACGTTGTAAAGAACATATTTATATTTCTAAAAAAAACCCTCTTGCAACTTTTTTTTATGATAACTAGTGACGGGATGAACAGTTGCAGAACCGCTCAGATCTTTAAATCGCAAAGATCTAAATCAATGCGCCTATCATCGACATAAGTTGGCAAGTCTCATGTGCGTGTAATTTCACCAGCACCCTTACCCTTCAAAACCAGAAAGCAGAAATAGGTAAGGTGACAGTACTTACCATTTTGTATTGATTTAGTTAGCCATTAAGTTGCAAAATGTTATTTGCATGTTCTGTGTCGTTGTTATCGAACTACAAATATGTTTGTTTTTGTTTAGTGTCATAGTTTTACTTATATTATATAATTTGTATCTTGTACCTGTGCCAAAATAAATAAACTTAAAAAAAAATTATCTGGAGAACTGTTTCACAGGGAGCTCTATTGCTAATAATTCTAAATTTAAATAACAGTGTCGGTATTTTCAAATCACATATCCCTTTTATTGTTTTATATTGTTTAACCTTAGTATATATCGGCCATTCTTAAAACAGCAAAGTTTTGCTTGTGAGAACCACTTAAAGATAAGATTTTAGCTCTGGTACTTAATTATCGTGTTGAGTACCTCTGAATCAAAACTTCTGACATCGGCTGGTTACTACTTGGAGACGGTCGCCGCCCAAAACTCTCGAAAGCGAAATTCAGCAGCTTGCTTATGGGCGGTGATTGACTCAGCCCCATATTGACTATGGCTTACATGTTTAGTTTTTATTAGTGCTAATGTAAGTTGTGTATATGAATAAATAAATAAATAAATAAATAAATAATCATACTTGTTTATTAATAATCGTAGCCTGTACGGACCTTACCTTTGTATGAAAAATTAGAATAGAATAGAATAGAATAGTCGTTTATTACTACGCCACAACAAAAATATACACAGTAATAAAATGAAGACAAAAAAAAGATGAAGCTACATTAAAACAAAAAATTAAAATAAAAATAACTGGAAAAAAACTAATAAAAATAACATCATACACATCAACAAAGCAAACATGAAATATTTAACACAATTAGACTAAGTGTCATGTGCGCGGCTGTGGCGTGAGTAACAGGATCCCACTCAGCTATTGTCACCACCGAGGAAAGGCTGTGACGCTGATTTTCAGTGGGCCCTAAATTACTTCCCATTTTAGTCCGGAACGTGTTACACCTATGCCATTCAAGATTCTGGGTGGCTAAATACTGGTTGTATAGGATATAGAATGCGAAACAGAACCAATTTAAATTATAGAGAAAGCTATAAGATATAATTAATATAGTAACAATTGAATAAGCGGTCCGTGAAGCAATAGGTTCCGAAGAATAATAAAATATATTCACAAGATAAGAAATCCTCTCAAACCTCCATAGCCAGTTAATTCGCGCGAAGTAAGTTTACCTCGGCTCCAGCGCGCTGTTAAAAATAAACACGAAAAGTGTCTTAGGGAAAGGGACTTTTATCAAATTTTATTAAATTTTAATTAATTGAGTAATTATTAAAAAATATTTCTTATGATTAATCACAGTTAATACAAGAAAAGTGTAGTAAATTACAATATGCCTATTTCTGTCGATAAAAAAAGCTTTAAAGTTTGAAACAAAAATTACGAAAAAAATATTTTTCACCTCACTAGCTCGGAAAGACTTTCTTTCTCATTACAAATCTGCGCGCTAAAGCGTTTTCTGAAAAAAGTTTTCTGAAATTCTTTTTCTTTTGATGAAAAATAAAACATAATGACACGTTCAACTACGCGATTTGTCATTACTTATTTATGTACCTAACATAAATCCGTCGGTATATTTTTGTTTTTATTATTGTTGACATTAAATTGAACACCAATAACTAATTTTGTTTTTTAAAATTATTTTAATTCGTCGAAGAACTCTCTCTCTGTTAGGTCCCAGTTATCTTTTCCATGCTTCATTTCCGGTTTCTATTGTCACTCATTCACTGTTCACGCGGTCAGACTTTGGAATGCACTTCCTATTACTGTTCACGAAAGTAAATCGTTAGCTATTCTTAAAGTGAGAGTTAAAGAGCATTATTTATCTACTATTCCATCCATATCTTAATTTATAACAATTTAATATTATTATATTATTTTTTTTCCTTGTTTTGTTGTACACATATGCCCGTTCTTTTAGTTATAGTGTCCTGTATTTAGGTCTGCAGGAAGAAATTTCTATTAGAAATAAGCAGAACCTTTTGTTTTTAATTTCGCTTGTATTCTTTGTGACTTGTTGTATTGTTCCTGTACAATAAACTATTCAATAAATAATAAAAAACGCGGCAATAAAGTTGTTTTGCGTTTCGTGCCTTGAACCCTTCACTTGCTCAGGTTTCAAAACAAGCATCCGCGTCAAACAACAACATTGCAGTCTTGCATAGTAAATAACTATTGTTTCGGTGTATTTAATTATTAATTATAAAATTTAATATTTAATTATAAAATCCACAACACCCTATCATCTTCATCTCTCTCATTATACGTTTTCTATGAAACGCCCTTGCTTTCCCTAATTCCTATACCGACCTTCGAGTTATCTGGTCTAAAGAACGAAATATACGAAGATTATCTCTCTTACGTTTGGAGTTACTACTGCCGCGCTTATGCGTCTGCCTGAACTAATTTCCTCGGTTCTCCACCTAAATCTACTCTTTACCTTAACGTTTTGCCTATCTGGACTGGGCCCTTCGTCTGCGAGTGTGAAGCGCCTACCTACAAGCTCCACTTCGCCACAGGGGCAACTGAAGCCAGTGCTGCATAACCGCCGCTGTTAGTACAACTTCAAAAAAAAAACAAGGTTTCTATGAGAACCTGTTCTCCGTCTGTACACCTCTGACCTCGGTCTCCAACCTTAGAGGGCAGAGGCCCGCAACTCCGTGTATCCAACTTCGATCTTCTTCATCTACACACCACTCTACTCTCCTACACAACACTTTCAGATTCTTTTTGATATAAACTTATTGTTATACTATATCATTCTCCACTCTTTGATTTCATACCTTCCGAACTTTTCGATCTTCTACCCCGACAAAGTGTCTTAGATTCAGAAAGAAGCTTTTCATTTTTATTTCCCATAATGAAATCCGTGTTGCTGTATAAAAATATCAGTATAAGGCTTGTTTCATATCGACGCAAAAAGGTCATTTAAATATAGCACGAGAATACTTCGATGAATACGTTGTTTTTCTTTTGAAATGTATATAACCTATATAAAATTAATAATGTGACAATCCTTCAATCCGAGTAACGTATAGACATTGACGCACTGATTAAATTGGAGTTGGACTGTTTTACATAGTTATTACTATGCCTATAATTAATTAAATATCATGGCCTACTGGTTAACCAGAAATAGAGCATATTCAATTAATAGTCAGTTTAAAGTGATGAATTAAATTAAATTAATTTAACTGCCCCTGTGACCGAACGGTTACTATTCTAGTCAGGGTGTGGTCACGCAGAGGTCTCGGGTTCAATTCTTGGGCCAGAAGAAATATTTGTATGGCCAACATTTTCTCTCGTGAGTTTGGGTGTAATTTGTGGTTGTCTATGGCTGTGTCTAAGGCACCCGCGATACAGGGTTTCCATAGGGAAAGGCTATGAGTGTGTGCGTTCTAATCAAAAATTTTATTTTTACATACGTGGCTTATAATACAACCCGACCGAGATGTCGGTGGACCTGTCAAAAAATGGCGGCTTGAAAGCTTCGGTGTTACCAGTATTAAAAATATATCAGATTTAAAATTAGAGTACCTTTCTTTCATATGACATTTTTATACGTATATCGTGATTGCTGTGACAATGGTAATTTTCCGGCGAAGGCGGGGTAACGTCAGACGCGGGGGGCAAGGACAACAGTCATTTCAATAGGGTTCATCGCTTATACAACATTGTTTTGTCGCAATATTTCTAAAAGTACGTATATGCAATTTTCAACGCAATTACACAACAAGAACAAGAGACAAATACAAGTATAAGCTTGCAAGTTTAGCTTTTTAGGGTCCCTTTGTCAAAATAATGTAATTTATCCCTTGTTACTTTGTTAAATGTACTTATCCGTTAGTTTGTAATCACAATGTTTTTACAACATGTAAACGTATTAACTACGCGGTTCGTCATTTGAGTATTTTTACGCTTAAGTTACATTTCATGAAATATCTGAACGTATGGAAAAGTCTTTGTTTTATTCCAACCATACACGAGAGCTGGATATCAGTGGGATGTGATGTTCCATGGGCATCATTGGAGTAATCCGATGGTTACTAAAGTTCATCAAAGTCCCCCCCCAAAGAACCCTCAATGCAATAATCCGCTTCACAAGACAGGCTACGGCGCTCCGCCAATCCCGGTTCCGCGCGCGCTCCTGAGCCTGTTTTGTCGCCCGTTTCTGGCTCTGTACTTTCGTTCTTCATCCGACATCCGTCCGAAAGGTATGTTCCACAAATGCCCACTAAAAATCGCCACTGGTGGGGGCCAATGGGGATTTGTGGAGTGAAATTAAATGAAACTTTTGGATTCCAATCAGTGGGGACTTTTTAGCGGGTATTTGTGGAACATACCATCTGAAGCGACGTATGATGACAGATTAAAAGACACATGGTGTAAATGAAGCTTCATACTTGACATTTTCTTAAATCGGTAGAGTATTACTTATTTGACAGTAATTTTTTTGGACGAATGTCGAAAAGAAAACGAGAGTAGATCCCCAGCGCCCGACTACGCGCCTATTCCTGCATCCAGTTCCGCGCCCGTTTCTGCGACCAGTTCCGCGCCCGTTTCTGCGTCCATTTCCGCGCCCGCTTCCGTTTCTACATCTATTTTCTTATCGTGGAAACTTTTTAAAGAAATTCTGTAGCAAACAGAACCCTTATTTTTATACACAACGAGATTAAGCTCTATCACCACGTGTACCGTAAAAAACACTTTTAGCACCTATTTATAAGACCACAAGCCACAATTTTGGCCGGCTTTACCGCCAAATTGTTATTTATTTTAGCACTCACTGCGAATTGCAAATACCGAATTCTGGCCAGAGAAACGGCCATGTTTGTGTGACTTGTAATAGGTACGGTAAATTGAAACAAACTTTCATCACTTGAACCTAGATGCGTATGTGTCACTGCTGGGCGCGGATCTCTACTTCGAAGCATTGTTAAACTACATTTAAAGTCTAACTGCAAAACGTGATATATTTTGCTTCATTATCAACCGACCGCTGTGACCGAACGGTTAACATGCTGGACTGCCACACTTAAGTCTCGGGTTCCATTCCCGGGCCGGGAGAAATGTTGACCTACATCTATTTCTCTCGTGAGTTTGGGTATAATTTGTGTTTATCTGTGTGTGTGCGTCTACGGTACCCGCGATACAGGGTTATGTGTGTGGGGCGTACCTAGGGCTATGAAAGTGTGAAAAAAAAATCGAGTTTACATCCATTTTAACTATATTTTTTTGTTACCTTTTAACCTTTGAGACGATAGAAGCCTTTGTTGTGTTGTGTGCGTTTGATGAACATCAGGTTGCTTTTGAGGAATAGTGGACCATTCCAAAATAGATGCTTTTTTAACCGAATTCAAAGAAGACGGGGTTCTCAATTAGCCTGTTTTGTTTTTGGATGTAATGTTTAGCGATTTTGATGATTCTTTTTTGTTGGAAAGAGGGTATTTAAATTTGAAGCAATATGTAGTGCCGCGAAAATTTTGTATACATGTCTGATTCAGGTAGTATTTTGATTTATCTGTCTGGATTTCATTATGTGTTTTCCTGAGGTATTATTTTTCTAATGGGGCTGACATGTTCAATAACGATCAAAGCCCCGAAATAAAGTAAAGAAATAAAAAAAAATATTCCACCTCTTAGGGTTGCAAACTAGTGGATGAATTGAAGTGAAGTTGGAAAATATATAATGTAATCCCACAAACTTCTAAAGTCAGTTTTTTTTATCAAAAAAGTTATATCATTGGCTTATTATTAACATACACCTATGAAGCTACCGTAAACAGCTCCTAATACGTCATAAAATCATATGACTACATCACCAGGGTTCTCAGGCAAGTTGAAGATGAGAAAACTAAGATACTTACCTACTTACAAACAGGCTACATTGTATACGCATTGGTTTTTTGTATAAGTGCGCATTTGACATCCATCTCACCTGTTGAAAAGTGACTATGAGGTTGACGATCTAGCGATCTGAAAATGCTTTTACCTCTCGCTTTGAGAAGGTCCAAGTTATTGCGTTCGGGGAACAACGCAGGCAGGGAAATGTTGAAGCGAAACGATGCGTGTGAATACTGGGAATATCCACAACATAAGGTTGGAACCCCAGCCCACGTCTAGTCCTCCGATGATGGAAAGGGGAAGACGGAAGCAACTTATGCAATTCCAGCGCACACTCTCCGTGATATACCCTGCAGAATACCAATAAGAAGGCAACTTTACGACGATGTTCAAGGCTCGGCAGCTTCGCCTCTACTAAATCCGACGACCTATAAGCCTGTAGCCACGCTTGTCGATTAAATCCAAGGCGGCCAATTGGTATTTAGCAGAGTGGGATGGCTCGAATGGCGGAATGTTAATACGAACGGTCATTATAAACAAAACTTATGCAGAAACATACAAGACTGTTAGCATCAATCATATCAAACTGACAATCTCGCGTTTGTAACAGCGATCAATAATCCATTACATCGAATATTGTTTAATGTCAACTCGATTTTTACGACCAGTTTAAAATTCGCTCACCGAGTAATGCATAACTGGTTTAGGTTTAAAAGCCTTGTTTATCATATCGTACAGTTTATAGCCGCCTAAGAATATTGCCCGCGAGGTGTTTGCTGGTGTTTATGGGCGGATTTTTCATGATATCCATCTTTGGCATTATTCTTGTGTATGAGTTTCTCTCTAGTGAAAAATATCACGGCACGGCTAGAGCCACATGTACCAGTAAGCAGTGATGAAGTAACAGTATAGGTCCTTGGGAAAGAGTTCGTATAGGGAAGTACTGCCAAATTACCAATTTCTGCCGCCAAGCAGTAATGTCAGCATTAATGTGTTCCGGTTTTGAAAGGTAAGGGTGAAATTGCAGGCACATGGTACTTGTCAACTTATGTCTACTACTCAGATTTTGCGATTTAAAGCTTTGAGGTGCACAGCAACTGTTATGGACAGGCGTGTAGTTTACCATCAGGTGCAAGGTTTGTTCGTCCCATCACTTAATATTATAAAAAAAACTAATTCCGTTTCGACTCCAGGAAAATACGAATATCGCTTGTAACCTAGAGATAAAATGATCCCTATAACATTTCGGAGCGTCATTTCTCGGATTCGCTGTAGGTGTGTCGCTTACCACCAGACGCACGACTTGCTCGTCCCGTCACTTATTAAACGTAAAAAAAACACATTATCAAAATATACTGAAATTTATTTGTTCTGTTTAAACATAAACTTTTTTGCGTAGAAAAGAGGAAATCCTCAAAGATCCGGACCGGACGGTATGCTCGACATCACTGAGATAAATACCCAGTGACCATAGACTAAAGCTCCTCCCCTTTTAGCACCATATGCTCCTGATTTGACACCCTTGAATATATTTGTTATTTTCTGTCTCTAGTGAATTCTTCCTTTTTTTTATTATGTAAGTGCGTGTATTTTCTTTCTCAGTTCTTTGATTGGTTTTTGCTACAATTATGAACCAAAACTAAGTAAATGCAACACTACATAACATTAAACGACGTAATACATAATTTTTATTACAATATATAATTGAAATAATTTAAAATACAACCAGTGTGAGCTACAAACTGAGCTTGGAAACCTTCTTAACTTTATTCAGACGTACTGCTAATAGAACAAAATTTAAAAAAAAGTTAATGATTTCAGTGCAGAGTACTAAAAAAACTGACTGAATTTGTCATAGAGTATCTTGACGTGCAAAACAGAGTATAAGGCACTGGATTAGAAGGTCACCCATGCGATGGATGTATTAAATAAAATCTGTTGGGTGCAACCGTAGCACTCCTTGTAAAAGACTTCGTGGAAGTATGTACTGCTACCTTACCTACTTCTGCCGCCAAGCAGTAATGTGAGCATTACTGCGTTTGGTTTATGTGCTGTGGGCAGGTGTATCGCCACTAAACTTATTCGTCCCTTTACTTCATATCATAACAATAGGGTATACCAACATAGCGAGATGGCGAAAAATCGTGAGGTGACAGTCACTCTGTCAAGAGTGCTACAAAAAACAAAAAGAAGAATTTCATAATTACGAGAAAATGTTAAAATATTACCAAATAACCTTGTGACGTAAACGTATGCTGAAATACTGCGTGATAGGGGTCTCTGAGTTTTGAAGCTGATTACGTCAGTGGCCGAAACCCGGGTTGCAAATATGCCTCATCCAAAATTATACCTAATTAATGAGTTGCCTTTTCTTGTAAAAGGGGCGGCGTTTCAATCTATGTCGACATTCAGAGGAAAATGTAAATGGGATCGCAGGTTTTTTCTTTTACGATACCAAGTGACGGGACGAAAAGTCCTGCGCCTGGCGGTAAGCGACACACGTGTTCATAACAGTTGCATTGGCGCTTAGAATTACAAATCACAAAAACCAGCCCACTGCGTCCCTCAGGCATAAATTGACAATCGCCGGTACTCCGCCGTGGGACCTCGAAGCCGAGGTCCTGGCGGACGTCCGCACCTACCGGCGGGGAATGAGAGACCTTTCGGGAGTACCGCCTCGTGGTGCAGCGAATGCGGTACCGGCGGAAAGAGGGCTTAGCGGATCCCCCTTACGAAACTCGTACCATAGGGGCGATCCGTCCTGTCTTCGTAGAGTGGATAAGCCAGTCTCACGGGCGACTATCGTACTATCTTGTGCAGGTGCTGACCGGACACTGCTGCTTCGGTCACCACCTGCAAGGTGGCGAGGAGGGAACTGTCCCCGTCGTGACACGAGTGCGGTGCCGCAGATGACATCGCGCAGCACACCCTAGAGGTGTGCAGCCGGTGGAATGAGCAGCGCCGTACTCTGACGGGGACAATAGGGCAGGACCTCTCGCTGCCGGGCGTGGTTGCCGCCATGCTCGATAACGAGGAGTCCTCGGAGGCGGTGGCCTCCTTTTGCGGAGAGGTTATGTCGCAAAAGGAGGCCGCGGAGCGGGTCCGCGAGTACGCGGTGGACGCGCACCCGTTTCGGCGCAGACGTACGGGGAGAAGGCGAACGCAGTTAGCTGCTCGCCTGATCCCCTAGTGAAGCCAGCGGGCTCTGGACAGGGACTCCGGAGCGTACATTGCACGGCCTCACTCGTCTGAAGTCAGGCGGGTCGGAGGACAACTGACCTACCCTCCATTGACGCGGGAGCCCTGGCGCAAGCTCGGGCGGCGGCGTCGTGGTGAATGTTCACCGACCCCACGGCGCTGACTCAACGGGGGGGGGGGGGGGGGGGGGGGGGGGACAAGTCTCCTGTACCTGTTTTCATCAGCACCCTTACCCTTGAAAACCGAAACTTTATCCACTTGACACGTTCCTTTCATAAATGATTTGTGTGTTGTTTTATCCTATTGCATATGATTAGTAATTCTGATATTGACATAACGAAAATCCGTGTTCCGAGCCATTCAAAAATGTTCCGTTTCACGAATATTTTTTTGTTAATTCCATCTGTTTATTTAGGAATCGAAACGAAACACGAAAAATGTTCCAGTTCGCTCCGAGATCGTAAACGCGGTAATAAGGATTCTGAGAACGAAATAACGTTATAAATTTACGTATGTAGTCTGTAACAAAGGGTTTTTCTCAATCGCATTATCTTTCAGTATAATTCACGTTACCTTTCGCCTGTCATTAAAACAACCCACGTTTTGTGTGTAGAGTTTGTACTAGAAATGAAGGAAAACAAGCTGCTTTTGTTATTGAAATCTATTTTTACGCAATTGTCAAATACTTATTTCAGGAAAACTACACGCATCGTTGGTACACGTGCCAGAAATAGTAAGATATGTATACAATATTTGACATACACACCGACAACTAAAATTTATTAAGTAAATAATATTTTTTTATGATAGCAACACATCTGTCCATAACAGTTTCAGTGCCACTCAAAGCTTTAAATCGCAAAGAGCTAAGGGGCACTGCCATTGCGCTCGTCACCCTGAGACATAAATTGACAAGTCATTAACTACGCTTCAAAACCGGAACGTAGTAATGCTCACATTGCTGTTTGGCGGGGAAAATAGGTAATGTGGCAGAACTGGATTGAAGCAATTTTTTATGTGTTTATTCGGTCTTTCCATTAATAACAATAACAAACTATAGTGTGAATCACAATTAGGTATCCAAAATGTAAACAAAGGGGATACTCGAGCAAAAAATTTCATTTTGAATGGTAGTTTCTATTTTGGACGATAATAAACCTTTAGAATTCTTTTCAAGCTGTAATTTGATAAAACTTAGAACAATTCACATTTTGCAATATATATATGTTTACTTAATTTAGTACAATGAAAGATTATGTTAAGATTGTAAATAATTTTTCACCTCACTAGCTCGAAAAGACTTTCTCATTACAAATCTGCGCGCAAAATCGTTTTCCACGCTTACTAAGAAAAGGTTTTTAAAATTCGAACTTGACTATGGACTGTGGTGCACCTAGCTTTTTCTTTCGATGACAAAACCTAATGACACGTTCAACGACGTAATTTGTGATTATGAATTAAATAAATCCGTTGGTTTATGTTATTCTACTTATAGTTGACATTAAATTGACAATGATAACTACTAATATTGTTTATTAATTTAGTTTTTAATTCGTCGAAGAACTAAACTGATTTGTTATAGTTCAACTGTTTTCCTTTCATCTACCATTTTTTTCGCTAGAATGAGGTGAAAAGTTATGTGTTTCGCTCGGCAGAAATATTGTTTTGTGTCTCGTGGCTTGAAACCCTTGCTACGCACTGGATTATATTTTCTATAATCTTAGCGTCTTTCTAGTCCTTAAGTTTCAATATAAGCAGTCGCGTCAAACAATAACTTTGCAGCCTTGCATAACAAATAACTATTGTGATTCTTGTAACACAATCGGGATCGGGACCATTTTTTGTGCCGCCATTTTGTCGTGCCGCCATTTTGTCGTGCCATTCGTGCGATGTCATTCGTGCTTCGTTTCTGGAACTCGAATGTGTTCTTGTCTTCATAGTGCGTTTGTTAAATTATTGTGTATTTATTGTTGGTAAAGTTTTTGTTTATTGTTAATAAATTTGTAGTAGATAATTATAATTGTAGAAAATTCGACCTCCTCCTTTTCCAATTCCGTTAAAAATAGAAGGTTTAGTACACCTGCATTCTTATTTTGACAGTAACATTATGGACATATAATGTAATGTGATTCATAATGTAATGTATGTTCATTTGTAAAAACGTCATGCTATTTAGTAAAATAAATACAGCAAACAAATTAAAGGTAGAACTTTATTCTAAAAACCGTGACTTCGGGTTAATGAGTACGAATTCTATGTATATATGGACGAGCAGATGTATGTTCGGTCTAAAGTCCCTAGAGAGAAGGTAAAGTGTGCTACCTAATCCACCACAAGCTTAACGCCGGCTGGAGACCTTCGTCATGTAGATTAACATCATGAAGTTTTCTTAGGATATTGTTCTGACAAATCTATTACAAATTATAAGCATTCGCATATTGCTCTTAGAATAAGGCAAGCTGACGCTTTTTATTAAAACAAAAGCCGTGAAACCACTAAAGATCTTTGACCTATTTCAGAGTAAGAGGTCAGCAATCGAGAGCTCGTTTTTCAGAACAGAACGAAACTTTGTATTGTACTTTTCATGAATAGTATTTTTTTGAGAACAAACAGAATTAGAATTCTGCAGGTAACTTTTAAAAAGCCGAGGCAAGAATTGAATTCAAATTAATATTATAAATACGAAAGTAACTCTGTTTGTGGCGTTTTGAAGCCGAAATCGCTGAAACAATATTGATAAGTTTTGATGTAAAGTTAGTTGGGACTTAAAAGAAGCACATAGATTACTTTTTGATACAATAATAAATCTTAAAGGGTGTGAAATAGGGGATGAAAGCTTATATGGAGAACCAATAAAACTATGAAAATACAGTACAGTACGTCCTTATTCTACGCAGAGGGCGTGGGCACCAGCTAGTACGTTATAAAACCTAAATCTAGTTGATTAATCTAGAGATTGATATTCTCAGCACGGCCTTTTTTATATAATATCAAGTGACAGGACGAACAAGTCATGGGCCTGGTGGTAAGCGACGCGCCTGTCCATAAAAGTTGCAGTGCCACTCAGAGCTTTAAAACGCAAACCGTGTCACCCTGAGACATAAGTCAAACAAGTCAAACAAGTCCCATGTGCCTGTAATTTTACCCACACCCCTACTTTTCAAAACTGGAACGCAGTAACGCTTACATTGTTGCTTGGCGGCAGAAACTTACTTAAAACGGACTTGTCAACATATGTCTTATAGTGACGGGCGCAGTGGCCTTGCCCCTCAGATCTTTTGCTATTTCAAGCTTTGAGCCGTACTGCAACTGTTAGGGATATGCGTGTTGCCTATCAGGCGCGCGGCTTGATCGTCCCTTCATTTGGTATTATAAAGAAACCGTCATCCTTTGACATAAGGTGACAAGTATCATGTGCTTGTAATTTCATCAGCACCCTTACCCTTAAAACGGAATGCAGTACTGCTTGGCGGCAGTATTTATGAGTGTTACACAGAAACAACTTAATTATAACCCCGGTACGTTATGCCACTGGAAGGTTCATTATAATGAGTAGGTACCACATTTCATGACAATTTATACATTTATTGGGGTTTGTCTCGGACAAGGGGTTGTTAATATAGCACGAGTGGGACAACATAGTTAGGCCTCATCGATGCTCTTCAACCTCTATTAACATACAGGTTATACGACTTGATTGACGGGTAAGTAGCACTCGAGCTAAGTATTATGTCGATTCGTGAACGTAAATAATGTAAGTTGAGCGGTTGATATAGTGCTGCTTGCCTCGTCACTCGGTGTGATGATTTCTCATGCCTTGTGATTAATCATCATCATCAACGCATTATACGGGTTACTGCTGGGCATGGGTCTTTTTTAAAGAGAGGGTTTAGGTCGTAGTCCGCCGGTTGTGAACCTTTTCCTACATGCAAGTTGGATCACGATGTTTTCCTGTATCAAGACAATACAAATATGCGTAATCTACTAATTAAAGTCATAAGTACATACGGTCACAGGGATTTGTATCGAAGACCGCTCAACTGAAAAGCAACCGTTCTCTCGCTTTAAAACCGCTGAAACTCAAACTCGAAATAATCTTTATTTCTTAGGTAAGCAAATTACACTTGAAGTCGAAACTTAAGAAATTATTTTTGTGTTCACTGATAGTAATCAGTGTATACCCTCAATTTTATATCATATATTTTTTCCAAAGCAATTGATTCAATACTTTCACTGTCATGCGGAACCAACCAAACTATTTGAGGGTGTAGTTAGTTTGGTAGGTAGGTAGTAGAAGCTTTATTCTGCAAAAACGTGCGGTAAAGGTAATTAACAATCGCAGAATTTTGGAGAGGAGTTTAAGGAAATTAGCAAGAAAGTGAAAACGGAACATGCACACATAAATAATGCCTATTCACTCTCACCTTGAAAAGGCCAAAGTTATACCGATCTGGGAGCACATCTGCCGGCAGGGAAGTACAATCCATAACGGTTCGCCATATAAATGTGGAATTAAATCGTGCAATTTCTTCACAGATTCTACGTGATATATCTTGTAGAATACAGATAAGCAGGCAACTTTACGGCGGTATTCAAGGCTCTGCAGTTTATTATTTTAAGAAGAATAGTATTTTTTTATGAAAATTGCTAGTAACCATAATATTAATACGAAGAATAACAGTATAATCGAAAGTCGTCTTCACGAAGTCACAAAATTCATTTAAGGGGCAATTTATACGCTTCCCGTTGATATTCAAAATTCGCCATTCATGAGGTTTAATACTATAGGTAGTGAAACAAAATCGTTTCGTGTCAGTTCCGAATTCGAGAAAATGCAGGGTCCGAAATGTCACAGGTGTCCGAAGTGTCATTTTATCTCTAAGTGTACGTACAAGCGATATTCGTATTTTCCCGGATTCAAGCGATATCCGAAGTATATATAACGATATAAAAAGTCCTTCGAAGGCCGCACCCTGGAGCATCGTGCGCAGAAGTCTGGCAACATTTCCCCTTTGAATTGCTAAATTTATTTTTTGGCGGAAATAACTGCCAGAATTGTGGTCACCTTTTTTAATTTATTTATCCTTTAAAACGTAACACACAACAATGTTTCTAGTCGTATTTTAAACCACTAAGATTCATAGTAATGCGAAATGCGAACTGTACACAATACATATTTTCAATATGCTAACAGAAAAGTTTTGCTAATATTTAAGTAATTTGCATTAAATAATCTATCATTAACCAAAAGGATTATACAGAAATTGGATAAATACATTTAGAAACAATCAAATTCTTAAGTTTACTTTTATATTAGTGGTTGTTAAAGAACTACATAATTCTAGCGGTAACTCGTTTGTTAGTCGGGGAATAAGGTACGTAGAACGTCTCAAAAAAAACGTTGAAGCTAAAGCTGCGGGAGCATCTGTTAAATTTGCAAAAATTGGGGATATGAGTGGCTAGGGTATTTGCGGTTGTCTCTTGTTTATACGTGGGTACAGGGTCGGGAGCGCGTCGTGCTCGACATTTAAGATTTAATTTCAACTCTGTGCCGCTTGCGATAGGAACGGTCCAAGGTCCAAGGTGCCGGGCTTGTTATGCTCTTGGCTGTACCTCGTTTCAGGACTGCAAATAGTGTATTATGTGTGGAGGTTGGGAGGAAGAAGATTGAAATTTGAAAATTAATAATTTAAAAATGAAATCAGATTTTTGTTGGATTACGAGTGGCGTCTCTATCCTTTAGGGTCCTGGCAGAATACCAGCGTCGCGGGCAGCCGCGTCATTTATGCTGAGCCAGCGCCTTTTTCACTGCCATGAGTTCCAAGTGTAATATTAGTAGATAAGAATATCATTATTGTTATATATAAGTTAATGCCTATATCATGTATCTGATGTCATGGTGGTGAATAAAGCTTTTATCTATCTATCTATCTAGAAGTTCTTTCGCCGTACACATTATTCGCGCGACTCGGCCATCTACGAGGCGTTTCGACAACTTGTTCGCTAGAAGTTTCGTCTGTGGCCAGAATTTCAACCGCAAAAGGCACAAAGCTATAGCACTGAGCGAGATTGGTGTATTGAGTATTTTGCGGTACTCGACCGCTCTGGCGACAGAGCCTGTGGCTACAGAATCCGTATTCTGCGCACTTGGATGACCCGTTTCACTCTCACAGGTTATCTGATGTAATATGATGTTGAAATAAATATTTTAAGTGATGATTTGCTTACAAACAGTAACATTTCCTCACTCATTCTTCTCAAGGGTGCCTTATGAATGAGCCTAGGGCTTAATAAAATACATCTGAAAAGTACCACTAAGTTTAAATATTCAAAACACATTGTAAAGTGACATCAAAAGAGGGGCCGGTCTACGGGTTTGCTCGCAGTACTAGAAAACTGAAGATTTTGCTTTTCCAAAACATATTGCCAGTCATTTTATTCTAGCAGCCTGTGGATTTCCCACAACAGGTGCGCTTATGGAACTCGGCGCGTCCAATATAATAACATCTTCAGAGCTTTATTGGAGGTGTCGCGTTTCTGCAGCACGTCGGGAATATTTGCCGAAGCGCGCATTGATGATTTTATTCCCTATCATACGTAAAATGGTAAACTCCTTGAGATGCATATTGGCGCGGAACCACCAATATCGTCCTGGAGAGGGCAATAACAATATTAGAAAAAAATACAAGTCGTGCGCCTGGTTGCAGTGCCACTCAGAGCTTTAAATTGCAAAGATCTTAGGGTCACTACCACTACGCACGTCATAAGTTGTGGCCATGTGCCTGTAATTTCACCAGCAGCCTTACCCGTGAACCGGAACGCATTAATGTTAACATTACTGCTTGGTGGCAGAAATAGGTAAGATAGCAGTATATAGTTATAGTATATAGTTTTGTAGTTTTGAACGATTTTTGTTTATTCTTTTATTATTTATTTTGTTATCTCTGTGCCTTACGTCATTTTCGATTCAAAACAAATATGTGTATTCGGGTGTTGGAGTTCAGGAGACTCATAGCACAGGTCTACCCTAGTTTGAGCTCCTGTCTCCCATCGTTTCGCTTTTATCTGTATCACTTCAACCTATATTATGTACATGATGGGAGAAAATAAACGATTATTATTATTATTATTATTATTATATATAGATTGAGACTATACTGCGTAACGGACTGGAAGCAAAGTTTTGTAACCATAACATAACTTTATGTGAATTATGTAACGTACAAACTAGTCGCGCGTCTTCTGGAGAATATCGCGCACTCGCGGGTATTCCCGCTGCAACCACATCGTATCTGGTTTGTACTTTACATAATTGGCATAAAGTTCAAAATCAAATAATTGTTTATTCCAAAGGTAAAATTTTTACACTTGAAAATGTCTATTTTTAAGCTACGCTGACCTCTCTGAGAAGCACGAGCAAGAAACTCTAGGCATTGCTCTTTATGCTATATACAATTTCGTTGCAAAAATTAGCTTCCATTCCGCGGCTATGTAAATTGGAGCCATAATCTAAGGGTACAATCACAGTAAAGCATCTGGTCCGGACCTATGGTATCCTCGAAGATTTCCTACTTCCTATGAAAAAAATCCTATCCATTAGAAGAATATACTCATATCCGGAACTAATAATTTCAGAATTATTAATGTGCTTTCCTGTTTCCTCCTAAAGTAATTATTTACCGTTCCACTGACTAACACATTAATTTATAAGAAATCTTGGATGGTAAACATATTTTTTTTTAATACAATAATAATAATAATAATAACGCACACACTCGACATAGCCCCGTACTAGGGAAACCCTGTGTCGCGGGTGCCATGGACGCACAAATAGACAACCACAAATTACACCCAAACTCACGAGACAAATAAATGTAGGTCATACAAATATTTCTCCCGACCCGGGAATCGAACCTGGGACCTCTGCGTAGCAATCCAGCATGGTAACCGTTCAGGCACGTAGGCAGTTGACACAACAAAATATATTACCTAAAATTATATTAATAATAATATCAATATTAACGCACACACTCAACATAGCCCGGCACTAGGGAAAAACCCTGTGTCGCGGGTGCCATGGACACACACATAGACAACCACAAACTGCGGGGTTCAACCCAGTCTCACATAACCCCGGCTCTGCCCCCGCGGGGCCGGTGTATCTGTAAGCAGATTCCCCCGGATTAACAAAAAAAAGTTTTACAGAAATTTAGAAAAACATTTTCCTCTCACAATTACTTTCGAGGTTATGACAATTCGTTATTTCTGGAAAATGTCATTTCGGACTATTCATAGGTAACCGCTTTCAATACTTCATTTCAATATTCAAAGTCACAAGGCTCACATCCCTTAAGCCTTATTCTCAACTACACTAGATAATTCTTTTTTCGGAAGGAATAGAGCGGTTAAAATTTTTTACGGAAATGTGGTTGGAAAAGTTCAGTGAATATCCGAAAAATTCGAAATTTTAGAAAAGTACTCCGCATCCAAACTTACCTTTCAAGGCGTGAAAAGGTATATGGCTCTCGAACAAAAGTTGTTGATCAGGTTCTACCAAGATCAAAAATTTTCCGATAAAGCAACCTAAAAATTGCCGCCATACAAAATTGAATTTATTGAATTTTAAAAATAAATAAATAAATAAAATAATCTTTATTTGACACGCAAAATACACAAATTACAAGCAAATAAGATATTAATAAAAATAAATTCAAGTTAAAATGAAAAAGCACGCCAAAAGGGTCTATGACTGAGCATCTGAGGACTATGCTAATTACATAGCCGTCGCTGTTATTCTGCCATAGCCCGTCATAAATTGGAACACCACAGTTCAAATACATTTGTTACACATTACATAAAAAAAAGTCCAAATTAAAATAATTGTAGACAATTGGGCATTAAGAAACTAAAATTGTACACAAACAATTTAAACAAAGAAAAAGTATCATTTGAGTAATAAATATGTAATTAATAAGTAATATGAGTAATAACTTGACAATTTCATAATATCTTCGCTGTTCGCCCCGCTACCTAACTAAAAAATCAGCTCTGAAACAAAAATTTCAACTCCCAAACAATTACAAGTCTCAAAGAAAGTCTTCGCAATGCGCGCCATATTTTATATGCGAAAAATAATAATGTTGTATTTTTCACTCGTTACCAACAGCGAGTTTCCCTAAAGGAGAGAATGTATTCAATGCGGCTTGGGAAATTCTAAATTTTATCACAATAGTAAATAAAATAATGCACACACTCATACTTCCGCACTAACGAAACCTTGCGTCCCGGGTGCCATGGACAGCCGCAAATTACACTCAAACTCACGAGGTAAATAAATGTAGGTTATACAAATATTTAACCCGGCCCGGGAATCGAACCCGCCGCACAGGTCCCACGGGACCTCTGCGTGGCAGACCAGCTAGTTAACGGTTCGGCCACGAAGGCAGTTTTTATATCTTTTTTGACAGCAAGAGGTGCCGCTACAAAATATTCACAAATGTACGTAATATAAAAATGAAAATCTTTGTCACATCAAAGAGATTCAAACCGTCCACTTCTGTGTAGCAACCATTCACAGTTACAAACCAGTCGAACCGATCTTTAATGGCAGGCCTATAAGTTGTCACAATAGTCCCACAGCATAGTATTCATGGATAATATTAGATCAAACCCTTTCGTGGAACTGCCATATAACCAAAACGGTAAATAAACCAAAACGGCCTTGGGTATCTGTAGCCTTACGGGATAACCCTGAAGTTTTAAACCAGACATTAGCCGAAACCGAGTGTGTGTCTCCGTTGTTTGTTATGATAAAGTCAACCAAATGGCCATTGTTGGCAAATTGGCACACAGGGTAATGCGTAGGTGTGACGAAGCGATCATGGCTGACATTGTAAACAGGTGCCATATCACTTGGGACAGCCTTGAATGTCAGCAATGACTTACAAAGTCAGGCTAAATTTGCTTCCTCTACATGCATTCACATAGAAAGATTCTAGTTCTAGTATGTACAAGTTTACTGTTCAGAAATGAATGATTGCCAAATAAAAATATAAAAAAGTGTACTATGTACGGACAACGGCACATCAGACTACAGATTTTTGTTCGAAAAGCGCCTCCAGTGCAACGGAGCAAGATACGTCAATGTGTAGCTTGATATGCTGGCGTGTGTACAATTTCCGATCAGGGTGGACGGGTGCGGAACTACTGTACACTCATAGCCCCGTACTAAGGAAACGCTGTATCGTGGGTGCCAAGGACACACACATAGACTGCCACAAATTACACACAAACTAACGAGAGAAATATATCGATACCAGAGGTATCAATTAATGTAAGGGACAAACCGCGGTTTTTCAGGAGAGCCAAAAAACCATTTTATTTTTTTAAATCTGTCTATAACTTTTTACTGTCTGCTCCAATTTTGATTGTGTCTAAAGCGAAGTTTCTTAGAATTTCCTAAGAAACTTTGCTTTAGACACAGAAAGATTTAGGAATGCCCAGCGGTTTAAAATATAGCATGTCCCTTACATTAAAAAAAGATGTTTAGTTGCGCATTACGTTACTAATATTTAATGTGTAAACCTTTACTTACACTATGCGTACACCATGCTCGATGTTTTTTAATGTAAGGGACATCATATATTTTAAACTACTGGTGTAAAGGAGGGAGGTTCTTTCTTCCGTTGGATGAGGTTACCAAAACAAACCAAGTGAAACTCCAAGTGGTTCTGAAGATTTTTATTTTCACCTTGTATGTCGCCAATACAATTTCACCCTATATGCGGAAGGTCCAGGCAGTTGTTCCCAAGAAGGGACTCACTCCTGGAAACCGTTCCGCGAGATGACGTTTTTCCCCCTACATGATGGGCAATAATCTTTCACCCTATATGAGCGTACGAAATATCAGAAGATTCGGGTAGCAGTTCCTAAGAAGGGAATCAACTCCTGGTGCCTTACTGAGCTCTGTGTATTCTCAGATTTCTGTACACATTAACACAATCGTGTTCGAGTAGTCACCATTCGAGGGAAAATCTTGACACCGCGATTCAGAAATAACGCCAAATGGGTCAATGTCATCTAGCGGATTCTTAGAGAACTAAAAGTGAACAATCTGGCTTAAGGCCGTCTATTACATAAAGTAGGTTTGTTACACTGGGCATTCCTAAATTTTAATAATAACAATCGATAGAGCGGTCACTTCCGAATCCTATGAGACATAAGTTGACAAATCTCATATGCCTGTAATTTCACCAGCACCCTTACCTTTCCAAACCGGAACGCAGTATTGCTCACATTACTGCTTGGCGGCAGAAGTAGGTAAGGTGGATACCGATGGATATCGATCGACCGACCGAAGACGATACCGATTTGTTTCTTACACATTTACTCGATTTTATCTGATCATACATGTCGATCGTCAAAAAACCTACTAATAAATAAAATTAATATATCAATATTGTCTAACAAATTTTCGACAAAACGTCTCTTACGTTAATTGATACTTCTGGTATCGATATGTAGGCCATGCAGATTTTAATAACCAAACCCGGGACCACTGCGTGGCAGACCAGGATAGTAACTGTTCAGCCACAGAATTAGTTGTTATAACTGTTTTTATTATATTTATGTCTAAAGCTTTTCACTTATCTTTCTTTTGCTGCTGTAGTAAAATGTTTTATTGTACATTGAGCAATTGGGCGATGTTCAATTTTTAACTGATGTCACAAATTTCCTTCACCCGATCAATACGGTTAAGCGTACTTTTACGCTTAATTCTTAGAAAAATCTGTACATGCAAACTGTAGGTAGAGACTACCGTACATATCGAGCGAAAGGCGTCGTGATAAAAACGCGGTGTTACGTAAATTATTCATATAAAGCTCGACTCCGCTTTGCATGACGGAGGTTGCTTGGTGAATACGAGTACTTATGTATATTATATATAAGTAAAGTTACAAAGCTGCTATTCATAATTTAGAAATTTCTGTGGCAACTTCACATAAAAAATAATGTTTTTTTTTAACAAATATAACCCTTAACATTAAACGTACTAAATGTTATTGTTCATACATATACGGTTTTGTTTAGGGTTAAGTTTAGAATTTAGGTTAGGCTTAAGGTTTGTTTGGAGTTAGGGTTTTTAAATTGGTACATTGGTCTCTTGCTATTTTTATGCTCTGGTACACATAGTACAGGCAATTCCCTTAGTATGAGACCCAATCATTGATATCGTTTGACGCCGGAAGACGTCCATTGCTGAACATAGGTATCCCCCAAAGATTGCCAGACTAGTCGGTCAGACGCGACGTGCATCCATCGGTTTCTCGCCGCCCTTACCAGGTCATCCGTCCATCTAGTAGGGGGCCGTTCCACAGAAGTGACTTTCGTTCTTCTACGGATCTCCTAATTTCTGATTCGATCACGTAGAAAAATGTCACTCTCCATAGCTCTTTGAGTGGCTCTGGCTTCTTTATGAGGCCCATCGTTTACTGGCATCGTTTACATTATAATTATTAAGTGAAAATGAAAAATCTCAAAGAAAAAAGAAAACATATTTAACGAAAAGAGCGTCTTTTAAAATTTAATTGTATAAGATTGATTAAACGATCGCCGAAGAATGATTAATTATCTATTTTCCCTGTGATTAAATTACGCGCCGGTCTTGTTGAAGTTAATTATATTTCGTAGGTACGCTTCCTAGCTTATTGAACGGGGTATAATAATAATAATTAGTGGAACATGATTATTACTAAAAATGTCATGGTAGCTGTTACGGACGGCCGTATACGCCTGGCCGTATAACCCTCGGAAAACGTGTGAACCCAACCCGCATTGGAACTATTGGACTATGGCCTAAACCCTCGCCTGAGAGGAGACCCGTGCCCAACCGTGGGACGTATACATGGGTTGATAATGATTATTTTCTAAACCTAACAAGGAACATTTTCCAATGTAGCCACTACTACAACCGGGAGAGATGCCCTTGACGTGTCTCCTACTATAAATAATAATTAAATTCTCGCAAGGCTCTACACATCTGGGACCCATGACCCCACACAAGCCTTCCAAAGGATCATTTTGTCCCGGGATATCCGACAGATGCATAATAATGACGTGCTAGATAATCACATGTTATGCGGGGTAGTTAATTACCTGGAGTCTCCTACGTGAAAATTCCCAGGAATTTCCCTACCGTACGTAATAATAAGGGCTGTGAGTGTGTCAGGTTTGAAGTATCTGAGAGCTTTGAGGTTCGATTTCTAAATTGTCTCTACCGGGAATCGAACGCCAGACCATCTCATCTTTTTTTTGTTGCACTGCCCCTCAGATCTTTGCGATTTGAAGCTCTGAGTGGCACTGCAACTGATATGGACAGGCATGTCGCTTACCACTAGGTACACGACTTGTTCATCTTGGTTTTTCGAGATCCATATCAGAAACGGGTTACCCCGTATATAATATTCTGATATTTAATTTTACCGCAAACACCGTTACTAAACTTTCGAATAATAATGAAAGGCGCGTTGGGACGATCAGTAAGTATTGTGCAACTTATACTTCGTCGAACCATTTCTTATACTTTTGACATAAGCGTGCCTGTGAAGTTCCATAATTATTGACAAACAACTCTAGATAAAAAATGCAATACTTCATGGAGTCCGTATTTTTCTTTACAGCTATAGTGAATGCGACGTCCTCTTTAAAATAAATAAATTTGAAATAATTATAATAAATTCTAATCTCATTTCTTAATAACTAGTATAATGTTGAAAATTTCAATGTGTTAAATCATTGACTTACAATTATATGGACGTCGGGTCGGCGCTAAAAAGTGTCCGAACTTATAGGGCGTTAAAATCGTATACAGAGCGTCATTCACGCTTTAGTCTTCGTTTGTTCGACTGACAGCGAAGCAAGCAAAATTAGACAGTACTGCGATGACATTACAATTTAAATTCAACGTTTTAGCTTTTTCATATTCCTTTACATGTCACTACGTTTAAATAGGTTGACTTGGGACATTTTTTTCGTGGTTTTTGTATTAGACCCGTCGTCCATTTATTTGTAAGTCAATATGTTAAATAGATGTTATAAGAAATCGAAGCATTAACTCATTACGACATCACTAATTATTTTGTTTGATTAGTAGTCGAGCTGTCAAAAGTAAAATAAATGGTTCGGCGGACTATAAGTATATTGCAAGGATATTTGTGTGGAGTTACTATACTTGTTTTATTATACTATGATATTACGTTGAACGATAAACGGGTGTTTGTTCAACTTTCAATCTAATTATGGCCTCCAGTAAAGAACATTGTGATCAATATCAATTTGCTCAGTTATGAAAGTTCTGTTTCGAATTTCCACAGATTTCCAAGGAGCTTCAGAACTTTATTGAACGAAAATCGATATAAAAATTATACGTATCAGCTTTGCAATCGGTCTCTTCATTTGGATATTGGTTTTTTTATTTATAGAAATAATACTATAGCTCAACAGGCGTACTGCAAATCAGCGCTGTGGTAATTTACTGCTGCATATGCTAAGATAAGTTCCGTGTTGACATGACGCTACAATACAGACCATGATATACTATCCACATTGCATCTATACTTTAATTTGAACTGTAATTATATGTCAAATAATTATTTCACCATCACGGTCACCACGTCACCACGGTCGTTCCTGCCAGCTGAGCGCCGGCCATATCTCCCGGCATGCAACCCTCAACGACATCATCCGCCGGGCCTTAGCCACTGTTAATGTGCCCGCTATACTCGAGCCAAGCGGCATGTCGCGAACAGATGGCAAACGCCCGGACGGAATGACTCTCATCACTTGAAGTATGATCCGGGCACTGGTACGGGCACGCCACATGTACCGACACACTTGCCCCATCCCATTTCCTGCACACCAGCAAGAGTGCTGGCTCTGCAGCTGAGCTGGCGGAAAGAATAAAAAGTAATAAGTACCAGGATCTCGGGTCCGACTTCCTATTAATAGCCTTCGGAGTCGAAACCCTTGGCCCGGGGGATCCCAGTGCCCTTCATCTGTACAAAATATAATCGAAAAAATTAATAGACTGTCTGAGAAACCCAAGGGCCGTCAGCTACCTTGCGAGACGTCGGTTCGAATCCGACCGGATCGAAGGAATTTTTTCTGAGTGTTCGATCTTTGTATTAATAATTATAACAAAGTAGTGGAGTAATTTCACAAAAAATAATTGAATATCAATTCAATAAAAATTTAATTAAAAATCCTTGTTTTATTTTCTAATATTTAAGCTTTTATTGTCTTTTTTACCTGTTTATTATCAAAATAAAAATACATTATTTACTTCAAAATAGTTATTAATTCTTGCAATAACTATTAGATTTAAATAAATACGGTATCGATTCGATTTGGGTATAATACAAAAAACAAAATGGCAACACTGAAAGATGTTGGTGAAGCTGTTAAAAAATATATAAGAGGAGAGACGCAAGGCAAGATTGATGTGAATGGACGTGCGAAGAGTTGTTTTCCTGAAAAGATGTATTTTTCACAGATTTAGGGGGAGTTAAGATTACGTACAGGCTTACAATTTATGTGTATTATAACTATATTGTTTCAGTTTAAAATTATATGAATACCTTAATAGAATTGAAACTCGGTCAGCCCTGTGTGTGTGAGAGTGGCATATATAGACAAAATGTTGATATGCCCCATAACATATGATCAAAGCAATTCACGCAGTTCTCAACTAAGCGAGAACACAAATACATTCTAGAAGCGCACAAGTGAAAACTTTCATCTTAGCCTAAGCAAGATCTGCATGAAATTTGTAATGCTTTCAACTCCTTTTGAGGCTCATACATACGTACAAATAACGTACGTATACGGCGGGTTTTCAAAGTTTGAAGTTAGAAGTTTGAGGCTCTCCCTTATTCATAGGTGCTTCAAATGTGTTTGGTAAAGTTCAGACCACATTAGGGTGAAGAATTTTAAAACGACTTCTTTTACAGTTTCCGTTTTCGACTGTATACATATCGTATATTTGCCGTGTTGCGAGACCATAAGGTCTTTTATGACATCATGAACCAATAATAATTCAAGAAAGCACTGTAGAAGTGGTGGTAAGCGACTCGCATGTCTATAACAGTTGTAGTACCACTCAGAGCTTTAAAATGCAAAGATCGGAGGGGTCCGTCACCCTGAGATATAAGTTGACAATACATGTGCCTGTAATTTCACTAGCAACCCTTCTCTTCAAAACTGCAACGCAATGGACGCAGAAATAGGTAAGGTGGAATCCCTGGACGATCTCTTCCACAAGGAGCTTTTCTGCTACTAGCAGCTTGATGCTAAGAGATTTACCAGACGAGAACTTTCACTGCGATTATGACAAATCCTTCTTTTTGAGATAAGTAAAACAGTGGACTATTTTTTTCAAAGTCAAAGTCAAAGATTATTTATTCCATAGGTAAAATAAATTTACACTTGAAATCAACGTCACATTTAAGCTACTGCTCGTTCACTACGCTGACCTCTCTGGGAAGAACGAGCAAGAAACTCTAGGGATTGCTCTTTTCAAATAAACTTAAACACTATGGAGTACACTTTGAATCAAATTTGTGTGGATTCTGGAGCCGTGTCGTCTTTCCATACATCTTTATCTAACACGTAGTCTTCAATTTTGTAATCTGATTTTTCGATCAAAATTTTTTTTTATAATATAATATTTATAATATAATATATTTATAATATAATATGTACACACATATACATAACAAGGTAAAACATATTTCTCCTTGCAAATAGCATTAATTAAGGTAAAGAAAAGCAAGTTTCTCCTTATAAATTCTCGAATGAAATGACGAAAGAACCATTTCGTATAACTGCAACAGTTACACGCAATAACATCGTTATAACTCAATTGAACATCCATTGTTGCATAAATATGAAAAAGGCTTTAGGGTTGAATACCCACACGCATAAGCCCATATCGCATCAGGCGTAGTCTTAATACTAAGTTTTTTTATTAGTAAGTAAGTGCACATTTGACCTGATGGAAAGCGACGATGAGGTCGACTATGTAGCATGGACACATAAAAGTGCCTAGGTACTCACTTTTGCCTTGAAAAGGCCCAAGTTATAGCGTTCGGGAAACAAATCTGCAGGCAGCCAATTCTACTTCCTTGCCGTTCGCCTTATAAATGTGCAAGCGAAACACTTTAAAGTCAAATATTTAATTTATTCCATAAGTAAAATTTTTACACTTGAAAACGTAATTTTTTATACTACTACTCGTTCACTACGCTGACCTCCATGAGAATAACGAGCAAGAAACTCTAGGGATTGCCATTTCAAACAAACTTAAATGCTTTGGAATGCACTAAGAATCACAATTGTATGGAATCTAGGCTCATGTTGTCTTTCCATATATCTTTATACTCATACTCTTCAATATCGAGCTGAAATTTCTTCCAGGTGCAATACACATGTGACATTTAAGAATAAGAATTCAATCTCGTTCACATGACCACCGCGAGCACGTTTGAGCCAATTTTTTACCACTCTTCCACTCATATCGGCCGAAACGTTGGCATTTTCACATTTGATATTGTTCCTGAGATCATTTAGCGTCGTTGGCATAAACCAACGACTTAACTTACGTTAAGTCCCGTAAGTACAAGTAATCTAACGGCCTTACACGGTCGAGGTAGCCATTCGACAGTACCATTTCATACGGTTATGGAATTTCCTCTTCAATCATTGACTTACAATTATATGGACGTCGGGTCCGCGCTAAAAAGTGTCCGAACTTTTAGGGCGTTAAAATCGTATACAAAGCGTCATTCACGCTTTGGTCTTCGTTTGTTCGACTGACAGCGAAGCAAGCAAAATTAGACAGTACTGCGATGCCATTACAATTTAAATTCAACGTTTTAGCTTTTTCATATTCCTTTACATGTCACTACGTTTAAATAGGTTGACTTGGGACATTTTTTTCGTGGTTTTTGTATTAGACCCGTCGTCCATTTATTTGTAAGTCAATGTCTTCAATAGATCTATTGTTTGACCAGCTGTGTGAACGCTGCAAACGTGCTCGCAATGGTCGTATGATCAAGATCGAATTCCATTCATAAATATGATATGTGTACTGCTCCTGGAATAAATTTCAAAGCTCGATATCTCAATTGTTCTGTGTTTTATTGAAATACAAAAATGTTATGTCTGTTACGGACACCGAGCCACATACGAGAGCACTCCGCACCCCGCGCCCCGAACGAGAGAGCGTCACCGTCCCCGTTCCTGATCTGAATCTAAACAAAAACAGTCCACCAATCCAGATCAAGAACACCGTCGATCTAAAAAACGAACATATTTAATCCTGCGAGAGCCGGATCATCGACAATGTCCTTATTGGAAAACCCCTTATTTCAAATAGATAGGACAAGTGGAAATAAAATTAATATTCTTATGATTGCAATCCTTTCACTAACTGGGAAAAGAACTGATGATCTTTAAGCAGTTAAACAGACAGACAACTGAGCAAATAGTCAGCAGATTATCTGGTAGCAGCATCAGATCAAAGATTCCAGACCATATTATTCTAATGTCACCTGGTGGTAAGCGACACGCCTATTCATAAAAGTTGCAGTGCTACTCAGAGCTTTAAAACGCAAAGGTCGGAGGGGGTGCGGACAGTCATCCTGAGACATAAGTTGACAAGTTCCATGCGCCTGTAATTTTACCAGCACCTACCCTTTAACACTGGAACGCTGTAATGCTCACATTACTTGGCGGCAAAAGTAGAC
The DNA here is from genome assembly GCF_003589595.1 of Hyposmocoma kahamanoa. Taxonomy (NCBI): domain Eukaryota; kingdom Metazoa; phylum Arthropoda; class Insecta; order Lepidoptera; family Cosmopterigidae; genus Hyposmocoma; species Hyposmocoma kahamanoa. The sequence continues at coordinate 3,948,716 of NW_020653852.1, read as the reverse complement.
ATGGTGGCTGTATTCCCTGAACGAAGTCTTTCACAAGGAGTTCCACTACTACTAAATATTATAATTTGCATGGCATACGTAATTTCAAATCCAAAATCCATCGGACTAGGGGAAATAAAAATAAGTATTCATTTTATTCACCCCAGACGCAAAAAGAAGGGAGTTTAAGTTTGAAGCCTTTGTCTGTATGTTTCACCGCAACCCCGAAATGGATGGATTGATCTCAAAGGGCTTTTTTATTTGAAAACTAATGGATATTTCTCTTTTTTTAAATTACTGTGATCATCAGTTTTCGGGAACCTATCACAAAGGCGAAAATTTTTTTGTCCGAAATAACGTTTGTTCGAATTTTCATTACACCGAAAACCGAATTATAATAATAATAATAATAACGCACACACTCAACATAACCCCGCACTAGGGAAAGCCTTGTGTCGCGGGTGCCATGGACACACACATAGAAAACCACAAATTACACCCAAACTCACGAGAGACATAAATGTAGGCCATATAATTATTTCTCCCGACCCGGGAATCGAACCTGGGACCTCTGCGTGGCAGTCCGGCGTGGTAGACAGCGACTGAAGCCTCCTACATATAAACCCATTATAGGGATTGCAGTAGGTAGGTTAGATTTAAGAACCAATGTATATTTTTGTTTTGGAAAATAAATTAAAAAAAAAAAAAAACCGTTCGGCCACAGAGACAGTTAAATTAAATTAAAATTAAATTATAACGAAACAGTTGTTCTTTCAGGATATGTTGAATGTTTATCGCAAAGACACGATTACGTTCGGTTAGGTTAAGTTAGGTTTAAAAGAAAAAACATTTTTCTATCAAAATTACTTTCGAGGTCATGAAATTTCGACCAAACGTTATTTCTGGAAAATGTAATTTCGGACTAATCCAGTAGTTAAAAAAATATTATTTGCACTGACGAATGTTATTTCTTGGAACGACTTATCCTTTCTGTTACAAAAGTGTAATAAAACCATTAACACTTAAAGCGTACACGGATTTAACGATCTTGGTCCATTGCATCAGTCATGGTTGCACTAAATGCTTTTTCTGAATTTCAGTTTTCAAATAACTGTTTACTACACAGGTCGATTTTTTTTTTAACAATGGGTACTTTGTAAGATGCCGACTGCCGACTCTTTTCTTACTAATTCCACAAGTTATTTACGCATGAATATTATCAAGTTTAGAATGAAGTGCCAATGTGGAAAAGTATTTAAGCTAGAGTTGTTTGCATTATATAGATCGCACCATTGGCACGTGCGTCACCGAGACGGTTAACTCTTTTGTCTTATTGCTCTCTAAAGATGAAGCGACAAGGCGAATCAGTGCAAATATTTCACCAACTACAACTAAATATTTAAATTGTGTTTCGTGGCAATGAAGTATAAGTAAAATACTGTAATTAAGGGAAAAAATGGATTAATTTAATATATATCTAATTGAAAATGGTAAACGAGAAAATAGCGATCCTGAATATTTAGAGTACAGACACTGATTGGACATTTGATCCGATACGCCAACTTCTTTAAGGCCATTTTGGAGGGAAAGAGCTAGGGGAAGAGGGGAAGAGGACCTAGGCGCAGTTACATAGACCAAATAAAGGAAAAGGCCGGTGTTGTATCCCGTAAGGAAGTCCATTGACCTACTAAGTGATATCCATTGACCTACCAACAAATGGACACCGGGTCTAATACGAAAACCACGAAAAAAATGTCCGAGGTTAACCTATTAAAACGTAGTGAGATGTAACGAAATATAAAAAACTAAAACATTTAATTTAAATTGTAATGTCATTGAAGTACTGCCTAAATTTGCTTACAACAATTTAAGGGCCCAAAAACACCATATTCAGCTTCTACTGGAAACTTAACAAAATGCACCATATTTGGAATAGCCTTTCTCGTAAATATTAATAAATTTTTTTATATATATTATTGTCGAATTTTGTACAAATTCAATTAAAGGTATAATAAAGAGTTGGGCAGATACATACATCAATTATACTACAAATGTGAAAATAAGCGTGTACTTCAAAAAATGCACCGACATTCTAACTAAACGTGAACTCAAATATCCGTAATTACGAAAACCGATTTATAATAAAACCGTTACGCTTTAGAGTAATTTTGATGCTTTTCACAAAGACAAAATTAGCTTTTGTTGTGTAATCTTCGTAAAAACACATTATAAAAATTCGAGCTAATATTATTTTGAGCAAACGTATTTTCTGACTTCTGATAGGTAATCCCAAGCCGTAAAACGAGTACAACAATATTTTGTTAGTTATTGCTAAAGTTTAATAAAAAAATCATTTTAAAGATAGAATTTAAATCAAAGCAACTCTACAGTTTCTTTGTTCTAAATATTTCAACCGCTTGTTGACATAATGAGTCTCTTTCCATCTTTTGCGCATGCAATGAGTAGAAAAAGGACAGTTAGCTATTTCATTATTTCGTGTGCTTTTGTAATTTATATTTACGATTCAGTTATATATAAATTAAATACTATAAAACTGTACAAAATACCACTTTTGAATGACAACTATGATAACACAATATATTTGTTTAGTGAAATTATGATACAAAATCCTGTTTTCACACTTTACTGCAGGAATTTTTACAAGTTATTATTGGTACTGCATGATTGACAACCGCGCTGTCACTCAAACAAACGAAGACTATTGCGCGATTGACGCTCTGTATGCGATTTTAACGCCCTACAGGTGCGGACACTTTTTAGCGCGAACCCGACGTCTATTTATTGGTAGGTCAATGATGATATCTAATTATATTTTAATTAATTTTCAAAGCATCGAAAATGTCCCTTTCGTGTTTGTACACATACACAAAAAGATGGGAAGACATGACTTTTTTCAACCTCTATAATTAAGCCCCGTAGGGACTGTGAGCTCGGCGAGTATTTTTCCCTTAAATTACAAGACCAAAAGTAATTAAATCTATCATCAAAAATATATAAAAGAAATTTTCACTTTTTTCTTCTTTTTTTTTAAATTAGAAGTAAAAATTACCCCAATTTAATCGATAATTTTAAACAGCTAAACAGAGTTGTTTATTAAACTTAGCTAAGAATCATTCCGATCAAACTACGCTTGAAAAAAGAAAAACCGCTATAGATCCACCTGTTAGAGCGTTTACACACCGCGACTTTGAGCAGCGATGCAAACGCGATGCAAAGGCATAATTGTAGACAGACAAAATAATGTGCATAATCTTATATAGATTTTTCGTAGATTATGTACGAAATAAGATTCTGCACGTTTGCATCGCCGCCAAAAGTGGCCTGTGTAACGTGTTCGATGCCACAGACAAACAAATAACGATCTCGGTGGCCCAGCGTATTGTACTGCGGGCGCGAATGAGGAGGTCTCGGGTTCGATTCCCAGCAGGACCACAATATTCTGGGAAATGGGTGTGAGTTCCAATGCTCTGGTACTCATAGTACAGGGTATTCCCTATGTAGTATTGATAGACTATATTTGCAGTCACCACTTGCAATATGTAATGCGTATTGCTTGGTCAGCAATTAAGTTTACGTTTTATTTTAAATTGTATTATTTTGTCACTTATAATAATAATAATAATAATAATAACGCTCACACTCAACATAGCCCCGCACTAGGGAAACCCTGTGTCGCGGGTGCCATGGACACACACATAGACAACCACAAATTACACCCAAACTCACGAGAGAAATAAATGTAGGCCATACAAATATTTCTCCCGGCCCGGGAATCGAACCTGGGACCTCTGCGTGGCAGTCCGGCATGGTAACCGTTCGGCCACGGAGGCAGTTGAGTATATTTTTTTTTAGAGTTGACTTATATTCTGGAAACCGAGCAACAAACACGTCTCTTCAAACTAACGTATTTCACTATATCAGGTGTGACGTCAGATAGCAGACCTAGTACTTTTGCGAAGAATTGCTTCTGGTGCCGTGGACTCCCCGCCACTCATATCCAAGATTTCTCTACGAGCCCCTTCAAAGTCCTTTAGGTTTAATTCACTTTTGTACGTACCTCTGGTCTCTTCGAATTTTCGGCGGAATGCATGTCTCTCGTGTGCGAGTAATAGCTTCAATGTATTGTCCAAGGAGGTTGATACTGACCTTTTTAACACAAGTGTTGCATCGGTGAAGCATCTTATTAGTAGTTTGTTTTGTGACGAATAGGTCTTTACCTATATAGTATAGTTACTAGTTATAATTTAATGCTCATTAATCAATTTAATGTGTGTCTATCGGTGAGGACCTATCATTAGCTCTCTTTGAAACCAGGCAATTGGTGTGGTTGCATAACACAATATTTTTATTATCACTCAGAAGAAAACTTCAAACCTATGTCTCCCTTCTTCTATGTCGGTGGTTAAAAACACACGTTTAGTATAGCCGTATTATTACTTACTTACAAGTGTGAGCCAACCCTTAGTGCAACCTCAGACGTCCTAACGACGTCATAAACATTCTCTCCTTTGAGGAAATTTCAGCCCAGAAACGGGACATAGATGAGTTGATGTTCATTATAATATACAGTATGGTTATAATTCGACAACATTAGCAAGAGTAATTCAAAACACACGGGGTTTGCGAACATATGTGTTTTTATGAAAACCTAACAATGATTTTATACTAAATTATAATTAAGGCGAGGCATTGCAATGCGAGCCTAGATTTTAGGAGATGTTGTGTAGGGGGTCGCCCGTTGCGTCCCGCAATTCACGCTCTGTAATATAATCTCATTACAGAGTACTAAAAAAACCGACCTCAAAAATAATTCATCCCCTAATTTGCTACTCTTAGCGGTAGATTTTTTCTTGAAATGTAAGTGCAACCACTGAGGTACACTCTTCCCAATAAAAAATAATCATCGAAGTCGGTTCACAAATGCTATCGCGTAACATACATATATAGTAGCAATAGAGCACCTTGTGAAAGAGTTCCTCCGGGGAAGTATTGCCACCTTATCTATTTCTGCCGCCAAGCAGTAATGTGTTCCGGTTTTGAAGGGCCAAGGGTGCTGGTGAAATTACAGGCACATAGGACTTGCCAACTTATGTCTCAGGGAGACTGGCTCAGTGGCAGATCTTTGGTCTGAGCGGCACTGCAACTGTTATGGACAGGCGTGTAGCTTAGCATCAGGAGTACGACTTGTTCGTCCCGTCACTTAATATTATTATTGACTGGCTTAAGAGAAATAATCTGAAAGTAAATGTTTCAATAACAAAGCTCAGAGATCCGACGTCGACAAGCGCCCGAAAACGACTGACGAAGCGGCGTGCCGCTAAACCACTGGCCATTTTCAAATTTTATTAATTATTGAATTGAATAATTATTAGGAAGTTTCAGTTAAAAATCAAAATTTAGCAGGTTCTCCGTAATACTTAAAGTTAAATATCTCTATATAAAAATTATATACAAAGTTAGATATTGTATTCCTAAATAAATTCGTTTTAGACTTTTATTATAGCCTGTTTTCAGGATTTTATATGATCGGATGAAGCATATCCTATCGCGTAACACATTAGCACATTCCTTAGACAATATCCTTAGGTGTATCGGATATTTTTTGTAACACCGTTAGTTAATAGTGTATACCTATACCATTTGATCTAGCAATACAGTTTTTCCTGCTTCTTTTTCTCGACTCGTTTTAAACAATTCGCAAGACCGTAACTTTGACAAAATGAAAACGTTCTGATTACATAGGGCGCACAATAAGTTTCCGGAACTGGCCACTTACAAAAACAATATTTAAAAAGTAATTACAACAAAAATGGAAGTAAATTAATTTGCTTCTCCGCGAACCCAGTGAAGGTTAAACCGTGCAAAATCACTCTTCGGCCGAGTGTCGAGCGGAGTCAACAGCCCCTGAGGATGCCTCGTGGAGATGCGAAGCACGTGTCGGGTATATTTTTGGTGATGGTTTGTGACTGTAGTTGCGCGTGTGTTATTTATTTTATTAATTTTATGAGGAGGGAGGGTGGAATAATTAAGGCGGTGGCCTCCTTTTGCGCAGAGGTTATGTCGCAAAAGGAGGCCACGGAGCGGGTGCGTGAGGACGCGGCGGACGCGCACCCGCTCCGGCGCAGACGTACGGGGAGAAGGCGAAGGCAGTTCGCTGCTCACCTGATCCCCTAGTGAGACCAGCGGGCTCTGGACAGGGACTCCGGAGCCTGCATTGCACGGCCTCACTCGTCTGGGGGGCGGGTCGGAGGACAACCGACTCGCCCCTCCGTTGGCGCGGGAGCCCTGGCGCCAGCTAGGGCGGCCGGGCGGCGTCGTGGTGAATGTTCACTGATCCCACGGCGCCCACTCAACCGGCGAGAGGGAAACCCGGGGGGGTTTTAGTGGGGTAGGCCTTCCAGTGTGGAGGGAGAGTCCCCACATAACCCCTGAGTCTCCCTGGGCTCAGGGGTATCCATAAAGATTTCCCCCCCCC
>NW_020653852.1:3937312-3942141 GCF_003589595.1 Hyposmocoma kahamanoa | reverse complement strand
AAAAAAAAAAAAAAAAAAGGGTGGAATAATTAACTGCATGAAAAAATATTCAACACAAGCGCAGCTATTTTGCTCGATTTAACTGGGTTCGCGGAGTAGCAATTTCATTTACTTCCATTTTTATTAACATGGACTTCCGCAAAGTAACGCCTGAATCTATTAAGTAATTACAACATTTGAAATGAAGCTCTTTTGCTGTAGAATACAGATTGTTTCATCTGACTGTCATTTGTTTTTTACATTGTGGCGTCCTTTTAGAAATTGGTTGTCTACATCACCATGGATTTAACTCGTGAAAATTTTCGTAGTGTAATTTGCCACGACTTTAGTGTAATTTAACAGCTCAGCGGAGCTTCGCTCTGCTTCAATCTGCTTTTGGCGATGAAGCACCATGCAAAACGACTATTTATAGCTGGTTTGCAGAATTCAACGCGGTGGTGTTAATCTCAGTGAAGTCCACTGCTGTGAACAACAAAAATATCGATGCTGTGCGCCGTATGATCAAAACAGGCAAGCATGTGACATACCATGAGATTCGGGCATCTTTAGGCGTAGGCATGAGTCAAATACAATCAACACTACACTAACTTTGGGTGTGAAAAAGCTGTGCTCTCGGTGGATCCCACACAATTTGACTGAGGCTTACAAAATGGATCGCGTCACTTGATGCAATGCCGAAGATTCAACGAAGGGACGTCAAATTTGGTGTCGGTCATAGTAACAGGTGATGATATATAGATTTATAGTTATGCAGCAATCGAGTGTATGGGTCCTTCTAGATGGGCCGAAACCAACCAAAGTGGCACCCGTGTAAAGTGAGACACTTAAGCGGATGATTGCTTCTTTTTCTAATAAAACTGGACACGTGGCTTATTGCTTTGGAGAATCATTGTACCGTGAATAGTGATTGATAGACGACCATTTATTTGTCGGAAGTTATTGACAAACTCCGTAAAAATAACCGTAAACGCCGTATTATCTTGGACCACGATAATGCCGGTTCTCACACGGCCAGACAGACAAATGTATTTTTAAAGGTGAACAACGTTGACCTTATGAGCCATCCCGCGTACAATTCGAACCTGTCACGTTGTGGCTTTTATTTATTTCCAAAAATTAAGAACCAGTTACGCGGTCAACATTTTCATCACCTGAAGAGGCTGTCGAAGAGTATGAAAAACATGTTTCAGAGATTGTCACGGAGGAGTGGCATAAATATTTTCAATTGCGCTAACGGAGAATATTCTGAGAAACAATAAATTCATTTCTGACCATTTACAGTATTTTTTTCTTATTCATTCAGGAAACTTATAGTGCGCCCCATGTATAGGTATCGCCACTCAGCAACTTGCCAACTTAGTGAACTAATCGCAACTTCCAAACTACCCTCACATACGATTTTCCTTCCACTACTCTCGCCATTACTAAATACTGCCTAATTGGTATCAGGCTATTACGTGGGTCAAGGCCGATAAGGGCACAGTTAAATAACCAAAAATCAATTTACACAATCTCGCTCAAACGTTTTATTATTTATTTATTTTTACCTCTTACAACTATCATTACAGGTATAACCTAATACAATAGTTAGTAGTTAACTATAACAAACTTCCATTGATATTCTACAATATACAGCCTGTGCGAATTCATTCAGAGTACAATCGAACAAATCAATGTCGTGTGAAACCGCGTTGAGGGCACGCAGCGCCCGCATATGGGGCGCGTTGTGCAGCAGATTGGTGCGCGCGCGCTGCACCCACATCAGCGGCGGCCGCCGACGTCGTCCTACGTACCCGTCCGGTACATACAGCTGAACTGTGTTTAGAACACATGGGTTGTGTATCTTACCACGCAGTACTTTTAATAAGTAAGTGGCGAAAGCTACTTCTCTTCTTACTTCCAGTATATAATAGCCTAACATGCCGAGTACAAATAGGGTAGGATATAACAGTGGATAATACTACGTATATAATACGTGCCCGTATTTGACTCCGCTTGTTAAATCTTCGGCGAACAAGTAGTGTGCTTGATGGTAAACGACACGCCTATGCTATAACAGTTACAGTGCCACTTAGAACTTTTAATTGCAAAGATCTTAGGATCATTGCCGCTATGCCCGTCATCCTGAGACATATATTGTCAAGTCCCATGTGCCTGTATTTTCACCAGCATCTTTACCTTTCCAAACCGGAACGCAATAATGCGCACATTACTGCTTCGTGACAGAAATATGTAAATATGTAGCAGTAGAGCTCCTTGTGAAAGAGTCCGTCCAGCGAAGCAATGACATATTACCTGTTTCTGCCATAGAAATGTGAGCATTACTACATTCCGTTTTGGAAGGGTAAATAAGGATGATGGTGAAATTAGATGCACAGAGGATTTTTCAACATATGTCTCAGGGTAACAGGCGCAGTGGCAGTGTTTCTAAGATCTTTGCGATTTATAGTTCTAAGTGGAACAGGGAATAAGGTTATAGCATATAATGCCGTGTTGTAACTATTAAACCCGTTAAAGAAATTGCAGTAGGTAGGTTACAGTCAAACTACCCTTTTTTGCGTCCGAGGTTAAACAGTCTCTATTAATAATGCGAAATGGTGAGCTACTACAATAGTAAGATTTTAACACCCAAGGCTTTAGGCAGAATTACCCTAGTTTCGTTTTTATATTTCTGCACTCCAGCATTTTGTATGAAAATAATATAATATTTTTTTCTGCTGACGGCTGACTCAGCAAAAAGTTGCAAATACAAACAGCTAATCTTTTATTAACAAGCGGGTAATACTGTCTCAATAATTGCGATAATCGCAAGCCCTTGTAAAACTCGTTAGGGTTCGTCTTCGACCGATAGCCGGCATTGTGTAGTACACGTTATGAGAATATAGCGTTTTAATTACAATAACAACAATAAACCAGCTGTTTTTGACAATCGTCATCAGATGACACAAAATCATTTAAAGGGCAATGTTTATGTATATATACCTATGATTTCAATTGATATTCAACGCATTCAATTCACAAGGCCTCAAATTTTAGTAAAAAAAAACTTTATACTAAATGTTTGTACTGCTTCTGCGCAGTTAGATGACAAATATCCTTGATAGTGACCCGTTTAGCTCTTGTTATTATAGATGATAAACGTCACGTTATAAAGAGCAAGAAGTAGTGTTTCTTCAATATTTTTCTCAAGGCTACCCTTACGAAAAAGGAAAATAATATGAAAAGAAAGGTAGAAAGAAAATATATTCGCGGAAACAAACAACACGAAAACATAAATATTAAAAAACACAAGCAAAATATTCCAAGAATGCAAATAATTAATTACAAATCAAAATCACCAACGAAACAGAAATAAAATAAAATTAAAACACATATTATTTTCATAAAAAAAGAAACTAAGTATTAAGATACTTTTCATAGTGCCAGCTACGGTAACAAAAGGGTCATGCATGGCTTCCTCCAATAAAGAACTTAAAGTCGTCTTGTCCTTTCAAAAAGAAAAGCTAGCTTTGGTTACTTTCAAAGCAACAATCGGAAAATAATTGGATGTAGTTTCATCGACCAGGGAATTTATACGGTGTTTATTTATCATTATAATTTGAATTATAGTTTTTGTTTAATATTTTTTATTTTATTTATATGTGGGCTGTTCTAAACGTGTGTGGGCTGTTTTTTATTTTATTTGTATGGGTCCTAGCTATACTTCAAACTAAGGGTCGTATTCTAGAACTCTACTCAATGCTCAAGTTAGGATTGCGCTGGAAACACAAGCACTGGAAATACGACCCTAATGGCAGGGACTTGAGTATGATTTTGAGTACTTTAAACCATACTCAAATCCTGACTTGAGCATTGAGTAGAGTTCTAGAATACGACCCTAAGAGTATTTAGAATAATACGTGGGGCGCCCTATAAGTGTCCGGAATGAATAAGAAAAAAATACTATAAATGGTCAGAAATGAATTTATTGTTTTTTGTTAATGCACTTTTTCATACAAATAAACCAATTTTGAAAACATTTATGCCACTCCTCCGTGACAATCTCTGAAACATATTTTTCACACTCTTCGATAGCCTTTTTAGGTGATGAAAATCGTTGACCGCGTTACTGGTTCTTAATTTTTGGAAATAAAAGTCACAAGGTCGGGACTGTACGCGGAATGGCTCATAAGGTCAACGTCATTCACCTTCAAAAATTCATTTGTCTGTCTGGCCGTGTGAGAACTGACATTATCGTGGTGCAAGGTGATACGGCGTTTACGGTTACGTTTACGTAGTTTGTCAATAACTTCCGGCAAGCAAATGGTCGTGTACCAATCACTATACACGGTACAATGATTCTCCAAACCAACAGTAGCCACGTGTCCAGTTTTATTAAAAAAGAAGCAATTATCCGCTTAGAGGCACTTTGCACGCGCGCTATTTTGGTTGGTTCGGCTCATCTCGAAAGACCCATACGCTCGATTTCTGCTTTGTTTTGGGATCGTAACTATAAATCCATGTTTTGTCAACTGTTACTATGTCATCACACCAGATTTGACGCCCCTTCGTTGAATCTGGAAGCATGGCATTGCACCAAGTAACGCGATACGTTTTTTGAGCCCCAGTCAAATTGTGTGAGATCCACCGAGAGCACAGCTTTTTCACACCCAAATGTTTATTTATTTATTTGCATTTCACATATAGTCTTAAGTGTTTTAATACATAAACTTAGAACTATGGTAGGAACTACCTGTGTGACCCTGTAAGGGCGTAGCAAAATACACCTAACATATAATACACATTTTAACCATGGTAATATAAATTGGAGTTTTATCGTATAACATTAA
>NW_020653852.1:3914126-3932312 GCF_003589595.1 Hyposmocoma kahamanoa | reverse complement strand
ATACAAAGGGTACGAAATAATTAATTGTTACATAGATGTTTATATATATCGACACCAAGAACAATTCACTTGTAACTTACTAATGGTTAGATATACGGATGCTCGTTTATGTACCTTTTCATACCACTCCACAAAACTTAAGACCAAAAACACGGCTTGCCAAGCCCACATGGAAAATTGAAATATTTCAACTGAAACTGAAAATTTTTAACAATAATATTAAAACAGACGGAAATGTAATTAAATTTAAAAGATTGTTAAAAATGCAATTTATCTGTGTCACGATTGTTACCCCCTTCTTTATTTTTTATTTAAAGTTTTTAAGATTTAATCAATTTCATATGGCTAATTAAATTTTAATTTTACAATTTATTTAATATGTTTTGTTTTCCTTATTTTATTGCATTTAATTATTTTGTAATTTAATTTAATTTTTAATTAAATATGAATCAATTTTATTTATTTTTGGCTTGGCGCCCTTACGGGTTTCATGTTTGGTTCATGATAACATTTTATCAACTGCATTTATATAACATGATAGGCTATAAAGAATTAGATTTGTTTGATGTTTGACGTTTGATGATTTATTTGATATACAATTCGGTTAATCCCTAACATGAATGCACTTTCGTATTAAAAAGTCCCGCGAGACTGATATTGATGAAATTATTAACTAAAAAATTGAAGGAAAATAAAAGTTAAAAATGTTATTTGTAATTTTATGTAACATTTAATTTAACTTTTATCATGATTATCAATCCACCTAACCACCAGACCACAACAGTCTGCCCGCGCTGCGTTCTTCGGTACGTGGTCGAACTTACTCATCGGCTATCTGTTCTGTTTTTATCATATCATATAGAAAAAAAATAAAAACATAGAACGAATTATTAACGAATTAGCTTTAACAATATTTTAGACATAACTTAGACTCTCCAGATAATCATCAAACCTGTGAGATTTATTGTAAGCCGAAATTTTAAATATTGAAAATCTTGATGAATTGTGAAGCCATTCCCGGGAATTTATAGAAAATTTACGGGAAAATGAGACTTTAGACAAAAAAGCATTCTAATATTTATTTATAATTACATTTATACGAAAATTTCAAACATTTAAAACAAAAAAAAATTATAAAATTTTATTTTTAAGGACCTCTCCTTGCAGCGGTCCCTGACATCAATCCTTTCCATACTCTCGTTTATTCCTAGTACTTTTCCCCTGCCATTTACTAAGAATATCCGGAATCTGATTGTGATATACGCCAGATGTACGGAATTTATTCTAACACAAGCATTGCTTGTAAAGAAATTCTTTATTCACGTGGTCGCCAAAGGACTCTGAGCACTATATACTCAGCGTAAAGGTAAATATTCAAATACGCAATAAGGCACAACAACTCGCCGATCTGGTTTTATTTCCAAACATTCATAATATCGTCTCTACAAAAGGATATATTTGATATTCGTAGTACTTCGCAGTTAGGTAGGTAATACGATTAAAATTTAATACAGTTACTGTCCGTGTTACTGGAAAACTGAAATTTTAGTTTATTCATAGCTACAGTAAATATACAAACGCGTACCGTCTCTGGTTGGTTTGTATCTTAACATCAGGTACAATTGTGATCAATCTAGAGACTACTTTGCATAAAAAATAACTGTAGTGTAAACTAAATTCGTACCCAAATTCGTACGCGGTCCGCCCATAATAGCCAGAGCCGCCACGCTTCCCCCCTGTCCGCTTTAGCCCTACTTGGACCGTCAGACGTAGAGGTTGTGCCGCTTGGTATTACGTACGGCTTTAAAAACGTATGCCACATACACGAAATGCATAGAATACCTGAAATCAATTAGCGCCAGAAGCTCGGTGCCCTCTTAAGAGCTAGGCTTTTCTTGGTAGAGTAATCGCCAATTATCTCTCTTCCGCAACTTTGATTGCCTAATGTCGTATTAGGCAATCAAACGACATGAACTTTTTTTTAAAATAAATGGACTTGTACTTGACCACTACCTAGCCCTACAGTAAAGATAAGGTCTTCAATGGAACGAGCTCACCCAGAAGATGCCTATTCAATCGCACCTTAAAAATACTCGGGTGGTATTTGCTCGAAAGCACAGTCGCAGGCAGGGAATTCTATTCCTAGTGTTGAATCCCGACTGAGTCCGTCTTGGAACGGACTAGACTTTACTTAAGTGTACTTAAGTGTGTATCGATATATATTTAGTATAGTAGTTATGTGTATGTATGTTACTTATGTAGTAAGTTTTTATAAAGATTATTAAGTTCAATTTATGTATCGTTGCTGCTTTGTGCACCATTAGCTGCCCTTCACCTGTATTTAATTAAATTCTATAATAATCTGTAAGGTTGCCTGGTAGACATCGCTGTTTAGCGATAAGGCCGCCGATTGTACATTTCCATTAACTTATATATTGTAATGTTTCCATTTGTTTTGTGTGCAATAAAGCTTATTCTATTCTATTCTATTCTATTAAGTGAAACTCGTAATCTTCCGTTTACTGAAGCTTCTAATTCTTATGTGTTACAGTCGCACTACAAGCCTTCGAACTCATCTAAGCCTCTGTGCTTGCCGACCTTGGACAGCACGAACGACATTAAATATTTAGATGTCATAATTGACAAGTCATCAACTTCCGTCATTTCAATTATATAAGCCACAAATAAAAATAAAAAAATTCCCAAACGAGTACGATATCCTCTCGGTCCGGCAACTGTTTATCCAACAAATAATTTTGAAAACGCACTCAATTACTCCATTTGATTCCGTTATTTTAACCAACCACTGACGACTGGATACTTTTGATCTCGTACACAATTCCGCACAGTACACTCGCGTAGATTCCTTTGCTTCCTTGGTACATTCCTTTACTTTAAATTAAATTCTAATTTGCATTATTTCGCCATGAATAAAATAGAATGTAAAAAGACCGTCAAAATGTGGCTTAAGAGTAAAACTTACAACGAACCAGAGGACTTGCTGGAAGTTGTTTCATATTTAATTTTATATAGGTAACCATTAATTTATTACTACTAATTATTTTATTGTTAAATATAGAAAATCTATTTTTAAGCTGTAATACAAAGAAATTTCCCAAAAAGATGCCTCAAATACAGGTAAACATTTACTTAATTTAGTTATCGCAATTACACATTAGATGCTAATATTAAAGTGTATAGCATTACTATGAAGAATGTATAATTTAGATTCCCTTCTTAATTTTTATTTGAATACTATACTAGCTTTATTTACATTTGTTTTACTTGTATCGTATTAGATTAAGTTATATTGAAATAAATTTATCTTTATCTATACACTTCTATTCTTGGCTGAACGCCTTATCCTAACAATCGTAATCTAAGTCTATCTGATTTTTAGTTTCGTAATCTAACAAGTCACTAATATAAATGCAATTGAATAACAATTCTTACAAGATTCTCTTATACATATATGTACCGATACGGTGTCTCTGACACCGTACCGGGCCTATCAATGCGCCGCGGACGTCGCACGACCAATAAGAGCAATTGAATTATTTACGTAATTCTGCTCTCGATTGCTCTGACCGGCCAGGCGCGTGTCGGCCGTCCGTAACACCTAGGCTGTGCACATAATAAAATATGACGAAATGCGCTTGGCACGCCTGAAGGAAACAGTGACCTAGTAGGGATGATAAAATAGAATAGAATAATTTATTTCATAATATTACAATTCGAAATATAATGTCAAGGGAAAACATGATCGTCATTAATGTAAGCAATAATAATTATAAAGTAAAATAATTAAAAGAAAAATATGAACTACAAAAATATAAATAAAAATTAAATATTTTCAAAATACAAATGTCCAAAATTAAAATATAATTACAATTACTTTAAGGGAAATTCCTCTACAGTGTAGAAGTCATTATCCAATAAAAGGTCTTTTAGTCGGGAACAAAACACTTCGTCATTTGTAACACTTTTTAGGTGTTAGTAAAGATGGTGCCCGATTACTCGCGGATTTCTCGTTGCGAGTTCGGTTCGATATCTCGCCGTATGTCTGGATAGCGGAATGAGCTCACGGGGACATTCACAGAAATAAATTCTGTAGAAAATCAACAGACAGGCAAATTTGCGCCTGTGGGTTAAACTATAAAGTTTAGATTCGAATTTGTCGATGCCCATAAGTCTCCTGGCTCTGCGTTCAACCAAGTCAAGCGCCAGTAGTAACTAAATAACTTAACGTATCAGATGCCCAAACATCCTTCCCATTCGGTTCTTTATTGCTATAATAAGGCTTTGTAATCATAACAAATACCTGGTCTAGGGAATAACCGTTACTATGAGTACCAGAACAACAAATTTAAATAGGGACACTACCTAGAATATTGAGACCAGAATCAATTTGCAAAATTTTGTTATTTAATTTGTTACTATCGGGAATCAAACCCGGTACTATCTCCTCTATCACTCGGAATTCTAATCGCTGGGAGATCAATTTCATCACAAAAATACTAAAGCGTATTGCTATACAATTAATGTTTGTCTTTTTATCTCTCTTTTTAAAGTTCTTAAAGTGGCCTACCAATAAACTAAAAGCTATAAAACCAAAGATACATCGTAACGTTACAAAAGCTATTGCTACGCTCCGTAGCAAAGTCTACGCCGTAGCTCATAAAATGAATTTTATTTTCAACAAAGCCAAACTACCTCTACTTGCGTATTTTGGGAGCACGTAACTTTAAACTAATTTTCATATTAGCCCTTTATTAAGAACAATTTGTCTCGGGAGTTCTAAATTTAATAAACTTTTCTGGCCTAACGTTACGTTAGTGTAAATTGTAAACAGTTATGCGTAATGACAAAATGCTATTTATACTTTCAAGGTTTCTGTATGTAGTGGCGTGTACAAATGTGTAGGTTACGGTGCTAATGATAAGTGGGTGAAACAAGACAAAATTAATTTAGTGTTAGTGCAATGACGTTACGTATAATTACGTTTAGTATAAGGACGAAAAGATAAAAAGCCGTGGTAGCCTAATGGTTCGACCTACTGCCTCTCAAGCAGAGGGACGTGGGTTTGAATCCGGAAATTTGAGATAATTAGTTTGAAATTTGCCATGAGCTTTTCGATGAAGGAGAACATCTTCGTAAAACCTGCACGTTGAAGAAGGTTCACAACCCTCGGAAAACGTGTGATGTCCCCAACCCGCGTTGGGTCAGTGTGGCGGACCATGGCCTAAACCCTCGTCTGAAAGGAGACCCGTGCCCAGCAGTGGGACGTATAGGTTGATGATGGTGATGATGAAGGACGTTATAGCTAAGGTCGAAATTACGATCTGTGATGTGGAATGTGTTGACAAAACTAGAGTAAACAATCTTTTTTTTTATTTTTAACCGTTTTTTAAGAAAGCTGTCTAGTTGACTGTACATTTATTTTTATAGTGTCTCACGGCTATGTGACACAGAAGGAAACTAATTTAAAATATTGTACATATTGTGAGATTATAATCATGTCGATTTTCAAAAGTAAGTAATACTGCATTCTTTGAAAACTTTTAAAATTTTTTGCTTCATCTGGGAATCGAACCGACGAAATATAATATAACTGCGTTAGTGGCCGAACGGTTACCACGCCACGCAGAGGTCCCAGGTTATTCTCTTGTGAGTTTTGGGGTTGGGTGTGTCTATGTGTGTGTTCATGATACCTATGACACAGGGTTTCTCTAGTGCGGGGCTGTGTCGAGTGTGTGCGTTTATTACTATCATTATTATAGAAAAAAATATGAAACAAAAAATAACCTGTATTTTTATGATGGCCATTGAAGGGGTCAATTGTAAGGGTTGATTCCTTTATAGAAACACCATGAAATCTTAAGTTTCGGGGAATTAATTTAAATGTTTTTTGCTGTCGTTATTCGTACTTCAAGATGGGGCGTTAGCTTTTAACCTTCGGTAAACAACAGAGTCTCTTAATGTTATCCTTCTAGGATCAGTACACGTAGACCTATTTCTAGTAGCAGTTGAGCTCCTTTGTGAAATTGTTCGTCCAGGAAAGTATTGCCACCTTAACTATTTCTGCCGCCAAGCAGTAATGTGACAATTACTGCGTTCAGGTTTTGAGGGATAAAGATTATGTTAGCCGTTTTGTTACGCAATCTCTTAAAAGTAATATATACCTACATATCTCTTTTTAACTTTTCGCCATTTCCATCTTCTTTCTTTTTTGTAACCACCAAAATCTACCCTACCAAAATGTTTTAGCTTTGCTACTTTTTTTTTTTTTTTATTGATTATACCCAAATCGAGTCGGTTATTCATTTTTTTAATTTGATGATAGATTATAAACTAAATAATAGATGATAACAGCTTTTGTTAACACAAGACTTTTCCTGATATTACAAGATTTGTTGTTTGTAGCAAGCTCTCAACAGCCGGTACTAACCGCCGTTGCCTACACGCAAAAAATAACCTTTAAGGAGGTAAGGTCTCTCAGGACTTCGCTGATAAGTAGTTTATTTTAAACTCACACGAACGAGTACGTTTTATAATAACGCAGCATTTGTCTAAGGTCCCACAAGTGGAAACAATAGTTTTTAGTTTACGAGACACTGTTTCTCCCAAACGTAGCAGTATTTACAATCCAGTTATACTCTCACAAGTGGAAACTACACGGAAGCTGTTATTACAGTGCAATTGAGAATTGGTTGGATACAAATGCAAATCTCGGATATGAGGTATAATAATTTTCCTAACAAGGTAATAGCGCGTTCTATTTTGATTCTAATATCATCTAGCGACGACATGAGATTACTAAAATTGTTATTGGTTGTTGTACTTGTAAGTTACGATTTTTTTTTTCATTTTGTCAAATTTATGAGACCATTACGCGTTAAATCACATAAATTTAAAGGTACTTTGAAACTAATAGTCGTAATATTTTATTTTTATCTAATAATATGATGTTTTCATCATCTCGACCCGTTAGCATCCACTGCTTGATACATGCCAGCTCACTCGGTCCTTTGCGAGTGTCATCCACCTTCCACCGTCTTATGGCCACCCTGACGATATCGTCCAACCATCTAGCAGATTGTCTAACTCGACGACATCGCGCTCCTATAGAGTACCACTCAGTGACCGCCTTGGCCTGTCGGTCGTCGTCCCGTCAAGCAACGCTCACGATCCGCATACCGACGTCTATGATTTTTGTGCGCTGTCGTATCTCCACGTTGGGTATACGGTTGAACATGAAAAGTTGATACTAGCCAGCTTGAATTAAAATTTTTCTCGCACTAATACAATTTCATTTTGCTTGGGCTGCTGCTGCTGCTCGACCCAAAAAATCTGAAATAAAGCCAGTTACCCTGCTGTATAACTGGCTTTATTTCAAATTTTTTTTCACACACGAAAGGCATTCGTATACTATATAACGTATTCTTTTTAGTTCAGTTCTTAACCGCTCACGCGATGCGCTCCTCCTACCGCAAAATGGTGGCTATTTGGTTTCGCAAATAATAAAAGGATTCAATTTAAATACAAGTTTTTATAAATAAAAATTATTATTCTGCATTGCTAAATAAATACCCTCCGTACTACCAACAAAAACATCTCAAATAAAATGCAGTAATACACCGCAAATCCTGCACTTATAAAGCACTAATGAAATTTTTGGTGTACTTGGATAAATATGATAATATTCCGTTTGAGTGGTTCTAACGTTTACCATGAAATTACTCCTTAAAGTATAGTTTATAAACATTTATATTCAGGGTAAATTTAAAAAACGCTACTTACGGTATGTTTTCAATAAATAAACACCGAAATCACCAGTCCAAACAATAACACACACGATTGTCGTGACGTATTTTTGAAGTTGTTTATTTTTTTTAAATGACAGACCCAGGCATTAAAAACTTTATGGTTTGCTAGAGTAGTTACCGAAATAGCAATTATTATTAGTTCTTTTACCTGAAATAATTTCGATATCCGATAAATCGGTATAAAATCATCACCGGCACCTCTAGGTGTTGTATGCTTCTAGAGACGCATGAATCGCGCAACGCTCTTTGGCGGCATGCGTCCACGGCTGCATGTTTCGCGTAAGCGGTTACGGAGAGACGTTGGCTCTCTGTGTGTGTTCTACCGTCTTTATAATGGGGAGTCCTCTGAGGAACTTTTCGAATTGGTGCCACCGTCTACGTCGTTTCTACCATCGCAACTCCCGCCAAAGGAGTAGAGTCCATCCCCACATCTTAGATGCCTGGCATCTCGTTCGTTTCTTCCTCGAACCTCTAGGTGTGGTATGCGTCTACGGCTGCATGTATCTCGTGAGCGGATATAGAAGAAAGCATTGGTATACGTAAAAAAATATTGGTATGTGTTCACTACCTATTGAATACACCGGTTTTTTTGTAAAATTTCGAAGTAAGTTTGTATTTTTTTCTATCGTGAAAATTTTTAGAAATCGTTTTCATACCGTATACATCCTCAATTTTAGTATATATTTTTCCAAAGTGATTGTTTCAACAGTTACATTGTTATGCGGAACCAAAGCCATTTGAGGTTATATCGATTCTTAATGATGTTCTACTACCACGATATTCATCCATTTCTTTTGTTAAAATATTCTACTAGTTTGTTATTATTATTGACATAAAGGTCGAATAAACACAAAGAAAAATTCCATCGATCCGTCTGGACTCGAACTAGCGTCTGTCGCCTCAACGTGGCTATATAGCAATTAGTATAGCGACATCTCTGTTAGTTTTCTAGTAGCTTTAAGTACGTGGAGACATTCGTAAAATCTATTGGTTTGATCCGTAGCTGGCAGAGCAGTAGCCACGATGAGGCGACAAAATTTCGAATCCAGTTAAATCGAATTAATTTTTCTTTGTATTTGTTTAATCTTTGTATCAACAACAATAGCAAATTTGAACTTATAGGTAATAAGATTTAAAATAATAAACACTAATCGAAATAAAAATAATTGGAGTATCTAGAGCGTTACCACTGGACAACCCAGGTCGTGAACAAAGATAAATGTAGACTTCGAAACCGCATTCACTATTTAATGGTTACAGGTCTTTATTTTTCTCTGCAAACATTGAATCGTTCGCTGTAATTGAGAATCCAACGCAAGGATGCAACCGCTCGAAAATAAATGAAAAGCGCTAAGAGAAATAAAAAAAACGTGTCTGTTTACATGGTTTAACATCGATATTGGAAAAACGAATGGGGTTTAAGGAAAATATACTTCAGTTCTTTAGTTTCAACGTTCTTTATACGATGGTTTAGCTTGTAAATAGCCCATATGCGATAATAATTTATGTTCTTTAATCTATTTGAAAGCAATCGGATGGAGAGTATTTACAAGTTTATACATCCCACAGTTGGGCCAGTGTCTTTTTTTTTATGATGCCAAGTGAAGGGACGAACAAGTCATGTGCTAGTGGTAAGCGACGCGCCTATCCATAACAGTTGTAGTGCCAATCAAGATCTTTAAATCACAAAGATCTGAGGGACATTGCCACTGAGCCTGTCTCCCTGAGATATAAATTGAAAAGTCTTATGTGCCTGAAATTTCACCAGCACTTTTATACTTCAAAACCGGAACGCAGTATTTCTCACAATACTGCTAGACGACAGAAAAGGTGGCAGTACCTCTCTGGACGAACTCTTCCACATACATACATGCCGCATCACGACAACCCGTATTTATAAATATCCCGAAATCAACTAAAAGTCTAATTCAAATGTAAGACCATAAGAATATTTTTATTTCATAAATAAGTAAGCAAATTAGAAAGTGTCCGGCATCGGCTGGATGCGGACGGCAAAGCACAGAAAGTTTACGTGCTCGAGGCTTATGTCCAGCAACGATTGCGTATAAGCCACATACCAATTAACTTTCGTGGTGTAAGGCGATGATGTAAATAAATTAACAGTAAAAAAGCAAGCTATTATAATTGAGTTGAAAATAGAATTGAATCTATAAATTAGTCATACGTACACACCGCTACAGAGATTTGACCCGTCGTCATCTTATATGTGAAACAACCGTTCTTAACCGCTATAAATAAATAGATAAAAGAACATTATTTGAAAATGCAAATTTATATAGCTAAGAGCGGTTACACAGGGCGACGCAGTGGATGCAGTAATTATCTCTCTGTACACAAGCGCCCGATTTTAAACAGCGCGCGATGCAAGCGGTCTATAGATTCCAAGTGTAGCGATGCAATTACGCGTTTCACGAACTCTAAAGTCATTCGTACGAAGTCAAATTCGTACTCAGGATAACGTCTATAGGAAAACGTCAGGTGTGAATAGTTTTACTTCACGTATAACCCCTGCTATATTCCGAATATACGATCACCAATCGTTACGCTCACTACCCTCTCAATGGGGGTATTTTTCACACCTCCAGTCCCCTATTTCGACGAAGGGTGACGTTTTATCAGCTTTTTTAAATCCTCGTTTTTGAGAACGGGGTAAATGTATCAGCTATTAATCTTAAGGGTAATGTGCTTTGCTATGCACTTTGAGAACCTTATGGGAATAGGTTCGATTACAACTATTGAGTGTACGGTTTTAGTGAAAAGAATAAATAATAATAATCTATAACGGAGCAAGCTAAGGTTCTTTGGCATTCACTCAATTTGTACGCTAGTTTAGTTTGTTCTGTAAACATTATGTTGCGAACGTAACAGAAGTAAGCAGTAACTAAACGCTCACCAAGGGCACATTAATAAAGCCGAGGATCTATTTTCAACCAACACCACATACATGTTATTTCATCCCTACCACAATTTAACGAACTTTATGTACGAACTCAAAAAGGTAAAAAAAGGACGTTCACCTTTTGAATTGTACTTGCATAAGAAACCACCACTGTTTAGCGATTAATGGTACTACTCCAGTAAACCAGTACCCTATCACCAATATATTACAGTCAATTTAAATCGACTTTAATTTTACAAGCTCATCGAGATCCTTGACATGTTTTACTTGGATCCGGCGGCTACACATTAAGTTTATTTAGTTTTTGCTTATTTTTATACAACGGATTCCTATTATTTAACATTCTATTAATAATTACATCAAATAACAATTAAATTAATTAGTGAGCAAATACGGTTCATTGGTTTGGTTAAGACGGCACAGAGCTTGAAATGAAATAGGTAAATGTAGCTCTGTATTGCCTTCATCATAGAAAAAACATGAAAGTAGAGTGAATGCTAATAAAAGGAGGGCTTTAGGTTACGTTTCCACCAGACATGTGCGAGGTAGTTAGGCGGTGTGCGAAGAAGAAATTCCACCAATAGTATTACTTCATTTTCCTAGCCTCGTTTAGCGAAGTTCTAGTGGTAAAGGGCTAGCGGAGCTACGTATTTTAGAGGAAATTGTGCGAGGTACGCAAACCATTGCACTCACCTTCACTCACCCCATCACACAGCACCCCACTCACGCACAGCTGAAAAGAGTCCGCTACACCGCTTTCACAGTTTCGCTACACATCCTAGCACCGTGTAGTTACCTCGCTCATCTCTGGTAGAACCGCAACCTTACGCATCCTAAGGACAGAATGCGGAGCGATATAATATGAATGAAGTGCGTAATCATTTGAAAGATGTGTTAGAAAATATAGTATTATTTATAAACACAACACTTTCTAGCCGTAAGCCTAATGTCTGTGTATCTTTCTCGTTCTTCCGACTGAACAAATGTCTGTATTGTTGCTGTGTGTAATTAAAATCTCCGTTAATCTTACTAATTAATTTCCTTTATGTCCTAAATCCATCGAAATCATGTAGTACCACGACAAAAATGCGAATGCTTCGATGATTTCATTATATAGGAAGAGTAGATGTTAGTGTATTAACTGCACAAATTTATAGAGCGAACGTTAATGGAAACTTGAGTAGAGCTAAACCTCGACGTATTTATCTCGATCAGATTAGGGACGTCCTTAAGAAAAGCCAGGTTAAAAGTACCAAAATTAAACTGGCATGTATAAAAAACTGATCCGAGCGGTAGAGACGAAAGAGGGAGTATAATATTTATCGACATGGATCGCATTAATCCGGTCAGAAAAAGTTTTAAATTCATGGACGTACGAGCGAAAAAGACATTGTGCGTTTTGTATTGGCTTGTACGTTATGTCTCGACCCAGGCAACGAATCTGCTACCTGTGAATATGCGATCCCCGAAGGGCTACACCGACCCTCTAAATAGTTGCGACAACGCTCGAATGACTCAAGTCAAGGAAGGTGCGAAGGCCAAATTTCATACCTTCCAATCGGAAACAAAAGCGGACTTTACACAGACACTCTATCGCGTGTGATACAGCAATCGTGCGCGATTAAACGCGCGTGTAAAGATGTTGAAAGGAAAGACCATGTGTTTGTGCTCATCAGTCGCGCGCGCAATTGCGCACTCCAACACGCGCGAGGTTCACGCGGTCAATCCTGTGCGATGTATTAAAGCATATATATTAAACGAGTCGGGCTCGGCCTGCGGGGCGTGGTTGGGCTTAGACTGCAGGGTGCGCTTCTACTCTTCGGTGGCACAGCGGTTAGTACTATGGGTGCTTGGTGAGAAGTTTCGGGGTTCGATTCCCGACGGACATTTCTAAGTTGATTCTAGTCTGGGTATCCTGGGTATTAGCCTCTCAGACTGCTCTGGTATTCATAGTACAGGAAATTCCCTAAGTTGAGTCCAAAAATTTGGTGTGATTGTCATTTTTATCCCTAAATACTTCTCCTGGGCATAGGTTGCAAGTTTTCTAGGAATTTAACAGACATACGATCGAGATGCAACAACGCTCTGAGAATCTCATTTCTACTACATCGGGAAGTGTGCCTTACATTTTGAACAATTCGCAGATGCATATCCTTTCCACAGACGCTGTTTCCGTTGTAACAAAAACGAACACGAGCAATTGCGCGCAATAGAACGTTAGTTTAAAAAACTACAAGCAAATAATCACGCACAATTGCGAGTGCAGGCTTTCCCGCGCGCAATTCTGTATGCTCTTGATCACGCGCGATAGTGTACCACGTCAACGATGAATCGGCTTATTGCGACAAGTATGGTTAACCATGATTGGCTCGAGCCGACTCCAGAGCTTCAGGAGCATAGCGAGTGGCATAGTAATATATATGTATACAATTTCCAGAGACAATGCTTCCATTTATAATCTATTCTTCGTTTTTTCTAAAGAGCGTAAGAATTAACTCCTGAATCAGAAATGGCAATCGCGATACTTATATAACCAATTCCCTGATAAAAGAGTGACTAAAGCAATTTGTTGCAGGAGCTGGGTACTTCTCGCCAAGAGCAGTGTGAACACCCGACGAAATTGAAAGAGACCGGATTTTCACACCGGATTGAAAATGCACCTGCATATAAGCACTGGAAGTGTTATATGAAAATTAATACGCTCACCTTGCTTGTGACATAATATCAGTGTTACTATATTGTTAAGTTCATGCTGTGTCATGCCAAATTAAATGGTGCCAAGTAGATGGAACGATATCGCAACTTTGATTTTCTTTTCGTTACTTAGTTCGTTCAGTTACTTTGTGTTGAGAGTGTGGCGGTGGCCGTAGGGGAGAATGGTCATTTCTTAATTGCGAGGTTTATCGCTCGGATCCTCATACCTTAAACTTTAATGTCTAAGTTGAATATATTTGTGACAGTTCAGTAGCAATACCACTCGCTTCAATTCTTCCCTGAAAATCGAAGAAAGTTCACAACCCTTAGACAACTTGTGAAGTCCCCAACCCGCATTCGACCAGCGGATTGACATGTATTTTTTGTTATGCTTTATGTAGTTTGTATTGCATAGCTTTAATCGCGCTTATATTGTTATTGATTTGAAGAAACATTGTACCAGACCATCCGCCATTACATTTTGTGTCGGTTGCGTATTGCGACAAGTAGAATAAATGTTTATCGAAACGCTTTCTTTTTCTGATCAGATATTCTTATTACAAATTCTGAATGTATACGGCCAGCATAAACACGATATAATAATTACGTCTTATAAAAAATAACAAACGCCAATGCGGGTCGTCGATTTCACACGTTACCAAAGATTGTGAACCGTTTTCGTCACGCAGCTTTCATCACAATACTTTGGATTACAAAAGTCAAAGCAAATAGCACAATAAAACATTTTAATCATTGTTTTATGTAACTTCTGAAACAAAACTTTTTGTTCAAATTTAATTTAACCGACGAAGCACTAACAATAAAATCCGAAGGCAAATAAAACTATTTCTATTAAATTTTAAAAAACCTCAGCAGTTAAGTCATTTCTTCGAGTGATAAAAATCTGAAAGTTTGGTAATACGAAGAAATAACCAAACTGCTAATACTTTAAAAGATATCGAAGAATGACTGGAACTATGACTTTCACAATTTTATTGTAAAGTTGTTTTTATGGTTCACAATCTGGCGTACAGTCAATCAGTCAACTGATTGAAAGTGATGTGATTGAGTTGCTATCTATAACTTTTAAAATACACGTACTGGATGTTGCGAAACGGTCTTATACGCGCTCGGGACAAGCCGCGCGGGAGTACGACACGGCTTAACGTGACGTCACAACGCAGCGACACTCGCCTTATCGACAGTCACCAGCAACAGTCGACCATTATATTATATGTATTAAATTGCAAACCATTATCTATATACTTAACAGAGACAGCAAATATACCAGCCCTAATTGTACAGTCCAGTTTTTATTTCACGTCTCATAAGGACCCTAACACTGTGACTTCCAGTCTTTTTCTCTACATCATTGTAAACAGAGAACTACAATAATAAGGCGTCTGCACGTTGCAAGGTATTTCTTTGAGCTGGCTATGACAATACCCGTATGGCAGGTATATTGATTTCTGTGGCTTTTGTAACTGCCTCTTAGAAATAGCATGGTTTTGTAGTATGTACTCTTTGTCACACGATTTTGACACCTTACATCTACACTTACATCTAGCGTTGTTTGTTGTTTCACGGATGTGCGGCGAAGACACAACACTTCAGTATCATTAAGCAACAGAGTGTTCACTGTGCCTACATAATCACAGAGTAGGAATAATAATTAATAAAATAGTTACTATGGTTAACATACATACATAAATATAAAAAATACAAAAAGATTGGTGTGCATGATCTAAAGATTTTTGCCTTGGAAAAGCACATAACATAACATCAATAATATCAACAACTGTACTATATTTTTTCTTTTTCTTAATTTGTTTTTCTTTCTAGTAATATAATAATTACTAATAGTAAGCGGAATGCTTCAATGACTGGGTCAAAGCAAAATCAATGTATTGTGAAACTAATAGGGACTTTACCAGGAGTTTTACGTTAATTCCCCACTCAATACTATCTGCCTGTCTAGCTCATTCCCAGTTCTTGGACTGTCACTCTTTGATAAATTATTTTTGTCCAAAAACTCCTCTTTTCTGTCATTTTTGACATTACTGTCACGGTGGCAAGATATAATAAAGGAAGTCAACAAATATTTTTAAATCTTTTAATATCTACACATCGAGAAAACTTATCTATATCCAAATAGCGAAATATCGACCGATCGCAAATGTGAAACCATTTGATTTTGCCGACGCGGTAGCCGAAAGCAATTACCAAACTTCCACTAGTGCTTACCGTCGCATGAAATTTCGGCTGATTCGTCCTAATGTCGGACTGGATACGAGCTTCACTAGAACTCTAATACATACTTTAGTACCTAGCGTACATTAGGGCTTTTATTCTAAGGAATCTCGATCTCAAAAATCTCCGGATCACGGAAAAAATCTCGGTGATAATTCGAGAAACGATACTGATGTTTTAGTCTCGGCAATATCGAGGCTTTTGAGACTTATGTTAAATACAAGCAACTGGCAACTAGAAGCTAATAATCTATTTTTATAAAAAACAATTCTTGTGAATCACTGGCCATCGAAATCGAAATTGAAAGTCGATTGAAGTCGTTCTTTGTTCAAATTAAACGTTCTATTATATGTGGCCAGTGGTTATGTATATTGTTATTATAATTCAACCCTTTTTAACGCTCCTCTACATAAATGGGAGTATATTGGTTATTTTTTTGGCTTATATGTTAGGTGTTACTTCAAATTTACCTACATGACTACACACTATTCCGATCTCTCCATATTTACCTAAAGAGAACATACCCCTTTATTCGACAGAAACTGCCTATCAGCACAAAGCAAAATTCATAATGTCCGTTGGTTCGTTCCATGGCTTAGTTGGCATAGCACGGCTTGCTGGAAGACGTTGGTTCGAATCCAGCATCTTTGTATTAAAAATGTATCAGCAGAGCTTCTTGTGAAAGGATCCGTCCAGGGTACGGGTAAGTACTTGCTACCTTCAGCATTACTGTTTTGAAGGGTATGGGTACTGGTGAAATTACAGGCACATTAGACGTGTCAACTTATGTCTCAAGACCACGGGCGTAGTGGCAGTGCCCGTCAGATCTTTGCCATTTAAAGCTCTGAGTGGCACTGGAATTGTTATGAACAGGCGTGTACATCAGGTGCACGACTAATTCGTCCCGTCACTTAACAATGTAAAAATAATAATAATAATAACAAACTAATGGAGTAATTTCACAAAAATAATAGAATATCATGGTGGTCAAATATCGTGACATTAAATAAACTTAACAATTACAAAAATCTTTAAGTTATCTTTTAGATTAGTAGTAGACAATATGGTAGACTTCTGGTCTTCAAGTCAGATACTCGATTTTCAAGATATCTTGTAAGCTTTTTGGAAATTCCCGCTAAAGACTGTCTTTCGAAAGATTCTTTGAAGCAGCTGTCCAAGGTTGAATGCAAAGTTTAACAATGAACTTAAAGCTCTACACTCCGTGCGTTTGGCGCGACTTTTGTGCAAAGTCGACCGCGTCGTTAACGGAGTTGGGGTAATTTTAACCGAACAATTTTATGAAACTCCATGACGTACAGCGCCTCGGTCCGCATTTAACCCTCTTAAAACTTTTTAAA
This sequence comes from Hyposmocoma kahamanoa, assembly GCF_003589595.1. NCBI lineage: Eukaryota > Metazoa > Arthropoda > Insecta > Lepidoptera > Cosmopterigidae > Hyposmocoma > Hyposmocoma kahamanoa. The sequence goes on along the minus strand of NW_020653852.1, from coordinate 3,915,264 downwards.
AGCTGTAAACCATTTGTAAAGTTTCATTCCATACATTTGAATCACTTATACTCTGGCACACACTTTGTTTTCTGTAGCTGTTGAATTTTTTTTCTGTGTAATATCAAGTGACGGGGCGAACAAGTCGTGCGCCTGATGGTAAGCTACACGCCTATCCATAACAGTTGCAGTGCCACTCATAACTTTAAATTGCAAAGATCTGAGGGGCACTGCCACTACGCCCGTCACCCTGAGATATAAGTTGGCAAGGACCATGTGCCTATGTAATTTCGCCAGCACCTTTACCTTTCACTGCGCAAGCCACCCTGCTTGGCGGCAGAAATAGGTAAGGTGACAGTACTTCTCTGGACGAACTCTTTGCAAGGAGCTCTACTGCTACTAACTGCTATTTAAATACATGAAGAATACAAGATATTCATTCCGTAAATAATGTAGTTAACAACGAAGGTGTTGTATATTAAATTAGATCGTACATTTCACCAAAACCTGGCATGAAAATATTGTACACATTTCTTATTTCATTTTTGATAATAGCATGCATTTTAAAGTTAAATTTGTACAATAGCACTAGAAATCAGAAAATATAACAAACATTAGTTAAATTTAACATTTAATATGATTAGGAAATGAAACTATTTTTCCGGATTTAAATCGCGTATATTTGTTTTTTCAAACAATGTATTTAATTAATAACTATTGTAACTATAGTGAAAAAATAGGGTGGTTTGCATTAATATTAGACATAACTGGTTGAAGACTATACCACCTCAGTCAACCGTGACCATGGGACCTGTAAAGGGCCCGAAACGTCGGTTTGTTTGAAAAAATAAATATACGCGATTTAAGTCCGGAAAAATAGTTTCATTTCCTATGTGTAACAATCGCGAAAACCTAAGAACTCGATATTTAATATAATAATATAATTTAATATAATTACTAAATCATCAATATTGTAGTACTATTAAGTAACTCACTCACTCACTCACCCATTTATGAAATGATTTAAATGCCTAATATTAGTGAAAAAATCCTTTCTATTTTAAAATTCAAAATTAGGGCGTCGCTCGGGCCGTATTTCCTATTTTATTCTTTGTTTGCAGGACATCTGTACGCGCGCTAGTTGATGGCAGTCGGGGCC
>NW_020653852.1:3883514-3904126 GCF_003589595.1 Hyposmocoma kahamanoa | reverse complement strand
TGCCTTACAATCATTGACTTACAAATAAATGGACGACGGGTCTAATACAAAAACCACGAAAAAAATGTCCCAAGTCAACCTATTTAAAAGTGACATGTAAAGGAATATAAAAAAGCTAAAACGTTGAATTTAAATTGTAATGTCATCGCAGTATTGTCTAATTTTGCTTGCTTCGCTGTCAGTCGAACAAACGAAGACTAAAGCGTGAATGACGCTCTGTATACGATTTTAACGCCCTATAAGTGCGGACATTTTAGCGCGGACCCGACGTCCATATAATTGTAAGTCAATGCTTACAATAATAAGCTGTCGTAATCTGTAATAAATAAGGGCAAACTTGAACTGAAATTATACATATTTTTTATACGAACCTCGTTGCCATAAACTTATTTACAAAAATAACTTTTTCAATATAAGCAGGCACAAGGATTTTCAATCATTTACCAAATTAAATTAAATTGTTAAAAGGACCTTCTTTCAAATTACAATTGACAAAATGGCTTTTGATACATTGTTTCTGTAATATAAAATAATATTTTGAATTTACTAATAATTGAACTGCAGGTACCAAACAGCCTCAACCATCTTCTTCAATTTTTTTTTATATATGTTATATTAATATATGTACGTCTTAATACAGATTATAAAATAAAAGCACAATTTCGTGTTGTAGACACGTATTACCGTAGACAAGCGCAGCAATGAACCGCATAAATAATATAGACGTATTTGTGTTGTCATACACGAATAGACAGACGTTGTGTGAATTATAAATACAAAGTCGTTGCCTGAGACGATAGCTGATGCTCGACAAAACATTATAACATGCTACATAGGTATAATCTGTCTTTTTTGACGACGGAGTGTAACGACAGTTCATTGCACAAAAATTTTGCCGCTTGCAAGCAGCTAGTGATTGCAGTCGATAAATATTCTATCGACTATCGACTGAATGTTGATTATACTATGCAATAAATAGCTGATAAATTTCATCGGCCCATAATTAGTTCAACTGCCGGGTACAGGTTCATTTGAGTTGTTAATTTTTGTAAATTCATATATACAATACAAATAAAAATATGACAGGTGATCAAAGTTTTCGACCTCATTTTTTAACATTGTTTTATTTTTAAATACCCATGCACTTATACTCAAAAGATGCGTATTTTAAAGCTCTATAAATTTGTACACACAGACACAACTCACAAAAGGAATGTTTAGCTCAAAAATTTGCCACGAAAGTGCAGAATGCCAAACAAGCATTTGCGTAATTCCGTTGTTTATAATGCCAAATCGCTAGGTGTCTTCATGTAGTATTAAAGTTTCACCGTTTTTAAACACATTTTTGCAATAAAAACATTTTTTTTTTGTGATGCGGCGGTTTAGCATTTAAGCGACGACATTTAGAATCATGTTCATTAAAAATACAAAGAGGAGACATATTTTAAAGTTTTAAATTTTAATTTAATGTACATAATCGATGTCGCCGTATGAATATTTATTGATTTCGATAGTAATAGGCCAGCTGTCAAAAAAAAAATCAATAATGTATCGGTAACCAATTTTGCCAAAATTTTACCTACTCTCTCGATCTATCGATAAAAGTGTACACAACAAATACATGAATATTTAATTATTTTTATAAAAAAAAATAATTTTCATGTATTTGCTCCGTCATTTTACTGCCGTCTTAAAAAAAGACAGACTATAGGGTGCATTCAAGGCGCTTCAAAAAGATCCTACAATTATTTAGGATTAATAAATTTCCATGATAAGAAACAACTGAAGTTTTGTACCAGGAGGGAAAATGCCAAACTTAAGGAATGCAAATGAGAGATTGCCTTGAAGGACGTTGATCTGATTTCAATTGTAAATTGGCGTTAAACTGATAAGGGATTTGCATAACCAAACATTTACGTGGTGCAGTGTGTCCCGAATTCAAATAACTTCGTTAATACTATTGTATGTAGATCGTACACAAGACTTCTAAGTAAATTCTTGGGAGATCATTAGGGGCCCTAGAGTATGTTAGGAAATTTGCAGAAGCGTTAAGCTTGATAACTCGCAATATGTACCTACTGTACAACCCTGTACTCACAAAGGGTCGAGACCAGTTATATAACGTATAAGTTCCGATTTTTTTGAAATGAAATAAGCAACGTGTGAAAGTATAAAACAATGCATATGTAGGTCAATGATATTTTACTGGTTATTTTTACTTTATCATTTATATTAACCCATTACACAATTATCGCTTTTAAATTACTAACTGACTTATTACATCCGTGTATACGCGTCCGTATGTATTTTCTTTTATGACATCAAGTGACGGGATGAACAGATTCCATACGTCTGTCCATAGCTGCTGCAGTGCCACACAGAGCTTTAAATAGCAAAGATGGGAGGAACACTGCCACTACGTCTATCATCCGGTAATTTCACCGGCATCTTTACCCTTCAAAAATGGAATGCAGTAATGCTCACATTTACTGCTTGGATTACTGCAGAAATAGGTAAGGTGGCAGTACTTCCCTGGACGAACTCTTTCACAAGAATCTCAATATGTTTGTATGCTTGTTTTTAACCGACTTCAGAAAAAGGAGGAGGTTTTCAGTGCGACTGTGATTTTTTGTGCTTGTAAACCGATTTTTGATGATTCGTTTTTGTTCGTAAGAGCCTACTTCGGTATTTAATTTGTCCTATTTAAATTTGATGAAAATATTCCACTTCTAAGGGTGGCAAACTAGAGGACGAATTCGGTTTTGGGCACTTTCCGGTAACCGATTTCAGTAGAATTTGGCAAATATATGTAATTCTACGAACTTTTGAGGTGGGGTTTTTTTTAATAAAAAAATTGTAATTATGTACAATCAACAGCACATCAAGCTACACATTAACGTATCTTGTTGCGTTGTACTGGAGGCGATTTTCGAACAAAAATGTGTAGTCTGATGTGCTGTTGTCCGTGCATGACAACTTCAATTCAACTGTGTTTTCACAAATAAATGAATTATGAATTACTGATAACTTCGGTAATCTTTCTTAGAATTTGACCTCTCCCATGGCCTAAAAAATCAATTAAAAGCACACACGCACCTGGCCAAGCACAAACACATACGCACGCTTACAACCACGCACATGCAGATGCAGTTTAGTAGCATAGAATTCCTTGTGAACGATACAAAAAAATGTTGAACCACTGTAAATGGGCCACTCCCATAAGATATTTACATGCACACATGAGAGGCACGATGCCCCAGGACGCGGCACTCGATGGAAATTTCTCCATTTTTTTTGCTATATTAAGCATATTTAGTATGCTATTTGCTTTATTTAATGCCATATAAACGTAGATATTACCTAAGATATTACGTAAAATATTACGTCGGTTGTTTACAAGGAGTTATGAGAGGCGCACTTTGTGGTATAACGTGTTTATGACAGACTACGTTTCAAGATGACTGTACTTTTTAGTGTCCTGGTCTTTGTCTATTTTGCAAGCAAATAAGTGCTGCATTCTAGGTAGATACGTTACCTATTTCTGACGCCTAGCGGTACTGTCAGCATTACTGTGTTCCGGTTTTGAAGGGTTAAGGGTGCTGGTGAAATTACCGCTCAGAAATTTGCTTGCCATCAGGCGTACGACTTGTTCCACCCGTCACTTGATATTATAAAAAAAGGTTGATAATATATCGGGACTAAGGACTATATTGTACAAAAGTTTTTAAATTTTGTTAATTATAATTACCTGCTTGTTTCAAGGAGTGCTTTAATAATTAGAATTAATATAGAGTTAAATTTAAATGTTGAGTTTAGACATGAACGTGCTTATGTAGTTGGGTATAACGTATTCCAGCCATTAATTTTAATTTTGAGTGAAAATAGGTACTATAAGGGTTCGTTCACACGGCATTGTACTGCACGTTTTTTTATTAGTGTAAAATCAAAGGATGGAATGCTGAAGTATAACAATAAGTTTATATCAAAAAGAACCTGAGAGTGTTATGTAGAAGAGTAGAGTGGTATGGTGTGTAGATGAAAACGATAGAAGTTGGGTACACGGAGTTGCGGGCCTCCGTCCTCCAAGGTTGGAGAGCACCGGGTTCGGCGTGAAGGCGGCGAGTGAAGGGGTTCTCGTAGAAACAGCGGCGGTTATGCAGCACTGTCTTCGGAGAGCGGTGAGGTTGTACTAACAGCGGCAGTTATGCAGCACTGACTTTAGTTGCTCGTGGAGCGAGGTGGAGCTTGTAATTAAGCACTCCACTCTCGCAGAGCGAAGGGCCAGTCCAGATAGTCAGAACGTTAAAGTGAAGAGCAGGTTTAGGTGGAGAATCAAGGAACTTAGTTCAGGCAGATGCGTAGGCGCGGCAGGTGTAAGAAAGATGAGGCTTCGTATTTTTCGTTCTGAAAACCAGATAACTCGAAGGTCGGTATAGGAATCAGAAAAAGTAAGAGTGTTTCCTAGAAAACATATTATGAGTCAGATGACGATGATGGGGGATCCGTAGTTTCGCTCTACAAGCCCCGCATTATGGAAACGTAGACAACCACAATGTAGGCCAAAAAACTTTTTAAAAAGACGTTTTTCATAATTTCTTAGATTTTCGTACATTTCTTAATGTGATTGCACGCGTTGTTTCATGATTTATAGGATGAACCCAATACGGACACAGTGGCAGTGCCCCTCAGATCTTTGTGATTTAACGCTCTGAGTGATATTTTTATTCAAAACGTCGTTAAAAATTTCCTCTGCATAATGGACAACATGAAACTCTTTAAGGATTCAATATAAGATGGTTCAACTTTTCCGTTACACAAGAATACTTTCTGAATAATAATTTTGCAACTCCAAGACGCAGTAATAAAATTCAGCTGATACTAAACAGTACTACAAGAAAAGTTTTAATTGAAAATACGTCGTGATAACTTCATTTATTTATATACAGTTATAAAAAACAGAGTAAAGACAAATTGTACAATATACGTACATATCACATGAGCACCATCGTAAAGTTTGCTTGCTTATCGATATTATACAGGATGTATTACGGAGAGTCTACGATGGAATGACACGATTTAATTCCGCCATCCCCTTTTCATCCCCAGGGGACTAAATGTAGGCTTGAGTTCCACCCCTATGTTGCGGATATTCCAAATATTTACACGAAGCGTCACGCTTCCATATTTATATGGCGCAAGACTATGGAGTGGAATTATTTGCCTGCGGACTTATTCCCTGAACATTATTATATATATATTTTTTTTTATAAAACCAAGTGACGGCACAAACAAGTAGCCTTGTGCGCCTAATTTAACAAATCCCTTGCCTGTAATTTCACCAGCATAGTTATGACTTGAACCTTTTCAAGGGGAGAGTGAACAGGCATTATTTAGGTGAGCATGCTCCATCGTCACTTTCCACCAGGTGAGATCATCGTTGCTTGCGACACTAATGGACACGACTTCGGTTTTGATAAATGTACCTAAATAACTTTTTTCCGTCAAGATTGTAGTTGCTGTCAACAAAAATATTAATACCTAAAACAACAGCTTGGGATCCAGCATTTCCTCTCATGAAATCTAATCTTCTCAATCGGGCAGATGCGATCTCAAAGTACGCACTCACGTATAGTTACGATCATTCTCAGCCTAGTGTTCATTACCTAATTTTCGTGGCAATTTTTATTAGATAGATAGATAAAAACATATGCACTTTACAGCTTAAAACTAATGTGGGCAAAGGTGGCCTTATCGCTAGGAGCGATCTCTTCCAGAAAAGCTTTGAGATATAGGAAAGCTAATCAGAGTGGGATACGTAGTGTGCCAATAGCAAAATTTGAATTGTATGGACAAACAAAAATTTATATTTTATCAAATAATAAATAACGGTATTGTATACCTACATTATATATTAGTATATATATAAATATACCTAAATAAACTTATACTTACTTATAAATAAATACACATTGCAGACTAGTATCAAAAGTGTATCAGAAGATTTTTACGCTATCCAGTGACTTAGAATGTCGGGTTTCAGACGGGAGTATGTTCCATAGTTGTATAGCTTTAACCGTAAAGGAGTCTTCGAAATATTTTATTATTTAAATTTCAACTTTTTTACCTTGCAATATTATTTAATATTATTTAATAATTACACGATAATATACGTGAATATTTAAATAATAAATATTACCACGGAAATTAGATAGTGAACACTAGTCTGAGAATGACCGCTTATCGTAATCGCTTAATGACTATCTATACGATTTATAAATCACGGTGGGCATAAAAATAAAGTTCATATACATCACGAAAGACAGATATAAATAAACGAATTGTGATTAACACAAATCAATATTATCCTTAACTCGCTTATTTAAGAGTGGTTACACACGCCTACTTTTAGCAAACACGCGACTGCATCAATACAAACTCGCATTTGCATCGATGCTTAAAATCTCGCGCGTGTGTAAAGGTAGACGATTAAAGACTGCATCGCTGCAAAATGTAACCGCTGTAATATGCTACTGCACTTTCTCTGATGAAAAACCCCAAGTAGACAAAAGACTCTATAATACTACTCAGTCCTCGTCCATAACCAATTCGAAATATGTCAACAGAAATTCACGCACGGATCGTTATTGTATCCGACCTTCAATAGCTTAGCTAAATATAGACTTCCTCCGATGCGCATGGAATTAAATTTTGGCTCGCATTCGACAAAATTTTACCTCTTGGGCATATTTCTTTAGGCCTCTTATTCTTAGAAAACGCTTCGTCTCACGTCTTCAGTACTTGTACAATCTGCCTAAATAATTTAAGTCCGTATTTTCTGTAATTTGACTTGCCTATAGGCCATGTACTGTGTTGTCTTGGTGAATAAATATTTGAATTAAATTGAACAGCAAGATTTTAAAGGCGACCTCGAACGTTCTGTCATTATATCTTTCTCTTTTCTCTTTGCCTCTTGTCATGACTGACTGAGATGGTAAACTTATCTACCAATTATGTCTAAAATAAGTGCAAACCACCCTATTTTCACTACCATTACAAAAGTTATTATAATTTAATACTGTAACAACCACAACTTTGACAAGCCATTAGTTCCGCCGCGTCACCGTTAGATGGCATTAGTTGTACTCTGAACCCGCTATCGTTTTGTTAACTCCAATAGTATAAGTCATCTCATATGTTTAAAATTGTTAATGCATTCTACAGCTATAGCATTTATACAGCACTGAACGGCACTCAAGTTGTTGAGGCGTTCGATCCTATTACTGCTATCTGTGCTTTCGCGCTAGTGAGACTTACTCTTGGGCACATAACCCTATAAATTTACCCTGTTTGATAATATACGCCTTTCTACACGGGAATCCGCGTCTCAATTCGTCGTACTACGCAACCCCCTCCGCTAACCGGTGCTACAATACCTTATTTTTAATTTACCAAAAAAATAAATGGAGATTAGAAATAAATGAAAATAACTAGTAGGTACTGCAGTGTTATATGTCTCTTTGGGATTTTACATCAAAGGAAATACTGGTTCTTAAACTGGTGGTACGGAGAAACCATCTTCCCTGTTGAAATTATATAGGTATATGTATAACGTAATATATAACGCATATACTCATAGCCCCGCACTCATAAGAACACAAACATAGATAACCACAAATTACATCCAAACTCACGAGAGAAATAAATGTAGGTCATACAAATACATCTTCCAGTTCGGGAATTGAACCCGAGATCTCTGCGTGGCAGACCAGTATGGTAACCGATCGGCCGCGGAAGCAGTTATAATTTAGGATGTTTTTAATTTCAAAGGCCTCTCGTAACATCCTGAAACAAACTCATTTTGTAAGGACCTGGGGTTTTAATTTTCATTGTGTAAGTAGTGATAATAATTTCAGAGTCGATAGTTCGACCTCAGTTCGAATTCAATTTTTTTTCCCATACTAATACGGTTCATTTTGCTTACCTCGAGCGGCAAGCACACTTGCTTAATTTTTGAATGTATTTTTGTAGAAAAGAAATTAAAGCCATTTGAAAATTACTAATAATAATAACGCTCACAATCAACATAGCCCCGCACTAGGGAAACCCTGTGTCGCGGGTGCCGTGGACACACACATAGACAACCACAAATTACACCCAAACTCACGAGAGAAATAAATGTAGGCAATACAAATATTTCTCCCGGCCCGGGAATCCAACCTGGGACCTCTGCGTGGCAGTCCGGCATGGTAACCGTTCGGCCACGGAGGCAGTTAAATGTGTATCATATAGTGTACGTGATCTATTTACTTCAGTTGACAGAAAAAAAAAATCATTGATATATGTAAAGTACCTATTATTTTCTTGTAAAATTTCGAGGTAAGTCATTGACTTACAATTGGTAAGTTTGTATTTTTTCCTATGGTGAATTTTTTTACGAATCTTGTTTTCACGCCGTATAGTCAGTGCATATCCTTGTCAAGTGCAATTCAAAAGCCATTTGAGGTAGTATAGATTCTTATTTATTTATTTTTAAGCGACTTCAAAAAAGGAGGAGGTTCTCAATTCGACTGTATGTTCTTTTTTTTTGTTTTTTATTTTTTTGTATGTATGTTACGCGATAACTCCGGTATTTGTGAACCGATTTCCATGATTCGTTTTTTGTTGGAAAGGAGGTATTTCCATAGTGGTCCCATTTCATTTTGAAGAAAATCATCTACCTCAAAGGATGGCTGTTCACGCATGAAGATTCATTTTTATAAATAGCGCCTAACTTTAATTTAGGAGCAATTACTTTTAGCAATTATTTAGTTGATTTTGCTATTTCTCCAATTCAAGGCGTTTTTCTCTCGATATACTTTGAGTAGTGACGTAGTGAAAACCTATTTTTGTTATCTCCAGTATCAAGTCCTGTATAGTGGCAAACTAGGGGATATTTCAATGAAACTTAGCAAATAGACGTAATTCCACGTACTTTTGAGGTCGGTTTTTTTAGTACTCTGTACTGAGATTATGGTATCTACTAATCTCTTGTTAGTCATCTCATCATCTCAAGTCCGTAGTGGTGGTTATTGGTCCCAAAACGTAATATTTTCTCGTACAAACGTAGCTTCAATGAAACAAGCACTGCGGTCGACTCTCGGCCATTCATAACGACTAAGTACACTCGCACGATAACACTGAACATAATGGCCTATAAAATTTCACAGTCGCATCCGACTGGGATTTCAATTAAAACTTAAACGCTATCTTCGATAAAGTGGGGACGCCTGGAATTTTAGTGTGCACTATCTTTGGAATTGCTATTTTCTTCGAGAATGGTTTCCAAGTCTAGATTCTAAGGTATTTTTCTTCTAATGGTGCGCGAGTTTACCGATATAGAGAATGACATTGCGAAATAGTGTTGTTTGCTGATGACATATCTTTGATTTTTAAAACAGACAAACATGACATAAACTATAACCATATTAATGATACCCTCTCTAAGGTAGTTTATTGGTTTGATGCTAACAATTTACAGCTTAATGCGAAGAAGACAAAATGTGTTAAATATGAATTACCTAACGTAATACCGACTAGTCCAAGCATAGAAATAAATGGAGAAAAGTTGAACCTTGTTAATAAAACAGTCTTCTTGGGAGTGACCTTAGATAGTAAACTCCAATTGTTTCCACATATATCTACCCTGGCCAGCAGATTAAGCTCCGCTGCGTACGCAGTCCGCAGAATACGTAAGCTTACCGATGTTAGTACTGCTAGACTAGTTAACTTTAGTTACTTCCATAGTATAATTGTCCTACGGGATTCTCATGTGGGGTAAAGCGGCAGATATTCAAACCATATTTGTTCAGGCTCCCGGGTTTCTCTCAGAGCAAAGTATAAGGAGACTGGTATCATGACTGTGGCATCACAGTACATTTACTCAAACATTTTATATGCCCGTAAAAATGTACATAATTTAAATAAGAAAGAAGATATCTATAATATTAACCTTAGAGCTAAGTCCAAACTCACGGTACCACGATTTCATTTAACCAAGGTAAACAACTCTTTTATGGGGAACTGTATACGTTTTTACAATAAGATTCCGGAGCATATATTAAGTTTATCATTTCCTAAGTTTAAAAACTACATTAAAAATATTATGATCGAAAAATCATATTACAAAATTGAAGACTACGTGTTAGATAAAGATGTATGGAAAGACGACATGGCTCCAGAATCCACACAAATTTGATTCAAAGTGTATTCCATAGCATTTAAGTTTATCTGAAAAGAGCAATCCCTAGAGTTTCTTGCTCGTTCTTCTCAGGGAGGTCAGCGTAGTGAACGAGCAGTAGCTTAAATGTGACGTTTTCAAGTGTAAATTTATTTTACTTATGAAATAAATAATCTTTGACTTTGACTTTGACTTTGACAGCTGTGATTTTAGTCTAAGAGTTAAGATTATGCACCATATTACTTTTTCTATCATATGTCCAACTAATTGGCCACCAGTCGCCTGAAATAAAACGGTATAAGCCATAGTCTACTGCGCAAGTCCCATTCGTAATGGGGAGTCAGGCCTTGAGTATAATTTATAGCACTGAAAATCATACTCAAGTCCTTGCTATTAGGGTCGTATTTCCAGTGCTTGAAATCATACTCAAGTCTGCTCAAGTCCTGATTTGAGCATTGAGTAAATTTCTGGAATACGACCCTAAGAGTTGTGAAACTTCTTCGACCGTGACCGAACGGTTACCATGCCGGATTGCCTCGCAGAGGTCCCAGTTCGATTAAGGGCTGGGAGAAATATTTGTATGGCCTACATTTATTTATCTCATGAATTTGAGTGTAATTTGTGGTTGTCTACGTTTGTGTCCATAACACCCGCGATCCAGAGTTATCCTAGTGCTGTGTTAAGTGTGTGCATTATTATAAAAAAAATGTATTTATATATTTTAGGAAAATTCACGTACAAATGATACAAATATGAGTAAGCTAATGCCATTTACGAATATCCACCTACATGAAACAACATAAAGTGCATATTAACAAAGTCAAAAAGAGATGTCTTAAAAAAAGAACAAAAAAGAATACAGTTGCATTACATTTGTTGAGCTCCTTGGGAAAGCGTACGTCCAGGGAAGTACTGCCACCTTACCTATTTCTATCGTCCAGCAGTAATGTACGCATTACTGTGTTCCGGTTTTGAAGGATAAGGGTGCTGGTGACTTGTCACTTATGTCTCAGAGTGCGTTGCGATTTGAAGCTCTGAGGAGCACTACAACTGTTATGGACAGGCGTGTAGCTTACCATCAGGCGCACGACTTGTTCGTCCCGTCACTTGATATTATAAAAAAAACACATTAAAAAAACTATTAAATAATCTAATTATATTAAATAGTGAAATCAAAAACCAATAATAGACAATTGGACAAAAGCATCATCATCGCCAGTCACGTGATGTGTCAAAGTGACGTTTGGTCTTTTCTACCCTGACTGTGTCTATGCTTGTGCACAACAAATCAAATTCGGAGTGTACTGTCGTATTATTAAAAAATATTTTGTCTGTTATTATCGTTTACGACGATTCCGTCAATTTTTAAACAAAAAATAAAAAACTTTTCTATTACTAATGTAGTGATGCTAAAAAAATTCGTTTTACTGAATCGAACCCGAAATTTCCTGATGCCAAGGCTTAGCTGCTTTAGCACGTATTATAGGGAAGATTCACGGACTAGTTACGATTGTCTAAATTTAGAAAAAACTTTATGTTCAAAGTCTTTGCGATATTTACAAAAGCATATCAAATTTACAAACAAAATATCAGCAAGAGAAAGCGAAACAAATAAAGGATGAACAAAAAACAAAAATATTAAAAAATGCAATTTAGAGGAACACCATTTCATTTGATTCTATTAACAAACTTGTTAGTAACGAGTTTTTACAATTCAAAATGTTTTTGATTCATCACAGAATTTTATCTCATGTAGCTTTTAAAATAAATCAAATGCTTGCACAGTGAATTTAGTTATTACATGTTGTTTTAAGCTCGAATACAAAATTTGAATTTATATTTCGTATCTAAGTTAGTTTGTCTAAATGCAAATTTGTTTTTATGCAGTTTATTCAACGATATTGTTTTACGTTATAACTAAGTACACGGTTTGTTGGATTTTTTTTGCATAGCATTTATTTTGGTCACAAAAGGGTACAAAAAAATGATTACATAAACAAGGAAAACAAAATTAAAGAAATAATAATTAATTAATTAATAAAATAAAAAAAATACAATAAAAACCAACATTAAATGAGACAAATCTGACAAAAAACAAATAATAATGACTACAAATGTACTGTCATTTGTGTGGTAGTGATGTACGCAAAAGGACTTCATTCAGCATAAGCCACAGCCATAATTGACTGCAGCGCTGGTTTTCAATGAGCCCTGAGCCTAATAAGTGACGGACGTATGTGTCGCGAAAGGACTTAAAATAAACTACTTAAATATTTGTGTATGTGTTCTTTGTATATTGTGTTACTGCAGTATGTTATATTAAATATAGTAAAAGTACATAAATATAGCGAAAAATTTAAATATACCTAGTGTGTGCGTTTATAGTGTTTACGTAACAAAAAAAAATATGCAATATACAACTCGATCGCTCGCAGTCAAGTTGCGACGATAGATGCGCGGACGGACGCACGGGAGAAGAGGGGACGCTATTCGACAGCCGGCACATCACTGTCCGCTCGGCTGTTTTGTTTACGTTTAAAATACGCAGTGTTCATAACGGTGTGTACTACGAGTATTACTAATTTATTGAAATAAACATTGCTTTGTATATTGTAATGTCATGCTTATAATAAATTATTGTATAATAATAGTATATTGACAAATTGAAATGAAATAAGAGATTAAATTAATTTGATTAGTAAACTAATAAAAAATAAAAAGTTTCAGAACAAACCAAAGACCAGTACGTGCACAGAGGCACATGCCTCAACAAATAATAAATAAAAAAATGAAATAAAAATTTTATTTTTTTATGAAATGAAACTATTTTTCCGGATTTAAATCGCGTATATTTGTTTTTTCAAACAAACCGACGTTTCGGGCCCTTTACAGGTCCCATGGTCACGGTTGACTGAGGTGGTACAGTCTTCAACCAGTTATGTCTAATATTAATGCAAACCACCCTATTTTTCACTATAGTTACAATAGTTATTAATTAATACCTTATTTTTAATTTTACAAAGAAAACATTCCAATTTACGCTACATTAAGTTTTACAAATTATTTTATTGAATGAATTTTTATTAAGTTAAATTAATTATTAATTATTAATAGAAATTAGAATAAACTAAAACATAATAATTAGTACTGCAGTCTTATGTCTGTTTGGGATTTTTCATTAGAGGAAATACTGGATCCCAAACTGGTGGTACGGAGAAACCATCTTCCCTGTTGAAATTGGGATGTTTTTTTAATTTCAATGGCCTCTCGCAGCATCCTGGGCAGATAACGGACTTCTTTTGCAAGGACCTGGGGTTTGTCAAACTTCATTGAATGTGTAGGTTGAAGACTGTACCACCTCAGTCAACCGTGACCATGGGACCTGTAAAGGGCCCGAAACGTCGGTTTGTTTGAAAAAACAAATATACGCGATTTAAATAGTTTCATTTCCTATGTGTAACAATCGCGAAAACCTAAGAACTCGATATTTATTTATTTTTATTTTTTTTTATTTATTTATTTTATTTTAGATTTAACTCCTAATTTACTACCCTTAGAGGTAAAATATTTTCTTCAAATTTAAATGGGGCCAATACTGAGGTACCCCCTCAACAAAAAAATAATCAACAAAATCTGTTCACAAATCGTAATCGCGTAACAAACATAAACAAAAACAACCAATTTTTACGTTGTATAGGTAACAAAATGTGCTTAGAAAAAAGTTGTTGTAATTTAATTTTCTAACAGGAGAATACTAACCAAATTAAAAGGCAGAAAACTTCACCGGTGACCACGCCTTGGTGCACCCTTCCCAGAAAGCTCGCAAAAGTTTCTACTTTTTTTTCTTTATTAACCGACTTTAAAAAAGGAGGAGGTTCTCAATTCGATTGTTTTTTTTTGGAACAACAACAGCTGAATAAACGAGGAATTCCAATAAATATGTTTAGTTAAAGCATGGACAATAACTCGAGGTTCAAGCTCGCTAGCACCAATTTTATTTAATTACATTAGTTCACATTCTTATTTTCATATTATAATGACTCATCTTCATAATTAATAATATGATATAATTCCATATCGCACAGACTGAAGTTTGTTTTTACTTTCGTACTTTCACGTTACGTTACATGTACTCACCTTTTATCTACTACCATATTCCTTTTTAAATGCATTTTCAAGTTAAGAAGGGATCTGCGTTCAGTGTGAATTACATTAAGAGAGTTTACACACGGCGACCGTTACCAGCGAAGCAAACGCGATGGAAGCGCAAATCGTCTGCCTTTACACACACGCGAGATATTAAGCAGCGATGCAAACGCAATGCAAGCGCGTGACTTTTTATTATAATATCAAGTGACGGGACGAACAAGTCGTGCGCCTGATGGTAAGCTACACGCCTGTCCATAACAGTTTCAGTGCCACTCAGCCCTTTAAATCGCAAAGATCTGAGGCGCCACTACGCCCGTCACCCTGAGACATAAGTTGAGAAGTCCCATGTGCCTGTAATTTCACCAGCACCTTTACCCTTCAAAACCGCAACACAGTAATGCTGACATTACTGCTTGGCGGCAGAAATAGATAAGATGGCAGTACTTACCTGGACGAACGCTTTCACAAAGAGCTCTACTGCTATTATCTATATGCTCGTTTGTATCAATGCAGTCGCGCGTTTGCATCGCAGCTGAAAGCCGGCGTGTGTAACCACTCTTAAACATTCAAATATCAGGGACCATTCTTCAGTAACTTCGCTACATTCAGCGATTTAAAAACGTCGTTTCAATTTAATGCGCTTTTAACCGTCATTTTGTCCCTTACTTTTTCGAAGCAAAATTTGAGACAGCACATTACTTAATGAAGCATTAAAGTTAATGGACGTTTGTGCAATTGAGCATTAATTACTTAAACATTCTTTGTAATTGTTTCTTAATTGGACGAAAGAAAAAGGCCGAATTTCTCCCAACTGTACAAGATGTTTGATATTTGTAAAATTCTATAAGGATGATACAGTTGTCATGATCCCTATAGGATTTTACAAAGTCAAAATAGTAAAATATGGATTTTTTTCTATCACAAACTGTATTGACTGTGATTGAATAGTATGCGGAAAGTAAATATTATAACATCCGGTATAGTGTGCCAAGTTTTCTCATCTAATAAAAGGACGGTGTTCTGCATAACTGACTCAACCCATAGAAAATCATAGAATGAATTATGAATGCGGTCTTATCGAAACGAAGTGAGCGAAGGTTTCTTGGCATCCTCTCAATTTGCACGATCTGCGAGCGGAATTAAATGGCCATTCCTCAACGGATATGCATGTTCTACTTCATAGGCAGTAGCTCAAAGCATTAGGCTACCACGGCTAAAATAATATATAATTATTTTTTCTGAGCAACGTATGTGAGGCATATGTACGAATACGTATGTTCTGATATGTACGGGTGTGATGATGTGACCTCCTTAAATCGTCATTTCACCATTTTATCGCCTTTTCTTCCTGGCCACTCGTTTTTAAATTTTGAATCGTTCTCTATTTCATTTCTTTGCCTCGCCATTCTAATTTTGTTTGGCCTCCTTCGTCACTCCCTGCCCGATCGCGGCAGCGAACACGTCTTTTCGTTAATTTTTAGAACCGTTTACCAGTTACCAAAAATCTCTTGTGCGATAAACATTTTAAAGATCATAAATATTGACAAAACCGAAATAAATATTTATAAAACTGAATTTATTACCACTATTTTTTTAACCTTTCGAATTTTGAACTTTAAAGTTACTAAGCAAGATGTTTGGAGGCTGCGGAGGCTAGTACATCTCTTCTGACAACATTACAATCCATAAAGCGGTGCCAACAGGACACGCCGCCAGCAGCGCGTTTTCATGGTGACAAGAGCTATTCCACTTTTTGGGTTTTTGTGTAGGTACATGAAACTTTGAGACCTAAGTTGATTCCAGGGATTAGGCGTACGTACCGCAGTCAACTAAGACACACACTGAAACACAATCTGGAGTACCTATTAGCTTTGTTTACGTTGTTTAGTGTTTTTAGTATACTTTTTGATAAATACATGTCTCCGGCATAATGTATGAGGTAACTTATGTGGAACTATGGCAGCAACACGTATATTATCCTCGAAAAGCGAAACAAACAAATTAGTTTTTTCTTCCGCGGTGTACCCGAGTGATCCATCAGACGTCAACTGTGGCGGTAGCGACGATTGGCAGAAATTCGCCTCGGCAGATTTGGCGAGAGACCAGGCAGCTTACTTCCGTAGAGACATGAAATCAGTCGGAAAAAGGGGTTAATGCGAGCTTTGTGCAAACCTTTTTTGTAGAACGTGGCGGTTTTATTTTTGGCTTTTTTTGGTGCACGAACATTTGGAACTGTGCGGGAGGAGCATACACCGACGGCTGGTAAACAGGTTGTTTCCGTGACTCAGCATAAGCACTGTTAGGTTGAATCTAGGGCAAGCTTTATTTTTTCATAAAAAGTCTGAATATTGGAAATAAAACTGCTTTTTTGGATCTTTTTCTAGCGTACCAAGTGACGAGACGTACTAGTCGCCCGTTTGGTGGTAAGTGACACGCCTGTCCGTAACATTTGCAGTGCCACTCAGATTTTTAAATCTCCAAGATCTGAGGTGCATTGCCACTACGACCGTCATGCTGAGACATAAGTTGACAAGTACCATGTGTCTATAATTTCACCAGCACCCTTACCCTTCAAAACTGGAACTCAATAATACTCATATTTCTACTTGGCGGCAGAAATAGTTAAAATAGCAGTACTTCCCTGGACTAACTTTTTCACCAGAAGCTCTCTACTAAAATAAATCGTGCGTGTTTACTTTTTTGAAATAAACCAAAGTTTCGGGCTCTTTGCAGGTTCTATAGGGCTAAGAAGAGCAGAGATTGAAAAAAATAAACCCGATTTAGATCCAAAAAATAGTTTCATCTAAGAATTCGACATATAGACTGTGAACTGGCAACTGGTAATATCTCAATTTTCTAAAGATTTGACTTCGTTAATACCATTTTTTACTATTTCATACTACGCACATTTAATTTTGGCGCCAGAATAGACTTAATTCAATATATAAAACATCTAACCAGATGCTATATAAATGACGCAAATAATTCTTTTCCTCATCCTGTAAAATTGTCAAAATTGACCTTAGCGTATTCTCAGCTTACTTCTGGCAAAATATCTCTTACGACATTTGAAATATTAGCAGTCTATGTTATTCACTCACGTGCGGAGGAACGGGTAAAAGGGCCTCGCAAACGGAGCGCCATTAACACCTAAAAAACTGCTACCACATCAACCCCTACAGTTAACGTTCTCGATCCATTACCTGTTACCCTAAGTCATCCAGATAACCTACAGTATCTCTATTTCGGTCTAAATTTGGACGATTATACTTAAACTGTTTTTAATTCTCATTCCTTTGTTATTTAAGTGACATTTTGTAACACTTTGGTTATGGCTTTTTGTATCGTTCCACATTTTGTAAAAACGTTTTAAAGCCCCTTGACAGATAGAATTAAGACTGTTATTCAGACATAGAGTTTTGTTTGATAATAATTTTAAATACTGGCCAGTTTGTCAAGAAGTTGAAGCATGAAGCAGCTTCTCATTACATCACATAGCCTCAACATGGATTTTATCTTTTTTGTTTTGATATCAAGTGACGGGATGAACAAGTCATGCGCCTGGTGGTAAGCGACACGGCTAGCCATGACAGCTGCAGTACCAATCAGAGCCTTAAATCGCAACGATCTGAGACAAAGTTGACAAGTCCGATGTGCCGTAGTTTCACCAGCATCCATACCCTTGAAAACTGGAATGCAGCAATGTTCATGTTACTGCGTGACAGCGGAAATAGTTACGGGGGCAACACTTTCCTATAATCATGAAACAGAAATGAAATACCAGTTTCTATGTTTTACCTCCATGACCTGTTAATGCTCTAGTACATTGACTTACAATTATATGGACTTCGGGTCCGCGCTAAAAAGTGTCCGAACTTATAGGGCGTTAAAATCGTATAAAGAGCGTCATTCACGCTTTAGTCTTCGTTTGTTCGACTGACAGCGAAGCAAGCAAAATTAGACAGTACTTCGATGACATTACAATTTAAATTCAACGTTTTAGCTTTTTCATGTTCCTTTACATGTCACTACGTTTAAATAGGTTGACTTGGGACATATTTTTCGTGGTTTTTGTATTAGACCCGTCATCCATTTATTTGTAAGTCAATGCTCTAGTAGATTTTATTTTTATATATTTTTCTACAGCTACTTTTACAACATTTTGGATTTAAATATGATTAATATGATGCCTATTAAAAGCTTCCACATAATTATGAAAATAAGAAAATAACAGTACCATAACAGAAACTAACACTTTTATAATAACACTACAATCGCTCTATCTAACAAACTAAATTTAATACAGATTGCATGAAAACCTTTTTTAGGTCGTTACATTGTCAGTTTTGATAGGATTCGTCAATTTTCTTCCTCGCGACTTATGTTTTTTTAAGTCATTTTCGTAAATTTCCGCCTCTACCCGCAATTGTTTTTAATTTATTGTGAAAATAGTTATATATTTAAATCACGATTTTGTTGTTTCTTTGTGGCTTAACTAAATGTCCATTATTATAATCATTAATGTGTAGTAGTGGGTAATCTTATAAATTAACGAGTAACGAATTACATGAATTATACAAGAATATCAAAAGGTAGAAACAACGCGAAAGGGCCGAAAGGATTTCTCTTGTGAATTGTAGCCACCGAAATAACCCTAAATGCTTTAATAACCTTTTGTATATAATTTCTGCTTCATAATATTAATGCCTCATTGTTTTTGATCGGTTAAGCTTAAATTGCGTGGCTATAAATCGGATTTCCTTTCCCCACGGTGTAATGGGTGAATGATTTGATCAAGAATTAATGGCCTTTAAAATTGTATCTTGTTAGTCACGGAAGCGGTTTTCCTTATAAGCTGCTTCTTTTTTTAATGTAATAAATAATAATAAAGCGCCAGAAAAACACATCAATTACCTGGTATTAGAATAGAAAATTTCACTGTTACTGTAAGTTGTCGACCGACGGAATTCACTCCGGCAGGGTACAGAGGCAATGACCAATTCAATTTACAGATTGTTCATCATAATATTATTTACGTGGGATTAATTAAGATTGTATATGTATGGGAGTGACAATGAAACCTTTGTAACCGACTTCAAAAAAGAAGGAGGAGGAGGATTACTGCGGCATTTACGAACCGATTTCGATGATTCTTTTTTTTGTTAGAAAGAGGGTACGTCAATATTGCTCCCATTTCAATTAAAAGAAAATATTTAGAAAGCCATTTATTGCACAATCACAAACACGCATATAAACAAAAAACAAAAATAATAATAAAAACAAAAGGACATTGAGGAACAATAATAATACAAAATATGCAGGTAATTCATCGTCATGCGTGTCGCGACTAGTGCAAACGGGACTTGCTCAGCTTTAACCACAACCGGTTTGTTTACCGTGTCGTGGCACTGATTTTCAGCAAGCCCGGGCGAGTGAGTCATTGACAATGATAATCTAATCGAAAAAGAAGTAAACCTAAAGAGATAGCAAACCTACGAGAGTAATAGAAATAGTAATAATAATACAATAATAAATATAACAATGTTGTACATATAACTATATAGAAACACGTAAATGATAATAAATGGATAATGTCTAGTTTTGTGAAGTGTGGCGTCCGCGCGGACGATACAGGAGATCGAAGCGGGGTGCGGG
This sequence comes from Hyposmocoma kahamanoa, assembly GCF_003589595.1. Lineage (NCBI taxonomy): Eukaryota > Metazoa > Arthropoda > Insecta > Lepidoptera > Cosmopterigidae > Hyposmocoma > Hyposmocoma kahamanoa. The sequence continues at coordinate 3,884,106 of NW_020653852.1, read as the reverse complement.
TGTGGGTGACTTTTTGATAGGCAACAACCTGTTCCGATGCGTATCTCTTGCATACCTCTAAGAGTGGCAAACTAGGACATGAATAAGTTTCCGGTAACCGATTACAATAAAACTTGGCAAATGATGTAATTAAAACTTAAAATTGCCTTAAAAATTAAAACTGCCTCTGTGGTCGAATGGTTGCCATGCCGAGGACTACCACGCAGAAGTCCCAGGTTCGATTTCCGAGCCAGGAGAAATATTTGCATGGCCTACATTTATTTCTCTTGTGAGTGTATGTGTCCATGGCACCCGCGACACAGGGTGTCCCTAGCGCGTGGCAATGAGTGTATAAATTCTTTTTTATTCTAATTCACGAACTGGACGAATGCCCCGGTCACACCCTATCGGGGCAGACGAACGTGGTCGTCCCTGCAGCTAACCACAAACCCCGGCGAGACCATACCCAAGTCCGGGTCCGCCAGAGACACCCGTGAGGACGTATAACTGGCTGAGGGAATGGCCCAGACGCCCATCGTACCCTGGTCTTGCCGTCGAGTCCGTAATCTCTCCGGAAAACCCTATCTCACGGGTCGGTAGGGCCCTACCACTG
>NW_020653852.1:3844163-3878514 GCF_003589595.1 Hyposmocoma kahamanoa | reverse complement strand
CTATTGCAATAAAACGGCAATTTCATACTTTAACCCCTAATATTATATTTATTAATGACCATATTATTATACTTTAGTATACATTTATTAGTTATTAACATCGAGTATATAAGCAGAAATAGAGGCGAAATGTCATTTAATTTGTTTGAAAACTGTTCTGCCATATCATTACTCTGACAACTGAGCTCCAATTGGCTAGTAAAAATTTGATTCCGTTTGTTTTGTAATTAGATGTTTTGCTGGTTTTTCTACACCACCGAATTGAACAGCATGGCATTGTTAGTGATATTATCTTTATTACAATAAATACAGAATATTTTTTGGAATACACGGAGATGTACACACGGGTCAGTAGTTGGCCTGTCTATATTTCAGTGCAAACGGGAGTTGATATTTATAAGAGCTGTATCGCTAATGTATTACCAGGAACATATGGCCCTTATTTCGTCTCTATTTCTGGTTATATACTCGATGGTTACTAAGAATCCATATTGACATATCCTGTATCCACTTGACATCGTTAGTTTAATTCAATTATTTATTATCGAGTTCTTAGGTTTTCGCGATTGTTACACATAAGAAATGAAACTATTTTTCTTTTTTGACTTTTTTTAGGGTGACTGTAGACTTTGAGTCAACCGTGACTATGGGACCTGTAAAGGGCCCGAAACGTCGGTTTGTTTGAAAAATACGCGATTTAAATCCGGAAAAATTGTTTCATTTCCTATCAATTATTTATTAGTTTCATTAAGTTGATTTGTATGAGTACACAATATTGTTCATACACTAATATGTACGTATGACTTACTATTATATAATTATTTCTTAATTAATTAACATTTATTTATAATTAATATTCAGAAAATAAACTAAAGTAACCCATATTTTTCCTTGTGATTTTCTGTGTTTTCATAAAAAAATACGTGTTTTCAAACTATTTTTTGACGTTGAAACTTTTTTTGAGCCAAAATTTTGGGAACCTATGGCATATAGGATGACCCTTATTCGACATTTACGGTACTCAAAAATAGGATTCTTTGTTTGATGGAGTGAGTGCAGGATTGTTCGACTTTGTTGTCGTCGTTTTTTTACCCATTTTTAAAGACTAAAAGCAAACAGCTGTTCAAATACCACGCCGCGGTAGGCATTCTTTCATTTTTCAACGATATTGTAGCGATCTGCCGAAAATATAGGCAAGCATATTTTTTTGAACTCTGTCCATTTTTTACATTGACTTACAAATAAATGGACGACGGGTCTAATACAAAAACCACGAAAAAAATGTCCCAAGTCAACCTATTTAAGCGTAGTCACATGTAAAGGAATGTGAAAAAGCTAAAACGTTGAATTTAAATTCTAATGTCATCGCAGTACTGTCTAATTTTGCTTGCTTCGCTGTCAGTCGAACAAACGAAGACTAAAGCGAAGACTAAACGAATACGAAGACAAACTTACCTCGAAATTTTACAAGAAAATAATAGGTACTTTACATATACCAATGATTTTTTTTTCTATCAAGTGAACTAATAGATCACGTACACTATATGATACACATTTAACTGCCTCCGTGGCCGAACGGTTACCATGCCGGACTGCCACGTAGAGGTCCTAGGTTCGATTCCCGGGCCGGGAGGAATATTTGTATGGCCTACATTTATTTCTCTCGTGAGTTTGGGTGTAATTTGTGTTTGTCTTTGTATGTGTCCATGGCACCCGCGACACAGGGTTTCCCTAGTGCGGGGCTATGTTGAGTGTGTGCGTTATTATTATAAAAAAAAAAGCGTGAATGACGCTCTGTATACGATTTTAACGCCCTATAAATTCGGACACTTTTTAGCGCGGACCCGACGTCCATATAATTGTAAGTCAATGATTTTTTAGTTTTGTCTGCAACTCTTCGAAATTTTTTGCCCATAGACTTCATTTTAGAATCATAAAAACACATATTAAAAAAATATTCAACCAACTTCAAATCCATAAAAGTCACTATAATAAAAAGCGAAAAATAACATGCTGACTTTTAAATAAAATTTTGTACAGATGATGGACACTGGGACCTAACGGGTCAAGGGTTTCGACAGGATTAGTCAATGCTTAAATCGATAAGACACTGTGAATACAATGTCTTAATATTTTGCATCGCAAGCATTGGTTATAGACGTACTTATGTTTAGTGCAAGCGGACATTAACCTCCTAAGATCACGTGTACATCATGTGAAGTGATTGAGAACCAGACAATATTATTCACATGATCACACAAACGTCCAGTATACATTATAATTTAAATATCGCAATTAAATTTAGCGTTATATATTTTATGGCATCTACAAAAATATCTCAAATCCCGATGGCATATTTCATACAAAACAGAAGGCGTTTATGTAGCACATTTTAGAGCGGTTACACACGCACGACTTTAAGCAGCAATGCAAACGCGATGCGTGCGCGCGATTGCATTGCTACACTTGGGATTTATAGGCGTTTGCATCGATGCAATCACGCGTTTGCATTGATGCAGTCGCGCCTTTGCATCGATGCAGTCGCGCGTTTCAGGAACGCGCGTTGGCATCGCTGCTAAAGGTCGCGTACGTGCAACCACTCTTAATATTATTTGGGCGTTTAGCGCTTTTGCCATCGTTGTTTGTTGGGTTTTGGGAAATAAATTTTCAAATGACTGACAAAATTGCGACAATATGAAGACGCTTTTAAAGACGCATTTAATGGCGTTACATTTACATAGGCGAAGAGTTCCATTTTCAAAAATTGGATTTTATTTTTTCTATCACATGAAAAAGTGGCTGGCCAGGTCTAAAAACTTTCAGGCTTGTCTATCCTAAATTTCAGGAAGTTGAAATAAGGTATTTTATAATGTAACAAGACAATTTGTATCCCATAACTTATTTATTAACTAATTGTACCCGGAATACTCTGAAATGCCACTGAACTTATAACTCACAAAAGTTTTGTCGCAATCTAATGAATAGTACTGAAATGCATTATGGACAAACATAACGTATGTACATAATAATATATATTCTTTTTTGTGATTTAATTGGGTTACATTTCGGTAAACAATTTGTATATGCTAAATACTTAAAACTTAAACTAAATAAATGCGTTTTAAAACACGAATCGTAGATGTGGGCCAACAAGCCGGCAAACTAAAATGGGGCGGGTCACGTCTGCCGCATGTCAGACGAGTCGTGGGCGAGGCTACCACGTGTCACCACCACCGTTGAAGGAGAGACGAACTAGAGGCGCACCTAAAGGACTGGACCTCAGTGGCGCAAAACAGAGAGGTGTGGAGAGAGGGAAGGCAGGCCTTTGCTCAGCAGTGGAACAGTACAAGCTCAAAAAAAAAAAAATTACATGTTAGCAGGGACATATACAAAGGGCCGGGCGGCGTCGTGGTGAATGTTCACTGATCCCACGGCGCCGACTCAACCGGCGAGAGGGAAACCCGGGGGGGTTTTAGTGGGGTAGGCCCTCCAGGCTGGAGGGAAAGTCCCCACATAACTCCTGAGTCTCCATAAAGATTTCCCCCCCGTCAAAAAAAAAAAAAGGGACATATACAAAGGCGAGCTTATCTCTAGAAGAGATCTCTTCCAGCCAACACTAGCCGTGGTGAATAAAGTACATTATTGTATACATTATTGTATAGGACATTATTGTACAATACATTTATTAAAATTTAAATATAGTTATTAATGACGACCATATAGATATGAATGAAATAGAAACCTACATAAACTTCACATACAAAAAATACATACATACACTATATATATTATAATCAAAACAAATTTTTAGTTAATGATTGATTAACTTCCGAGTTTAACAGGAAGTGCCCTTTTAATTTGCGTTTGAATTATCTAACCGATGGACTGTCACGAATGCTAGCAGGTAATTTATTCCACATACGAGCTGCACTAGCTGTAAAAGTATAGTGGAAATGTCAAGACCAACAATTCACATGCTACGATTTGAATTTAATTCAATTTTCGAGTTAGTCAATTTGTATCCACGTACGTCTATTAACATGCCAGTCTCTCATTGGGGTAGACAGAGAGGTCTATAACCTCTACTCGCTTCGCACTTATTTACTTTTCTTCAATCTCACCCAACTTTTCATACACGACCGTTCTCAATCTGGTTGAGATATGTACACCAAGGTAGACCTTTCTCCACATCCCTTCGTTACATAAATTTCAAGTCGTTTCTGTGTAAAGATACGCATTTCGACACCCAATTAGTGCTGAAATAAACCCTTATATATATATAGACGCTTATTACTTCTATGGCTATTAAACCGCATTAAACTTAGCACTTTTATGAGTATGGTGGATTGATTGTTTCACAATTTGAGAGGTCAATTATTTGATTCGATTGCTTTTGCGAAAGTCGATAACGACAAAGGAAAATTTGCATGTCGGCGAATTTTTTTCGAACGACGACGTGATGAACTAGTTGAGATCCTGGTGATAAGCGTATTTCACATTTGGATAGGCGTGTGCCTATCCAAAAGATCTGTGAAATACGTAAGGCCTACTGACTCGATATGTGGTTCAGTTGTTAGAGTGGTCGCCGTTATTAATAACTGTTAGCTTAAAGTGTATGTGCTTTTTAATTTATTTTCATTTTCAAACGTTACTATCCCACTGCAGGGCAACAGGTTTCCTTCCCTTTCTCCACTTATTACGATTTAACTCAGTTACAGGTCAAAAGCAACCAACTCTAACTCCAGTGTTAATCAAGTTATGTTTGATTAACATCTTTTCAGCACTTTAAAGAACATCAGCACTTTTTCCTGCAAGTGTAGTGATTTCAGTCAAAGTCAAATACAAAGAATCATTTATTCCATATGTAAAATAAATTTACACTTGAAAACGTCATATTTAAGCTACTGCTCGTTCGCTACGCTGAGTTCTCTGAGAAGAACTAGCAAGAAACTCTAGGGATTGCTCTTTTCAAATAAACTTAAATGCTATGGAATACACATTGAATCAAATTTGTGTATAATCTAGAGCCATGTCCTCTTTCCATACATGTAGTCTTCAATTCTGTAATATGACTTTTCAATCAAAATATTTTCAATGTAGTTTTTAAACTTAGGAAATGATAATCATAATGTATGCTCCGGAGTCTCAAAAACGTATACAGTTCCCCATAAAAGAGTCGTTTGCTTTGGTTAAACGAAACCATGGTACCATGAGTTTCAATTTAGCTCTTAGTTAACATTATGGATATCTTCTTTTTATTGAAATTATGTATATTTAGTGATAAGATGAATATTTATTTTATGAACAAAGTACAATTTGTGTACAGGGGTAATAAATAATTGATTTGATTTAAATTACAACCCTATAACAATTATCCCTATAACAATTAACCCTTCAAATAATACGATGTTAGATGCCCTCGAAAGCATCCCCAACAGGATGTTTCCAAGAACAAAATCCAATAAAATAAAACGATATTCCCTTAATAGAATCCCTTTGCAGTATCCTGTAGGCGAATGCGTGTTTTATGGCACCCCTATCGATAACCAACGGATTTCATGACACGGTTCGGGTGAAATCACTTTGCGGTCTGGTAACACGACTTTAAGGTTGGCAAAATGTTACACTCTAGCGTAACTTTAAACCAACAATAATTATTAACTAGGAAATTTGAAAGCCTGAAACGGAACTGGCCCAGTCACATCTGCCGCAAGTCAAGCGAGCTGCGGGCAAAGACCACGGAGTGGATCGCACCAAAATCAAGAGAAAGGCATAGAATAGGCTTTATCCTTCTATGTCCTTTGTGTGTGTGATGTTGTTTTTCTTAATAATATCTCTTTCTATTTTCTATTCTTTTTATTTTCTCGATGCTATAGCCGTAAATCCGACTTTCCTTACCTTCTTCTAGAACCGCGCCTTACAATCGCACTACCATCAAATTTTAATTAATAGGTTGCAAAACCTCCCAGCCGCTCCACCCTGCAATGGAGTAGTAACGGTTGAAAAACGAAAGTAAATCAAAAGGTAACTTATAATTATTAATACAAATTTCTTCGATCTAACTGAATTTGCACCTGTGTCTGTTTTTTGGCAAACCAGGGCAACCGCTCTACCAACTGAACCACATAATATCAACTCAGCATGCGTTACGAATTTCTCTATGCGTTTGTTACAGATCTTTATTTTTTTGGTTTTAACGGCTTTTTTTAAGTAGCCCATACCCATACACAACGACAAATTGCATCCAAACTCACGAGTGAAATAAATGTAATCCACAAATATTTATAGACAATCAGAATATAAGGGAAATATTTATTTATAGACCAGCATGTTAACCATTCGGCCATAGAGGCAGTTAATAATTGGTCATCAAACAGTTGTATAATTTTTCACCTCGTATGTTTACTAATGCTTCCCTAAGTAAGATTTTTTAAGTAAGTAGTACTATTTTTGATACAAGATCAAACATAGTGAAAAATTCCTTCGATCTGACTGGATTCAATCCAGCAACAGTTTCCCAGATCGAGATTAGGCGCTCTCCCAAGTGATCTATGGAACAAATCAGCAGACCTCACCAGAATTTGTATAGACAAATTCACATAGGTGATAGGTAGGTAGGATTTTTTGTCATAGCGCTATCTGTGAGAAACCTATGAAGGTTACCAGTAGCTGACAATAGATGTCGCTTTGTTAATTGGAATATTAATTTTATTGTATGTAATTTTTTATTACCATGGCATTCATATTTTTTGTGAAAATATTCCACTTGTTTGGTGTTACTATTTATACGAAGATCAAACAAACAAAGAAAAAAGAGAAAGCAGTACTTTTAAGCAGTGTTTTTACTTTTTAATGCTTTTTGTGTAATAGAAAATATTAAACAGCCAATTTTCATAAGGAATCGCGGCACAACCTATTCAATACTTTTATTTCATACTATGTTTCTTTACGCGCCAAACAACAATGGTAATTTTCTAACGTTTGATGGAAGTTTCTACATGTTTGTCGATATCTTTTACTGAACAATATTGCTGAAAGTATATTATGGCAGTGCTGTTCTATAGATTTGGAACTTGGTGCGTCAAAAAATATCGTTTTTTGTGATAAATCATGGCCAGCAGCGGTGGGAATGTTAGCATTGTCGTTTGAACGAATGAAAGGAATATTCTTTATATAATATACATTCTTACAGTGGCAACACAAAACTGTAACTCAAGTATAAAATAGTAAGTTGATGTGCCACAGGTGGTCTTATTGCCATGTAGCAGTTTTTTCCAGGCAACATGCCGATTTGTGGGCGAACAATAATTATCTCGTGGTATTTGCTAAGTTCCATTGACCGATTTTTGAGCCATGGCAACGACACCACGTTTTCGTCGCGAAAGCTCCATTGGCATACTCTTAAAACTTAAATTTCGTCCATGTTAATTCTATGCTGACCAAATTGTCTTCAAACTTGATAAAATTGCCCTGAGAAAAAAATTTATTAAAAATTACATTCCATGTATGTACATACATAGTATATCAAAGAATACATAATATATAAACCAGAATTTGTTACAAGATGTAACAAATTCTGGATTGTTAACACGTACGCGGACTGTAAGTCACCCATTTTGGACACTAAAAAATTGTATGAGATATTTGGACATGTCATAGCAGAATCCTCACGGTCACAGTGGATTCCTGAATATGACAATAGATGCTATACCAATCGGTTGCAGTCGTCGCTAAACGTATCATGTAGTAAAACGTCAACTCCGTCTTTCTCGTAGGCTGAAACCTCCGCCTCTTCAACGCCAGAAAGGCTTTCAGATGTCCCATCAGTCGTCTCGTCAAATATGCTTTGCAACGTTGACGTTGACCAGCTTTGATGGGTTTTTGGGAGGCATCTGCAACTAAATTTCAACAGATAAGTAGGTGCCTAAAATCGACTTGTACTGATATTTACATGATGCTTTTGTAATAATTAAGACTCAAAATTATATTCATACAAAAGTTTATAAAAACCAATGACTTATAAGAAGCATAATTTCAGTTGACTAACGAATCTATATACAAATAAGAGTTAAAGGATGGATGTTAATAAGTTGTGTTTTCAGAAAGTTAGACCATTGCAAATTAGTTTATAATGCTAATAAACTAACATTTGTTTGTATTATAGTATTTACTAAACTATTTATACGATATATGATGGATAAAAATATCATGCATCTCTAGAACTGGTGTCCAAAATTCGGAGGGTAGAAGGGGCGAGATGACAACAAATTTTGTATGTGTGCAAATAACATTTTGTGGGACAGTAAATGTCATTTATCTTGCATTAAATATGACAGTAAACCCTGATCAAACTAATTTCCTATGGTAAGGTGTATTCTTTAGCGTTTCTGCTCAGGAAATGGGGACGAAGTTATACATAAAATATAAATATTCTGTAGGCAAACACGGATGTTATAGCATTGGTGTCCGCGAACGTGTTAATATAATTTAAACTTTATCCAGTCGCTATACCGTTGAAACCTTTATTGTAATTTACGATGTTTTGGTTTTAAATTGAAATTTTATTCAACGTGCTGCCATCTTGCGGCTAGTAGCTGGACTACGACGAACGATAACTTGAATCAATTCGATAAACATGAAATTGAAAATTTATTAAAATAGACCTACCGGTGATGTGACATACTACTACTAATATGTTTTTGGTATGGCTATCATTTTGTACTCCAAAGCAGCACAATGAGGCATTTTTCTGTGATTTAGAGAATTTGCACGAAAGAATAATACAACCATACCATACTAAGCGAAAATGGCGGACTTTTGAGAGAGAGATGTTGGCACGCGTCAGCCGCCAACTAACCACTTCTACTGTATTGTTCTGTGAGTTTTAATTTAAAAACAATAAAGATTTTCATAATTTTAGTGACATTACTGATTTCAACGTGCATTAAACATGGTGTTAGGTAACTTATAAGCATACTTAATCATTGGTGAATAACTAATGAAGATTATATGAGCAGGTTTTTTATGTAAATATTTTGAAAATGCTAAAAGTAGTTTTTATGAAAAAACCGACGATTTACTTGAAGCTATAATTTAATTTATTACGATATTGTTTATGGTATTTTAATATAAACCTTTATAGTTACAGGGTGTCTATCTAAGCTAAGGATATGTAAAATTACAAAAACTCGAGATGGTCTTTATTGTGAGCGGCATAGAGTTGTATTTTTTTAACGCACCCACTCATAACCTAGAGAAACCCTGTATTACGAGTGCCATGAACACAAACATAGACAACTACAAATTACACCCAAACTCACGAGAGAAATATATGTAGGTTATGATGGTTTTACTTATACTTTTAAACAAAATTAATCTTGCTGTACCTTACAATTATCCCAGACAACCAGTACGGAAAATGTTCAGTATTCCAAATCATAGGACCAATTTAGGTTTGCATTGTCCCCTTTCCAGGGTATGTCGAGAATATAATGAAATCACTCACGAGGGTCCTCTCATAGATGTTTTCAATGATTCACCTAATGTTTTAAAAAAAAAACTTTTACATTACTTAAATAGTACCTAAGCTTACTCATTAATTTGAAATTTTTGTCTTTACCTTAGATAGATATTAGCAAATGTTGTGTATACCTATAATTGGCAAACATATTTATATTGTTTCCATTGTTTGTTATGCGTTGTGATATGAATTGTTATGTATGTTTTGCTGTTGGTGTACCTTACTGTAAAAATAAAAATAAAAAAAGTTTCAATCGAAATTACGAATTGTACGTACAATCTTAATAATTTTGAATCGCTGTAGATCAATTAGCTTGTACATGTACCTACTTTCATTTCTTGGATAAATTATTGTTATTAAAAAAAATAAAAATAAAACAAATTCTACCGACCCAGGAAGGAGGCAGTTTAAATCTTATTTCAATCTTAAAATTTTGACAAACTATTCACCGTGTGCATAATTAAACTTTGTAGGCTCTTGTCCGTATTAATACAATGTAGTTATGTGTAATAAGAACCAACAAACAAACGAAAGTGAGTTTGTTGGTTGGCGTAAATTGGAATGTTCTTTGGAAAATTTAAAAATAAGCTATTTCTTTTGTAACCCTAGTGAAAAATAGGGTGATTTGCATTAACATTTGATATGACTGGTTGACGACTTTACCATCTCAGTCACCCGTGACCATGGGACCCTGTAAAGGGCCCGAAACGTTGGTTTATTTGAAAAAACAAATATACGCGCTTTAGATCCGGAAAAATAGTTTCATTTCCTAACGAACATTAATTAATCATTACGAAATGGTACAAGCAGGGGCTTTGTTAAGCCGCGATTAATTTGTAATCAATACCATACCTAATTGTGTTTATATCGGTTACCAAGAAACAGAACGTTTGTTTCACTTAATCATTATAATTAGGGACAGGGAACTAATCTGTTCAGTTGCTCGTATAATACTTAGTTAATGATAGTTCTACGTTTTGCTAATTGAGATATTAACATGAGATAACCGCACGTGGCATCGGATTAACAGTCACTTCTAAATAAGGTAGGTATACATATCTTTGAATGCAAAATAATCCAATGAATTATATGTGACGGCGCGATCGCAAAATGGGATTAGTGGCGCCATCTCTAATGGACGGATGTCATTAAAACGATTGTAGCGATACCTAGCATCAATAGTAGAACAAACACCAAGCATTGAGGAGGCGGCCATCTTGAGCAGGTTTGTCATCTTTGAGTCGTTGTGACGTGCACACGTGTTTGGTGGACGTTATTTTAAATCTTAATTAATTATAGCCATCCTTTATGGTTTCCTTCAGTTAGTGATTGTGAATTTAAAAATAATAATTGAAGTGATTAAGATAACTCGTATTTTATTAAAATACCATCTCCTCGCCCAATAATCCAAGCCAAGCAAGAAAAAATGGAAAACCGATAGCAGCCGAGTGCCTTTATCATTGACTTACAAATAAATGGATGACGGGTCTAATACAAAAACCACGAAAAAAATGTCCCAAGTCAACCTATTTAAACGTAGTGACATGTATAGGAATATGAAAAAGCTAAAACGTTTAATTTAAATTGTAATGTCATCGCAGTACTGTCTAATTTTGCTTGCTTCGCTGTCAGTCGAACAAACGAAGACTAAAGCGTGAATGACGCTCTGAATACGATTTTAACGCCCTATAAGTTCGGACACTTTTTTGCGCGGACCCGACGTCCATATAATTGTAAGTCAATGGCTTTTATACATATATTTTATATTAACCCTAGATTACTAACCTTATTTTTCAACGCTTATTACGAACCTTCGTCGTTTCGACTACACTTATAAAAAAACGGATTTCACAGGTTTTGTGAAATAAAATTATGTATATTTTTCGTGCTTATTTTTAATTACAATTATGTCCGATATTTTATTATGTTTTTATTATTATTATGTAACATATTCATTAGAAACAGTCTGTTATATGAGATTATAGTTTTCATGCAAAATGTACATTTATGAAATTTTTAAATTGCTTGAATATTAAAAAAGGCAATGTTTGAAAAAAACTTAAATTATTAAAATTAACAAAACAAATGAACTAAACAACAAAAAATTTTGGTACAAATCTGGGTACTAAAAAATTTGTGACATACTTGAAGTATGTGTTCACAACACAACATTTTTTTGTATTTAGTGCAACTGCATTCCGCTTTGCAAAGGGGCACATCGCACAGATTTTCTTCTTCTTTAGTTTAGGAATACAATTAATCTCTTTCTTCTCAACATTTATGTAATTGAGTCATGCAGAGCCTCCAAGGGTTGATATTGTTAATCTTTTTTGCATATGTAACTCCCCTTTGTAAATATTGACGTCTCAACAAGGGCCTTTTCCTTTGCATCCATGATATTAGTTACATAAATAACATAACTATTTATAAATGCAATGTTACGAATTCTATAGACTAGACAAAGGCCATTGCCGAGTTTTTCTAGTTACGTCCTCGATGGCAAGAAGCAAGGGAATACGTCTGGTCCAAGGTCTGTGTTGAAGTGCCTAATACCGAGTCTTCCATTGATGATAATGAAGATGTATTATTTGTTATTTTAATTATATTACTTGTTGGGACATCTTCACTTGGAAGTAATTGTTAGTTCAAAGAAGAAACTCTTTCCTCACCATCCGTTTCCTAAGCTGAATCAGCTTCAACATGATCTTCCCTTTCACTGCCAGACGACTATTCCTCAACACTATATTCTTGTATTAGTAAGTAACGTGTGGTATCTATAATAACAATCAATAAATACCACGGTATGTAACATCTTTGAAAAAAATGTGAAAGCAAAATAGTATAAAATGTTCCGTTACTATTAACCATCGTCGATGCGACGAGCCATAGTTGCTGGTACGATGCACACAGACTTCCAACGCAAAAAGCAAATGAACTAAGTTATCAGTCGCACAGGCAGCGGGTTGACGGAAATTAGCCGGAAGTTGAAAAGAATATGACCACGCGCGCAAAATTTACCACGCTTTTTTCGAACTCGCGTCATCGATTCGACGAAAGTTCGTAATCTAGGGTTAATAAATAAATATTCAACCGTGTCCATGGGACCTGTAAACGGCCCGAAACGTTGGTTTGCTTGAAAAAACAAATATACGCGATTTAAATCCGGAGAAATAGTTTCATTTCCTATGTGTAACAATCGCGAAAACCTAAGAATTGCTCCAAACCTAAAGTGAGAAACGAATGCACTATTGTGTTATGGAAATATGCAACAATCACGGTACCATCAACACCCAGACCCGAAACAATGTAGAAAAGTTAGTTTTTTACATTAACCCGGCTGGGGATCGGATTCGGGATCTCAGAGATGGCGATACTTGAAAACTGGTGTGCAAGCCACTCGGCCATGGAGATCGTAGAAATATAAATAATGAAGGACTTAAGTTTTTATATATATATACTAAGTGACGGGACGAAAATGTCGTGCGCTTGGTGTTAAGCGACACGCCTCACATAGGAGTATTAAAGGTGAAAAACCGGACAAAATTATGTACATATTACGAATAATATCAAAAATAAAAACACTTTCAACAATCTACACATAAAAAACTGAACAAACAAATAATTAATTACACAAGTCTGCGAAATTCCTTTTTTTGACAGCTTTTTAAATTAAAGGTTAAAATTAAGTAATTTTGGTGTGCTAAATCTCTAAATCTGTTCAATTTGAGAAAAAATTAGCTTCGCCGACCTGTGTATTAGTGCCACGACATCGACATTAATTACTCGGGATCGCCACTTTCGTGTTCACTGATGATCTGATTCTCATTGTCTTCATCATCGGTGGATTCATAGTTTATTGTTGACACTAAAATACTCATTACTGCCTTGGAAAAAGGCTAAAAGATAAATGGATCGGATGTTAGCAATTATCTATTTAAAATATCTCTGTTGCAGTCCAGTCTACTAAATTTTCTAGCATAGTCTATGCCATATTTGCGGAAATGTTTGTTACGAGCTTCAGCTGCCTCCTCTGATATCTGTCCGATAGGAAGTATAGCTTCTGATATGACTTGAGCACCATGCATGAGAATCTTGTGAACTGTAGGGTGACATGGGATATCAACCATACAGTTCAACATACAGTTGAGCAGTTGTTTGAGCGTAATTTTCGAATTTAACGGGATCTATATCGTCTCCGATATAAGTGGATATAACTTCAAGAATAACTTGAAACTTTTTTGTTAATTCGGTGTTTATTCCAGTGATACGAGAAGAGCACTCTGGATTTTCGAAAAATCTTCTCGATGTATTCCCGTCAATTACTATTGCTGTAGTCAGCTTTAGGTATGTCGACAAGGAGGCCCAACTGTTTTCTAAAACTTTTTGGAATTGCCTCTTTAGTATTTTTAATACTATTTTTATCTTCAGCCGATCGAGCTTGCCACTTCTTTGAGGGTGCTTTGTATGATAAATGCAATAAAAGCTCTAAGTAACGAATTCTCGCATGCAGAATGGAGAGTCCAAATTTCAAAGCTTCTTCAGAAACGTTACCTTTTTTAATTTATTAAAATCTTTTGACGTTTGGCCACATATATAGCATCTCATGATCGATACTGTGTCTGTCGCCGCATTGCATACCTTTCCATCCACCATGGTAAGTAAATTTATGTGACTTATTTTAGTTGATTCTTCAATAACTTCGGTTTCTTTCAGATTTTTTACTTGCTCTTCAATATATGCGATTTCTTCTTTTGTAATGTCTTTCGTTTCATGAACGAATCGAGCCCGCATCGATCGGCAGAACCTTACTGAAGAAAGAACTGGATTTTGCCATATTGTTTTTCTTATTTCTCCATCTAAAAACAACCAATCTCACAGGTTCGAAGGAACTCAAAAAATGTTAGCGTCATCGTCATCAATATTGGTAAATTATTGTTTATACTGCGTTTGATGTGACCCATCACAACCCCACTTAGATATTAAGGTAAGATGTTGCTTTTCAAACTCAGATAATGTTTCTATAACTTCTTTTAAATACAAAATTAGTCGCGAAGCCTTATGATTCAGCAAAGCTTGTAGTTTGACTTCGAAGCTCGTTTCAGTAACTTTATACTTTCTTCGGCTGGATAACATTCTTTTTTCGCTTTTTGTAAAAGTGAATTACAAGGATAAATTTCTTTGCGTTCGCCTTGTATTAAATCCCACTTTCATCTTATAAAGTCACCGTCTACAAACAAAGCTAATGCCTCTTGTGGTGTGTATTTTCTTATAATTGATTCTTTTTTAGCTGACGATATTACTCTTCGAATTTTTTTAGCTCTAGTAGGCGTTGATGTAATATCTTTCATTATCTTAGACGCGTCAGTATTACCAGATATGCCTTGACTTACGCTTGCAGCATATGTTAATTCGTAAACCGGTACTTGGGCTCGTAAATCTTTTGTTCTACGCCGCTTGCTTCGATTCTTGGAAGTGTTTTATTGTGCGCCCTGTTTTATGGGTCCATGCAGGTAGTCCAACTGACACTTTAAGCCATTCTTTGTTATTTTTTATAAATCTTTCAGCAGTGTTACGCGCAGCCGTCCATTTTTCTTTGAAACTAGACTTGAAATACTTCAACGAACGAGTAAGAACACTCCTTTCTTCAGGTGGACATGAAGTCAAATGTAGGATTCTTTCTTGTAACACTAAAATTTTATTTCCATTTTTCTACCTTTAAATTCCTTGAGAATAGCATACAATTCCATTCTGGTAATTTTTTTACTCTTTCAGAGGGATCTGTAGCAAAAGAAAAACAAGTAATGCTATTTGAGCCATTTCGATAATTTTGTCTCGTGTACTTTGAAATACAATAAAATATTATGGGGTGCGTTGGGGGAGATTTTTTTCTTGTTTCTACTTACTAAGACTCTAAATATTATTATTTGTGTAAAAATGTTGAGGCGACAAGACGCGACACAAGAATAAATACACTAATAGATCCCACCTTTTACAAGGGTTTTCTAATAATTATAAGATGAAAATAAAGAAAATACTAAATGAAATAATATACTTCAATATATAGTACAAACCTTGTACTTCCGTGTCCAAGTCGGATTCCTGCTGTTATTTGCCACCCAAAGACGTTCTGGCTTAGAGACTGAGTAACACAAACGAGATCGCCGAGAACAATTACACGTAATCAACACAACGGTTAGGTTCTGACTGACGTTGAAACCCGGACTGAGAAGGGCAGGTAGTTGCCTTCTAATAAACGGGTTATTGAAGAAAAAGAAATGCGTTTTAGGTGCCATTAGACTATCTTTACGAGTTTCTATAATGTCCAGTTTTTTTTTGTGAAATACTCCTATGTGTGCCTATCCATAGCAGTTGCAGTGTCACTAAGCGCTTGAAATCGCAATGATCTGAGGGACACTGCCACATCTTTTCCCTTCGGGAGTTTTGTAGAAAGAGATTATACGTGCGGCACACTATAAGTTTCCGGAATGAATAAGAAAAAAATACTATATGTTACGGACGGCCGTACGCGCCTGGCCGGTCAGAGCTAGAGTCCAGAGGAGAATGATTAATTCAAGAGCTCTGATTGGCCGAGCGGCGTAGCGACCCATTGATAGGACCGGTACGATGTGGGAGACACCGTACCGGTATAAATATAAGCGACTATTGTCATTCGAATCAATCACTTTTGCATTCACTTTTTGTTTTCACTTTTTGTAATCACTCTTACTTGTTACTTGTTTTGTAAGTCAGATCGACATTTATTTGAATATACAGTCCACTTCAGATTAAAGGAAGTTTCATTGATATCGAAGGAAGAATAAAGCAGAGGAATTCGGTTCGGCTGAATTCCCCACACTATAAATGATCAAAAATGAATTTATTGTTATATCGAGTTCTTAGGTTTTCGCGATTGTTATACATAGGAATGAAACTATTTTCACTCCGATACGCTGAAACTTGATGTAAGTGCGTTTGTGCCCTGCGCCGTGAAACCACCAAAACTGTATGGGTTACCAAAAATACATAAGGCTGACACCCCACTTCGTCCCATAGTTAGCCAGATTGACACACCAACCTACAAACTGGCTCAACACATGGCAAAGGTACTGTCACCATTGAGAGGGAACACTTCCACACATGTGAAGGATTCATACCATTTCATCAGTGGAATCAAAGATCTACGGTTAACTGATGATGACACCATGGTCAGTTTTGATGTTCAGTCGCTGTTTACCAACCTACCAGTAAAAGACTGCATTGAAATTGTACGTAGGAAGCTAAGGGAACATAATATGTCCATTGAATATGCAGAATTATTAGAACACTGCCTAACATCAGGCTATCTATTGTGGAATAATGAATTCTACCTACAAATTGACGGTATAGCGATGGGCTCCCCGGTATCTCCCGTTGTTGCCGATATTTTCATGGAAGACTTCGAGGAGCGAGTTTTACCCATGGCCCCAGCTAGGCCGAAGATTTTCAAACGGTACGTTGATGATACTTTCACAATATTACCTAAAGATAGCATACCTTCTTTCTTGGACCATCTTAATTCTTTTAGTACTAAGATCCAATTTACTATGGAACAAGAGAATTGTGGTACTTTAGCTTTCTTAGATGTTTTAATTAAAAGAAATCCTAATAACACCTTAGGCCATACTGTATTTCGAAAGAAAACCCATACAGATAGGTACCTCAATGGTAATTCCCATCACCATCCTAGCCAGTTAGCTACCGTGGGCAAATCTTTGTTTCAGAGAGCATATGGTGTCTGCGACAGTAATCATCTGGCGGGGGAACTTCAGCATATAAAGCAAGTCCTACATGCGAATAAGTTGAGGATTCCACGCCAATGCCGCAGACCCCGTGTGAAACCACCAACAGTCGAGCGAAGACCTGCCATCTTACCTTACGTGAGAGGTGTTACAGACAAGATCGGAAGAGTCCTCAGGCGCGCATCTATCAAGACCTATTTCAAGCCCCTGAGGAAGATTTCTCAGTTCCTGAGACCCGTTAAATGTAACATCCCCTTACAGGATGCAGGAGTTTACAAGCTTGACTGTGAGTGCGGTCTCTCTTATATTGGACAAACAAAGCGAAGTATTTGTACCCGCATCAAAGAACATATAGCTGATGTCAAACACCGTCGCGTAAACAAGTCTGCAGTCTGCGAGCATGTCATGGATAAACCTACACATTCAATGAAGTTTGACAAACCCCAGGTCCTTGCAAAAGAAGTCCGTTATCTGCCCAGGATGCTGCGAGAGGCCATTGAAATAAAAAAACATCCTAATTTCAACAGGGAAGATGGTTTCTCCGTACCACCAGTTTGGGATCCAGTATTTCCTCTAATGAAAAATCCCAAACAGACATAAGACTGCAGTACTAATTAATATGTTTTAATTTATTCTAATTTCTATTAATAATTAATAATAAATTAAACTTAATAAAAAATTCATTCAATAAAATAATTTGTAAAACTTAATGTAGCGTAAATTGGAATGTTTTCTTTGTAAAATTAAAAATAAGGTATTTAATTAATAACTATTGTAACTATAGTGGAAAAAATAGGGTGGTTTGCATTAATATTAGACATAACTGGTTGAAGACTGTACCACCTCAGTCAACCGTGACCATGGGACCTGTAAAGGGCCCGAAACGTCGGTTTGTTTGAAAAAACAAATATACGCGATTTAAATCCGGAAAAATAGTTTCATTCCTATGAATTTATTGTTTCTCAAAATATTCTCCGTTAGCGTTAATGCACTTTTTCATACGAATGAACAAATTTTGAAAGCATTTATGCCACTCCTCCGTGACAATCTCTGAAACATATTTTTCATACTCTTCGACAGCCTCTCCAGGTGATGAAAAACGTTGACTGCGTAACTGGTTCTTAATTTTTGGAAATAAAAGTCACAAGGTGACAGATCGGAACCGTACGTGTGATTGCTCATAAGATCAACGTTGTTCACCTTCAAAAATTCATTTAACTATCTGGCCGTGTGAGAACTGGCATTATCGTGGTGCAAGATGATACGGCGTTTACGGTTATTTTTACGGAGTTTGTCAATAACTTCCGGCAAACAAATGGTCGTATAGGTACCAATCACTATTCACGGTACAAAGATTCTCCAAAGCGACAGTAGCCACGTGTCTTTGCATGCTCGCCACGTGTCTTTCACTTTGCATGCGCGCCACTTTGGTTGGTTTCGGCTTGTCTCGAAAGACCCATACGCTCCATTGCTGCTTTGTTTTGTGATCCTAACTATAAATTCATGTTTCGTCACCTGTTACTATGTCCCACACCAAATTTGACACCCTTTCGTTGAATCTGGTAAGCATGGCATTGCACCAAGTGACGCGATCCGTTTTTTAGCCTTAGTCAAATTGTGTGGGATCCACCGAAAGCACAGCTTTTTTACACTCAAATGTTTGTGTGGTATTGATTGTATTTGACTCATACCAATGCCTAAAGATGCCCAAATCTCATGCCTATCTGTTTTGATCATACGGTGCACAGCATCGATGTTTTTGTTATTTACAGCAGTGGACGGGCGATCATCACAAAATTCGTCACTGAGATTCACACAATCGTGTTTCAATTCTGCAAACTAGCTGTAAATAGTCGTCTTACATGGTGCTTCATCACCAAAACCAGTTTGAAGTCGAACGAAGCTCTGCTGAGCTGTTAAATTATACTTAAAGTCATAGAAAATCATACTACGAAAATTTTCACGAGTTAAATCCATGGTGGTGTAGACAACCAAATTCTAAAATGACGCCACAATGTAAAAACAAGTGACAGTCAGATGAAACAAATTGTATTCTATAGCCAAAGAGTTCCATTTTCAAATGTTATAATTACTTTTTAAATATTGTTTATGTGAGTGGCCAGTTCCGGAAACTTATAGTGCGCCCTATGTACGAGTATACATGATAATAATGCCTCTCACTTCAAGAATTTTGATAAGAGTGATGATGGAACGAAACAACGTAAGAATAATGAAGGAAATGGAATTCGAGAACAAATCAATATTTTAAAAGTAAGTGGCCAGGCTGGTCCCTAAGACCTTTTTATAAGGAGAGTTATAAAAAGGTGGGCTCACGATAAAAAAGGTCGCATCGTCACACACTATTATTATTATCCACACAAAGATCGAATGAATGAAGCGGTTGCCCCGGTGTGGCAAACAGCCACTGGTTCGAGTCCACACAAAGGATTTTTTTGTGTTTGTTCGGTCTTTGTATCAACATTAATAACAAATTATGGAGCATTTTCTCTAAAATATTTATGATTAGTAGTAAAAACGTCATGAAATCCATAAAAATAAATAATGTTACACTATTCTTCACCTCAAATGGCTTTGATTGATTCCGTACAACAGTAAAAGTGTTGAATCCATTGACTTACAAATAAATGGACGACGGGTCTAATACAAAAACCACGAAAAAAATGTCCCAAGTCAACCTATTCGAAATTTAAATTGTTATGTCATCGCAGTATCGCGCTGTCCGTAGAACAAATGAAGACTAAAGCGGAGTGTCGCGCTCTGTATACGATTTTAGCGCCTTACAAGTGCGGACACTTTTTAGCGCGGACCCGACGTCCATATAATTGTAAGTCAATGGTTGAATCGATCACTTTGTAAAAAATATATAGTACAATTGAGGATATACACTGATTATTATACGGTACGAAAACACGATGCCTAAAAATTTTTACGATAGAAAAAAACACAAACTTACCTCGAAATTTTACAAGAACCACTGTATTCAATAAGTACTTCACATATAACAATGATTTTTTATTATTTTTTATTGAACTAAATAAAACACGTAAAACGATATACATTTTTCAATTGGCTTTAATTTGTCGTTTGTAAAAAAATAAGTTCTGAAATAAACCCAGTGTCCATGCCGTTCGATCCAAACAAAAAAGAACCATACTGCCCTGTTAAGCTGAAAGGCGCTATCTCTGAGATACGCCCTTTTAGTTTTTTTTATACCATTCCATAGCTATAAAACTTCGCATCTAATGGTACAATAGAAATAGCGCTATCTAACTTAAAACATTTCAAAAACCACTAAAAAATATTTGTAAATAAAATACAATTACATAAAATGCAATTTACAAAAAGTCTATTTTCCCAAAACTTACTCAGATTGAGATAGCGCTTTTCGGCTTATCAGGGCAGCATATTAGTACGAAAAAAAATTTAATTTCAACTGAGATAGTATACTTTTAAATAGCAGCAATATATCAAACACAATCAAAATATTTTTTCTCGGCTCATATTTTCATTTTGTGCGATGCTAGCCTACTGGGATAACGATTGCTTCTCATTTAAAAGGTCCACGGTTCGAACTCCTGTGGCGGTATTTATCCCATGACATTAGTTTGTAAATTACGTACGTTTGTAAATGTTTTGGTGAAGAAAAATATCGTGGTGAAGCCTGCGTGTCGAAGATTTTTCACAATCCTTGGAAAACGTGTGATGATCTGCGTATGTCTTAGTTAGATGGCCTAAACCATCACACAGAGGAGAACTACAGAAGAAAAAACAATGGCAATGCCTTAAACTTCGTTTACTATCAGATTACTATCGCCAAAGCTCACACATTCATAATTTAAACTCTATGAAATCTTAATAATGATGAGTCGTAGTCTCTAATTTAAAAATAAATAACAATTCTGAACTATTAATAGAATTCAACCTTTACCCTTTTGACATATCGTCGTAAGTTCTAAACCTATTAATGCAAGTTACGACGTTTTGATTTTATCCCGAAAGTTCATTCAATGTGCTGCCATCTAGTGTTCAAGAGCTTAACGACGGCAAACTCGACATGGAGAACTAAGTAAACACTTAGTTCTCTAGCAATGTCACTACTCTGTCGTAGAGCGGGAAACGTAGTTGTGCGGACTACACCGCTAGGTGGCGCGCTTGCGTTCCGTTTAGTGTCTGTTCTCATAACTGTTTCCGACATATACATAATTTGTATCATGTAGGTCGTTTTTATTGTAATGTTCCTTCCTGTACCTTACTGCACAGCCTCAAGGCCTCTCTTTCAAGCGTTATTCCTCACCGTTATTATCATTTCCGCGAACAGACGTCCGCAGGACATAGGCTTCTTTCACAGATTACTCTACAACCGGTCTTGTGCTTTTTTTAAGTGCGCATTTGACCTACATGTCACCTGATGGAAGTAACGATGAAGTCGACTATCGAACATGCACGCCTTAAATAATGCCTATTCAATCTTGCTTTAAAATTACCCAAGTTATGCCGTTCAGGGAACAAGTCTGCAGACAGGGAATTCCACTCCTTAGCCATTCCCTATATAAGTGTGGAAGCGAAATGCTGCGTGTGAATTCTTGGAATATCCAGAACATAGAGGTGGAACTTCTTGCAATTTGAACTACCTCTGTGGCCGAACGGTTACCATGCTGGTCTGCCACAAAGAGGACCCGGGTCCGATTTCTGGGGCGGGAGAAGAATTTGTATGGTGTACATTATTTCTCTCGTAAGTTTGGGTGTAATTCCTGGTGCTCTATGTGTGCATCCTTGGCACCCGCGACACTTTCACTAGTGCGGGGCAATGAGAGTGTACGTTAATTCACCAGGTCATCGGTCCACCTGTCGCGGTCGCCACTCGAGAACTCTTTGGCCTCACGCCAAGGGTACTTCATCCAAATCTCTCAGGGTATAAAATTATATTGTAACGATGATGGACTGTTTGAATCTAAAAAAAACCAGTTCACACCTATGCACTCCCATCTTCAAAGGGGTCACATGTCATTATTATTGCTGTATCCAGTTTTTAGGTTTATTAGGCGTAAGCTACACATTGGAAATCGAAAACTATTTTTTCTCAAACATGCTCGAAAATGTTTGCGTAACTTTCAAAAAAAGAAAACGAAAAGTTTGTCATTTAGGGACCGGCCAAGGCCTGCAAAGTAAGTATGAAAACATTTATTTGGTTTGTGGAAAATCCATACTAATAATAATAATAATAACGCACACACTCAACATACTGTCCGCTGTTCTAAACTTTTAAATCTATCTATCAAATTACTAAAAATGTATGTAAACAGGGAAAAGAAAAAATCATAGTGCCAAGTGTTCGTAATTGCGAGAATTATAAACACCTACCTGTACCGCTTACTTTAAAAAAAAGAAAAGAAAAAGGCGGTAAAATAAATGAAAGTGCTTCGGTATTCTTTTGTTTTTTCGTCTCAAAAGTGAATGCTAATGAGAAGAGCTATAACGGAAATGCAGATTACTGCATTTCCGTGTGTGTATTTGTGTGTGTAAGTTTGGGTGTAATTCCTGGTGCTCTATGTGTGTATCCTTGGCACCCGCGACACTTTCACTAGTATAAGTAAGTGATCAAAACAGCTCTGCAGTGTACGCGATTAAAAAAATATGGAAACTTTCAGTCGTCGAAACTGCTAGATTGGTTTACTTCAGCTACTTTGACAGTCTAATGACATACGACATTTTGCTTTGGGGTAAAGCCGCCGATATCAATAGAATCTTTGCAGATCTGGGCTTCAGAGTATCTTTGAGAGATAAGTTTAAGGAAATTAATATTATATACACTAGCGTCACAGTATATTCATGAAAATGTAATTTATGTTAAGAGGAAGAGTAATTTCTTCATGAGGAATAAAAATAAACTAGCTGTTCTTGATAGTCGTCTTCCCAAAGTTACGTATACGCTTCTGTAACAAGATTCCGGTTGATATACAAAATTTGCCATTCACGGAGTGTAAAACTATAGTTTATACAAAAGGTTATTATACTACTTCTGCGTACTTGGATGACAAAAATCTGTGGTAGTAACCCGTTTAGCTCATGGAGGTAGTTCCAATCTCTGGTGTTTGGAAGCAAAAAAAAAAATATTGTAAATGTTGAATGTGTACAAAATTTATTTACAAAGAGCAAACCCTAGGGTTTCTGCTAAATCTGCTTTACGAATGAGCAGTAGAGTAAAACCAAAAGTGACGATTTCAAGTGTAATATTACCTATGAAATAAAGATTATTTTGATTTTGATTTTGATACACATTCAACCACATAATCGGAAGTTCCGCAGGCTAACTAGTTGTATGATGACGGTACCCTAAAATGCGAGATGTCGAAAGATGGTGTAATAGTTAACATGAATCGTAAAAACTTTGGAATGTTGCAAAATCACGTCCGTGTAATTATGCACTCATTACTTAGAATTAGACAGGCAGTAAAATCACACCACGACCCATTAATTGGGTCGTGGTGTGATTTTACTGCCTGTATTGGGTCGTTATAATTTATTAACTGCGTTACAAAGTAACCAGCGCAATATTACATTGTTCGATCCCTTAGTGTATAAGGACTGGAGCAGCGACTCCAGACCATTCGATTGCTCGTCAGCAGTTTATCCAGTTGAACCGTTGCAATATAAGTCCTTTATATTTAATTACTCGACACTTTCCAGTCTGTTGGACCGTTGTCGTATAAGTTCTTTATATAAATACAGTTTTGTCTTAATTGAATAAAGTATTTAAATTCAGTGAATCCTTCACCAAAACGTTAAATCATCTCTACGAACTTTAAACCCCATCATCTCCGTAAGAAGAGGACAATAACTGACAAATTAATCATATAACTAACTATTGATGTGACTGGAATAACAACAACATTTTCTTTAGCAATTGTCCTAACATGTCAAATATTACTTTCAATTTTTTTTTATTTGCTGTTCCATTATACATCTTCCTTTCTTTAGTCTTTTAGTATTTCCTCACATTGTTTGAGAAAAACACTATACACACCTCGGCGGTAACGGGGCTTGCTCGTCCAGCAATCCCTTACTTCCCAGCCTCTGCAATAATATACTATTTCATAAATGGCAGAACATTTTATTTGTGATTTTTTTCTGTGTTTTTCATCCATTTATTTATTTATAAACACTTGGAAGCTTACAGTATTAACACCAAAGCGCTTACAAGTTAAATTGAACATATTAATAAGGAAAATAAAATAATAGATTGAATAAAATAACATCGAAAACAAAATAAATAGTGAAAATTAAAATTGCGCACAGCATGCCATTCACTCACACGGTAGCAGTACTCGATAGGTAGTTCAAGAACAGCAGTATCCCGCGATGAATAACATGCTGTTTGTCAAAGAATATGTCTAAATCTAAATCCTGATACTGGGTGAGCAATGCGTTTAGCAGCGCGATCGCGCGTGGAGTAGGTGCGTTATCAGCGCTTCGCGTGCGCGATGCGGCGCCACTGTCTGCGAAGAGACGATGCGGACGACGCGCGCGCGCGCTTAGGTACCGCGACGGCACTCCAACCAGGCCACAGCGCGCCAGCGCCTCCGGGTTGTAAATTCGGTTGGTGAGCAATCGAACATAATGGGACAGTAGCGTTTTCTTCCTTCTTAATGCAAGTGTATCCAGCCCCACCATGCCATTAACAAAGAGAGACGGATACAAAAACGGATAATACCCGTAGAGTCGCCTGTAAAGATAACGTGCTAATTTACGCTGGATTCGTTCCAACATAGTTTCATATTTTGCTTCCGAGGGATCCCAGACTATAGAGTTGTACTCTAGTCGACTGCGAACCAAGGACTTATATAGCATCACAGCAACTCCAGGATTCTTGAACTCGGAACCGACCCTCATAATGAACCCTAGTGTTTTGCTAGCTCTACTACAGATGGAAGTAATATGCTGTCGGAAGTCTAACCTGGAATCCATTGTCAATCCAAGATCATTAATCGTTTGGACTCTCGTCATTGTTGTCCCACACAAATGGTAGGTAAAACATAACGGTGTTCGGCTGCGAGTAAAAGTGATTGCCTTACATTTTGACACGTTAAAGAACAAACGATTTCTGTCAGCCCACCCAGCAACCGCGTCAATATCCAGCTGAAGCGCCTTGCAATCGTCAGCCCCGTTTATTGACGTGAACAGTTTTAGATCGTCCGCGAACATGAGGCATTTAGAATAACGAACAGACAGTGGCAGATCGTTTATCATTATTAAAAACTGCGTCGGCCCTAATGTAGAGCCCTGACTTATGCCAGATCGTGTGTAATAGCTGTTCGATTCGTATCCTGCGACTCGCACATACTGACGCCTATTCCGAAGGTAACATGAAAAAAATTTCAATAGTTTCGGTGTGAATCCGAAAGACGCCATCTTCTGCAGCAGCACGTCGTTGTCCACAATATCAAAGGCTTTTTTGAAGTCAAAGTACGTTGCATCAACTTGCCGACCCAAATCCATCCCAGTCATCACGAAATCTACAAAATTCACATGGTTAGTGGCTGTTGAACATGCTTCCCTAAATCCATGCTGGCAGTCAACGAGGCGAGGCCGAATCTGCCGTGAGATCTGCCTATTAATCATTGACTCAAATACCTTGCCGAACACTGACAGTATCGCTATTGGTCTATGCATCGCAACGTCAACGGTGGACTGACCACCCCCCTTCGGTACTGGGGTCACTCTGGTGATTTTCCAGTATTCAGGATACTTACAAGTATCCAAAGACAGATTGTACAAGTAAAGGAGAGGGCGCTCTAGAGCCGAAACACAATCCCTAACAAGAAATGGAGGAATTTCATCATGACCCGCCGCTGAATGAGGTTTCAACTTTTTAACCGCTACTCGCAGCTCCTTCGCTGTCAGTTCACTAATCGACACACAATAAGCATCCAATACATTCTCGTTTCTATGTACGCACTCAGGGTCCAATCGCGGCACGTTATTATGGAACACCGAGCTAAAATACGATGCAAAACCATCCACGGCATCCTGTCCAACAAGCAAATTGCCATTATGAACATAATGACGTGACGGCTGCCCATTACTTCGCTTCTCAGCTATGTATTTCCAGAAGGTTCTTGGCTCATTCCTGATGGCCTTCTCCATATGGTTAATATGATTTTGACTAGCGTTTTTTATTAGATGCTTACTACGCGTACGATAGTACTTATACATTGCCTCATTAAATTCTTTTCCCTCCCCTTTAAACTTTTTCAAATGGTAATACTTTGTTTCAATACATTTTATAATGTCCTTGGTATACCACGATGGATACACATAACGTCTTATCGCGTTTACCTTGCTTAATAGGCACGAATTTATTAATACAGTCAAACAATTTGTCATAAAAGACTCTGACCGCCTCTTC
Source organism: Hyposmocoma kahamanoa (assembly GCF_003589595.1). Lineage (NCBI taxonomy): Eukaryota > Metazoa > Arthropoda > Insecta > Lepidoptera > Cosmopterigidae > Hyposmocoma > Hyposmocoma kahamanoa. Next base: position 3,851,789 of record NW_020653852.1, on the reverse strand, counting down.
AACATTTCGTACTTCGAACAAGTCCTCCCAGTTAATACCTAACAAATGTTCATAAAGCAGACATAGATTAGCTTTAGAAAAGTTCCATCGCGGTGCTGAAAGTGGATTAGGACGAGGAGGGTGCATACGCAGTGGTAGCGCTTGGTCACCATGCTTGAAATTCACCTCTATCTCGAGCGCCGGATGGTAGGCATCACATGATACCAATGGATCGGTAGACCCAGTAACGGCGACCTCTTTGTCATCCTGCCCAACCAGTATCAGGTCTAAAATACCTCCATAATCATTTGCAATACAATTATATTGTTGTAATTTACAAAAGTCCATAAATAAATTAAATTGATTTTTTACATTAGCACTACATGAGTTTAAATTAAAATCGCCAACTATTAATACATCTGACATACCATGTGCACATAATATATCTTCGATACATGTCAAAACATTTAAATATTGTTCATCTTTATAGTTTGGCGGTAAGTAAACAACACAAAATAGCAACTTAATATTTTTCCAAGATATAACCACAGCAAGTAGCTCTTTATCGTTCGTTACACTGGGGACGTTCGTCACCTCCATCACACTATAACAGTCACGTACTGCCAGCAGCACACCACCCCAACCTACATCACCCTCCCGGTCTTTACGATATATCGTAAAACCGTCAGGAAAAAGTTCTCCGTTGCATACCGAACTTGTTAGGAAGGTTTCCGTCAGTGCTATGACGTCCGCTGAGCATGTAAGTACATTGTTGTAGAATTTAGTAGTCTTAGAGCGGAGACCTCTGACATTTTGATAGTAAAAAGGAATCCTCTTTAGATGTTTATTTTTTCCCTTTAACTTCACTTCTGGACCGAAAGAACTGCTTCCATGGCTTGACACATATATTGGTCGCCCAATTCTTTGCATCTAATACCCACTCAGCCATCTGATAAGGAACTCCAAGTTTGAAAGAAGCGTAGTTCCCACGCGCCTTTAGTTCTTCTACAGTACAATTATCGTTATTACAAATTGATGTAAGATGGTTCTTAACCTGATCAACAGTAGTGCCTTGCTTTACATAGTACAAGTGAAAATATTTCCACCGGTCCGAAGCTTCAAGTAAAGTAGAGCCGGGCATCGCTACGCCACGGAGTACCTGTGGCGAGGAGCGACGTACACGCCGTTGTCTCACTTCAATCCAGTCCTCCTCCTCATCGACATTGGTGTTCTCTCTATGGACATTCACACTCACAGGGTAATGCCTTTTTGGCGATGGTATTGGAGTTGTAGATGGTACAGGTGAGGCTGGCGACTTCCTAGACTTTTTAGATTTACTCTTTGCTGTGTTACTGGCTCTTGATGAAAGTCCTGTTACTATAGGAACACTTTCTGTGTTGGTGACATTTGTACCCTGATTAATTTTTGGTAACGGTATTTCCATTTCAACCTCCTGTCTTTGTGCAATGGGATGTTTATTATTTACAATATCTTGGAGTTTCAGTTCCAAGGAGTTTATCTTATTATTTAACTGTTCAAATGAAGCACGCAAAACTGATCCAATGCAGACTTCAACAGCTTTGCTAATTTTATTTGTCAGGCGCTCTACAACCTCGCCATTCAATTCCTCACGAATCATAGTTCTGACAATTTCCAAGTAATGGGATACATCATCGAGTGGAGTATGAATGGGACTAACGTGGATGCCCTCTATAGTTTTTTTGTTGGTCTTTTTTTTGCCTAGTAGTGACGTTATTCTGCTCACCGTCTTCATTATCAAATACTAACAGAGATGAGCGTACTGGTGTATTGGAGTTGTCTTTTTTAGGCATCTTACTATGACAGTCGAGGCATTTCCATTCCTTCTTACGTTGCATTAGTCTAAAAAACTTTTCTCCTACATTGGCACAGTCATAATGCTTTCCGCAAAGCGAACAAATCAAAAAGTAGTTATCCGGTATTGCATTTCGACAACAAGCACAGACTGGGTTTTGAGCGTCCATGACTGCACGTAAATAGCACAAAAAGCTCACTTTTCCCAAATATTTTATAGAAAGTCTGGTCAGGGGTAGAGACCGACCAACGATGCTGTTGACTCGCGGTAAAAAGTGACGCACGCGTAAACGCGGGTATGCGCCACACTCGGCTCCCGCGTCGCAGCTCCTTGCGTACTTTCTCGCAGCGGTGACAGCTTGCCGTGCACAAAATTAAGCAGCGAATGTATGTCAGTAGGTAGGTCATGGTCGTTAAGCCGTTAACTAAAAATTTTGAAGTATATTCGCTTATTTCTCAGTAATTAAACGCGCGATTTTGATTCAGTTTTTAGCACAATCTCGACAAAGTCACACACTTCACAACTATGTAAAATTTGTCTTTAAAGAACAAGATTTTGTAATTTTAAAAATAAATAAATCGCTTGAGCCGATAGCGTAGATTCACTCTGTGTGACGCGCGCGCGCTTCTTCTTTTAAATTCTTCTTATCTTCTGCTCAGTATATTTGTTATTTGAATAACAAATCGATGTTAGAAACGTGCATTTGGAAAATATTACAGAAGAGCCATTTAAAGTAATTATTTGAAGAAAAAAAATCATCCATCAAATTTTATCTAGTAATGAAAACTAGAAAGTTTCAGCTTTCCAATTACAACAAATAAAATTAGTTTTTTTTTCTTAAAAATATTATTTTAAATCACTCTACTGTAATATTTTCCAAATACATATTAGACTTTTTACCTTTCATATTTTTTTCATTTCATTAAAGCTACTCTTTTCTGCATACTAGCTGCTCAATTAAACAGACACCAATACTCTCATACCAGAAACAGAAGCTTTTTGAAAATTTGTTACATAGTATAATTGTAAAGTCAATGTAACAAAATACCTTAAGTATTACATTAATAATAGTGCTAAGAATGACTTGTCTGAGGAAATGTAATTAATTCAGGAATGCAGCGAAATTCCTCGTGCAATAATTGAATTATTATTAACCAATACCAAGCTGTTAATTCTCAGGTTGTGCTCAAATAGTTTAGTGTACGTTAACTGCGAATTGTTAATGGTGTCTGTTTTGATTCTATTATGTATTTTTGATGTATTATTTTCCTTATAGGTCTGACAGGTTCTGAATTATTTTCGGATTTAAATCTATTGATAGAATATATCATGGTCACGTTTCACGATTTACATGTAGTCTGTAAAGAGTTACGAAAACAGAAACGTTGGTTTGTTTAAAAAAAACGTGTTTTAGATCTGAAATAAATGGTTATCCCATTGACTAAGTCAATGGGTTATCCAATATTTTTTGTAGCAATAGAGCACTTTGTGACAGAATTTCGTCCAGAGATGTACTGTCACCTTACCTATTTCTGCCGCCAAGCAGTAATGTCAGCATTACTGTGTTATGGTTTTGAAGGGTAAGGATGATGGTGAAATTACAATGGCAGTACCCATAAGACCTTTGCGATTTAAAGCTCTGAGTGGCACTGCAACTGTTATAGATAGGCATGTCTCTTACCGACAGGTGCACGACTTATTCGTCCCATCAATTAGTTTTTATAAAAAAAAAGAAGAAACGTTTGCATTAATGTATGAGAAAAATATCTGCCAAATTGAATCAATCAAATGTGTTAATCAGTTTTCAAAAGCGAACATTCTTCACAAACCGTCTTATTTTATGTTTGAATATAACTCATTTATAGAACGAGTTTCACAGGAGCTTCAGCTGAAGATAGTACGAAATTAAATTACTTTGAAAAATATTCCTTATTAACCTCTTTAAAATGATTTTTGTTGAAACAAAACTTAAAAACCTTGAGCTTAAATATATTATTAAAGTAATAATATCGACATCGAGTTCTTTGGTTTTCGCGATTGTTACACATAGGAAATGAAACTATTTTTCCGGATTTAAATCGCGTATATTTGTTTTTTCAAACAAACCGACGTTTCAACGTAATAATCGTCGTAATAACATAGACTCCAAAAGAGGTATAACGTAACTAACATACTAACTATAAACTTTATAGTATTTACTATATTTTAAACCACAATTCCTTAAAAATTACGCTAGGGGCTATGTTGAGTGTGTGTGTGCGTTATTATTTCTGTAAAATAATATATATACCTAATAATCTATAAATTATAACATATATTACAAGACCATGTCCCTATATCCGCTCACGCGATGCGCTACCTACCGCAAAATGGCGGCTATCTGGTTTCGTAAATTAGAAAAGCATTCAGTTTAAATACAAGTTTTTATAAATAAAAATTATTACAACGCTCTGTGGCGGCATGCGTCCACGGCTGCATGTATCGCGTGCGCGGTTCAGTGGAATAATACGTATTATCCAACAAAAAGTCTTTCAGTCGACGATCAAACGTTTCATCATTAGGCTCATCGACGGAGCGAGTGTTATAACGCCTTTCATGCCTTTCAAAGTTGTGCAAGTTTTTTCGTATGAATGTGATTATTCCATATAAATACAACAAACACATGGTCATTATCCTGTGTCTCACAAATAAGTCCCTACAAGAAACTCTTCGTGTTACTCCGGCAAATATCCTCATTGCTCGTTTTTGAATAATGAATACCCTGTCAGAATCAGTGGAGTCACCTCATAGAATAGTACCATACGACATTATGGAATGGAAATATGCGAAATATGTTTGTCGTAGTATGCAATCTGTAACGACAAGTTTTAATTTTTTTAGTGCAGAAGTCGCACTACTTAGTCTACCACACATAGAATTTATATGACGCTTCCACGTTAAATTTTCATCCAGAATGAATCCTAAGAACTTACTGTGGTCAGTTATGGGCATTGGACTATCTAAACACGTTGGCCTCGGGATTGATCTACCAGAGAACAATAATAGTAATATTATATTAGTATGAGACCATTGGAAGTGAATCATTTCATCAGACTCATATAGACATTTCCTACTTTTATATTGAGTTCGTCGTAAGTTTGGGCGCACACAATTACAGTGGTATCATCAGCGAACAAAACCAACAGGCCATCAGTGATATGGGACGGTAGATTATTAATAAATATCAGGAAGAGGGTAATTCCTAGTGAAGATCCTTGAGGAATTCCAAGGTTCACGTCACCTCCACTACTGCATAGTTTTTTCCCACCTGATATTACTTCAACTGTCTGAATTCTGCGTGATAAAAATAATTTCAGAAGATCGTAGGTTTTGCTTCGCATACCATAGTGACACAGTTTCTCCAAGAGTAATTCGTGACTGATTACATCAAAAGCTTTTGACAGGTCACACATCATTCCTGCTACTTTGCACTTACCATCCAACCCTGTAATTATTTAGTCCACCACCCTCTGTGCAGCCGCTGTGGTGGACCGGTACTTACGATAGGCATATTGGTTGTTTGCCACATTGTATTCTAAATGTGACATTAGGTGAGAGGAAATAATCGACTCAATTATCTTTGAAATATTTGGTACAATAGTTATAGGTCTATAATTATCAACTTTGCTCATCTCACCTTTGCCCTTGTACACAGGACATACACGCGTGCTCTTTAGCACGCTAGGATACACTCCCGTGCAGAACATCTCATTGACACGTTGTACTAGTAGACTTGATATCACTGGCCAGGCAATTATGAGTACATTTACTGATACGTCATATATATTGCGTGTAGCTGGAGCCTTATTCACTAGGTGTTTCAAACATTTGTTAAGTGTGTCTTTTGTAACAGTAGGCAGTGTGCAAGTTGGTGGCTGTTTGCTGTTCATGTGGGTTAATAAATATTCAATTGCCTTGTTATGTTCACTGTGTATAGACAAATTGGCTGCAATAGACAAAAAGTGTTCATTGAAATAGTTTGGTATGTTAGCAATAGGCACATCATACTCATTTTTATCTTTCAAACATACATTTTGTATTTTTCTAGCGGTGGATATCTCATCGTCAACAATTTTCCACACTTCCTTTGATTTATTTGTGCATTACTGTAGACGTTTATCATTGTATTTATTACGCGCAGCTACACTGGTCGATTTTATCAACCCTGCGTAATGATTAACACACTGATGTAACATTTTATCGTTAGGATATTAACGACGTACTTCATTGTAATTATTAAATTTTTGTATATGTTCATACAATTCACTGCTGATCCACGGAGTGGCGTTATTATTCTTTTCTTAAAATATATTTTTTATAGAAAAATGAACATTTAAATAATATGTCAAAATACGAATTAATTTACTGAATTTTTCATTAATGTCCAATGTAATGTCAAATATAAAATTCCAATTATATTTTTCAATGTCAATATAAAACGAATAATTTGAATCTGATCAGAATATTCGACGTTCAATATTCACGTTGTGCGGAAATTTCTCATTAGGACCTGTCTTCAACACAACGCTGAGCGCTGTGATCACTAATCGCAGTGTCAATTGGTGATGCGATTACACTGTCGTCGTTACAGGCCACTACACCGCAGTCAATGGAAGTTGAACAGGTGTCGCACACTCGCGTTGCGAAACTTATTATATTTTTTGAGCCTATAACTATCTAATAAGTCATCTAGTCTAGTTCTCAAAGGATTTGCAATCAATCAAAGTCAAATAAACCACATTTAGATCGTCGACCAGAATAAACCTTTTGTTTTCGTCAATTAGCTTAATATATAATAATTCCAATGTAAATAAAAATAAATAAAAATGTTGTGATATCACTTTCTCCAGTTCGATATGCGGCTATGATTATAAGTTTTCTTTGCAAAATTTGATGGCGTTGCGGCTAAAAAGTCGTTGAAAACCAAACACAAATAACAACAAGCACATAATAAAATTCGTGAAGTCCGCTGGTTCGTTCCGTGGCTTAGTTGGCATAGCGTCTGGCACGGTTTGCTAGAAGACGTCAGTTCGAATCGGGATCGAAGGAATTTTTTCGAAGTTTTCGATCTTTGTATTAAATAATTAAAACAAACTAGTGGATTAATCGTAGACTCAGTAGACTCCTTGTCGGTAGCTGGAATTCCTTTACACGTTTCTGTTGAATGCGTAAGAAGGCTCTTAGAACCAAAAGGCCGACTACCTGACGGTATCTTAGGATACCGACTGTACATGCTTATTCATTTGAAAAGCAATCAATCTTCCAAATGAGTTACTGCCGCTTTTAAAAATGGAGAAACCGCAGACAATGCAGATAATTACTTTCAGACAAATCATACTCAATAAAACAATACAAAAGAGAAACGAAATAAGCCTGTGCAAAGCCTAAATCTGAAGAGACACTATACAGAATTGCCTTAAGAGGCCTCGCTCGGATTGTCTCGATTCATCCGACCGAAAAGCGACCCAGTTACTTGATATTTACGACGTAGAATAAGTTTTCAGTTTTATTGTATACTATGTACTTAGCAAAGCGTCATTGTACAGTATTGTTATTTTTAACGGTAAACAAAAATTTAAATGCTCAGTAAAACTTTTAAAAGACTTACGAAATACGATACTACATGACTGCGTCCGCAACGATGCTCACACGTACTACAATTATGTCAGTTTTACGATGAAAGTAATGGCAAAATGCGATACGAAAGCTGTCGTTTGATTTTTCGGAGTAAGTACTTATGTCAAATCACGATCTTAGTAGCCTCGCAGCAGGTA
>NW_020653852.1:3821756-3844153 GCF_003589595.1 Hyposmocoma kahamanoa | reverse complement strand
GCCTAGTAGCCACGTTCTGTCTCGTTTCGCCGACGTAACACTTGCCGTAGTCACAGGGAACCATATAGACGCCGGGGACTCCCAGATGTTCCTGTATCCGATCCATGAGGAACCAAGATGACAATGGATTTGCGGTGGCAGACCACTTTCTGAGCTCCGGTGCTGGTGCTGGTTTTAGCGCGGGAGAAGTATTTTGTGCCCCGCAAAATCCGAGAGGATATTGAAATAAGTAGGCGACCAAATTTTAATAGAGACGGAGCCTGGAGCTTGCCATCGACCTGGAAGCCGTGTCTTGATGGCTCTCGTTGCACAGCTGCAGATGTTAGTGGTTACGATGTGGTGAGCTCTGTGTGCTGGACTGTTCCTGACAACAATCCTATGGACAGCAGTAGCGAAGAAGAGTTCCAGGACGCGCTGACGCAACGTATCAGCCTCCCGAGTTCCCCACTGCGGACTGCGTCATCGGCGCGCGCGCAGAGAGCCGCAGCGCGCAGTGCTAGACGTGAAGCGGTCGCGAACGTTGCACTCAACCCTCTGAAGAAGACCATCGATTATGGTCGAAACTAGTCGGACCGCTTCCGACTAAAATACTACGCGAGTAAGTCCAGTTACTTTTATATTATAATATTCTGTAAATGTACTTTATTAAATAAAATATTGAACTGTTACACTTCGTTGTTTCTGATTAAAAGTGGCCCCAATGAAAATTGTTAACTTTTTTGTATATTGATCAATGATTGCATAGATGTATTCGAAATGAGCAAAATTTTATTGTTATAAACACATTGAGTTCTCCACTGTCAAACATTCACATGACCATATTGAGTAGGTGTACGATTCGTTTCGCGTTACATGTCACTTTACGTCTGGTTATTTTTTATCCATCTTCCTGATGAATAAGCCGTTTTAGAGATAGACCGCTTTTCTAGAAAACCATCGAATTGCTGTGGTTTCAGGTTTTAAACTCGTTTAGTTGAAATGACCGGCACATGTCTTCCCTCCCTCTTATGATATGGGGTCCTTCAAACGAGGCGTGAAGAGGCATATTGTAGGCAGGCAGGGTGGAGGTGGCTAGTGCAGTGAGGGTTTCATCGCTGCACTAGGTTCCTTCGCGTTTGGATACCACTTTCCACTTAACATCAGGTGGAGTGGAGTCATTTGCCTGTCAAGTATAAAAAAAAAAAAAGAACTGAAATCTTAACATCGAATGTATTTGCATAAAACGCGTCAATGCCATCTAGCGGATTATGATGGAATTACAATATACTTACTAGTCTATGGCAGTAAATCGTCGCCTTACTTTCTTAAACTCGTATCTTAAAGGACAAAGTTACTGAAATGCAAAAAATGGATTGTATACAAATTTTACAAACAGTTTTGCAAGCACATTGCCTTCACATTCACTCATTAGCTTTTACATACACTTGAATGCATTCAAATTGATACCCGTGATAAGAAATTTGAAATAAACAGAAAGTTAGATATCGATATTGTATATGAATGTTTTCTGCAATAATTTTTCTAGAAATTAAAGAGACATTAGCTCAGTAGGCAATATTAAATGAAATGAGAAAAATATCGTTAATATGTGTCGGTGTGTCCTATTCTGCCTCAATTTAACGGTGAAGCCTGTACAGCTGGCCATAATGACAGACAATTTAAGAACCATATAAATATCGAATGCATTAAGCTAATGTATATTGTGATATGAAACTGTGAATGTCCTTTATATTATGGGCTATACGTTTCAAAAACCTGTATTATATTTTATATGAGTACAAGCAGCGTTAGGAAACGTGTCAGATATAAAATATGAACTTGGTGGTACGCTACATAATATGTGGATATAACCAGGTGTTTTATTTTAATCTCTAGGTCATAAAGGCGTCAAATATTAACAGACTAGGTACGTAACTTGACAACGCAATCAATTGTTTCATTGTTAATAAAGTAGGCAACAGAAAAGTAAACACACGGCTTCGCCGAATAAAGTTTTTTCAGCTTTCACTGCTGTAACTGAAAAAATTATAACTTCGTTTCGATTGTTTTACTTTGAAACTTAGTTGGAAAAAGTTACCTGGGTCTTTCTGAAAGTTTCTTTCATTTAAAACTGCAAAGTTATCAAACTTTCATGGGAAGAATTGTGTTCAATTTTGCTCTTAAATTATATTTATTAGAAAATACGTAATAAGCAATGTTCTTGTGAAAATGTTTTGCTGAAATTGGAATAGCAATTTGTTACAACAATATTTTATTCTTTTGTGGCAGTGGAGTTCTTAGTAAAAGAGTCCGTCCAGGGAAATACTGCCATCGTATCTAGTTCTGCCGCCAAGCGGTAATACGAGCATTACTGCGTTTGAATTTCGAAGAGTATAGGTGCTGGTGAAATTACAGGCACATAGAATTTGTCAACTTACGTCACAGGGTGTGACGTCACAGCGTCAGATATCGGTGATATAAACCACCGAGTGCCTGTCACGAGTTATGTTTAATGCTAATTATTAAATAAAACGTACGTCATCTGTGATGGTTTATTTCTCCAGTCAGAGTACAAAGGGAAAAAGATCCGATGCAAAACATTCCGCGCTTATTTATACAAATTTCTTGCCGCCAAAACCGCCATATAGGAATAGCTGTTTTGGCGGTATTGGCTATGACCAACAATAATACCAAAAGATGACAACAGGTGGCAGGTTACAAGCGAAAGCCTATAGTTACGACACAGTCTATGGCATTAAGAAATATTAATTGAAATTTAGTGGCAGTACAGCTCCTTGTGAAAGAGTTCGTCCAGGGTAGTACTGCCACCTTATCTATTTCTGCCGCCAAGCAGTAACGTCAGCGTAAGGGTGCTGGTGAAATTACAGATACGTGGGACTTGTCAACTTATGTCTCAGGGTGACGGGCGCAGTGGCAGTGCCCCCGAGATCTTTGCAATTTAAAGCTCTGAGTGGCAGAGTAGTTCACCATCAGGCGCACGACTTGTTCGTCTTGTCACTTGATATTATTAAAAAAATTCACAACACCGATATAAAAATGAAATGTCATCTGTAATTCAAATTTCTCAAGAATAACAACTTTAACTATAATATTTGAATTTATTGTGAAAAGATTTAACACATTCTATGTAACAATTTGCAAAAGTGATACATTTCAATAACCATATTTGTTCGAATATGAAACAATATACAATGTAGTATGCAAAATACGAATCACGATACACGATATTTTTCACTGTAGTTAATAATAGTCGACAATTTCAAATTTATTATTTCAAGAATTAACAACAAAATTATTTCAAGGCTGCACATACCTAAGTACGTCCCTGTGAAGTACTCTGCATGTGTGTGTTCATTTATATTTAAATGAGGCGCAATCTGCGCGACTGAATACTCAAGCACAGGAGTGGAATAGTATGACACAAGATAATGGCCCTGATGGATGCCGGCTCTTAATGATGTGAAATAATTTGCTACAAATTTGTCACGTACCCTGCTCGAGATATTGTCTACATTTCTATGAAGTCGGGCTATACTATGTATCACACACTCAAATAACAAAGTGACGAAAACCAAAAATGAGATTTTAGATAACTGGCAAAATAAATTAATAAAAATATAACGTTCTAAATAAAACTAACTGATTGTTGTATTTGGCACCAGTATAACAACGTATATGGCCGGTGTTAATCCTTCAAAGGCCCCGTGTATATCAAAATGTACATAAAATGTGAACTGATTCAGAACCGGACAAGATCACGTAAATGCACATTATAATGAATATTATCACATTCAAATTTAGATCTATATATTCTATATTATGACCATAGAGTATCTAGAAGAATACGTTTTTCATACAAAACCTGCTTGGGCGTGAAGCATGTAATTATGTTTACTAAATATTAATGTACATTTAGCTCTTTTCTCGTTGTACTTTACTGGTTTGTAGGAAGATACACGTAATTTTGTTTAAAGATAACTATATTGGTAATATAATATTAATAGAAATATCGAACAATTTCTTTTTGTTTCTCTTTCCATGTTTTCTTCACTCAGCCAGGTACCTTTACAGGTACCGGCAGCTGACTAGAAATATCGTTGTAATAATTTTAATTACATTTGTTGACTGTAACCACGTTTTACTACAATTAAATTATTTTTTGTTTTAAAAACAAAGAGACTAAAAGGGAAGTGTTGCACTCTCAAATAAAAAAAACATACGTGACACTTGGCTGTTACGCTGTGGCCGAAAGTTTTATTTCATATGCTATTTTTGTAATATTAAAGCCAGTTTCCCAAAAATTTTACTTTTCTCACTTTGTCATTTTATTAATGAAGTTGTGATAAAAACCTTTTTAATAATATATTTTGAAACCTTGTGATAAAATAAAAAAAGAATAACAATGCTACTACTAGCTATGGATCATGTCCGAAATAAATAATTATTATTATTATTACATCGTTTATTCTAAATGCACATTGTGATTATATTAGAACTAAAATTAGATTTTTTTCGTATACGGGAAAGTAAAATTGAAAAATTGCATAAAAAGTCTTATTTGTTTAGTAAAATACTGTAAACGGATCCTTCTGTTGCAAATTGATGACTCTAAAATTAACCTTACCTAATTTGTTAGCACCTTGTATATTCTGACCAGTACCGCGCGTATAGCGTTGTCAGTGGCGTTAAAGGGGTTATCTAGAGTGTGCTTGAAGGGTCGGGGTTCAAGGGTCAGGAAATAAGATGTACCATATTTTGTGAAGAGGTTTTACGTTCACAGCAGTTATTTTGGCCAGTTGTGTTGTTCTTGCAGTGATCTTTGCGATGTCTGTTCAATGGCCTCTACAAAGCCATTATGTTATATATATATATTTAGTGAGACAGATAATAGCACTGTGGGAGTGCGGTTGTTTTTCAACAGAGAAGTCAAAGGGTTTCATAATATTGTGGCAGCTTGTACCTATTGCTACGGGCTATCAATTCATACAAATTAACTTTAGTACATATAGTAGCAGTAGAGCTACTTGTGAAAGAGTTTATCCAGGGTAGTACTGCCACCTTACCTATTTCTACCGCCAAGCATTAATATTAGCATTACTGTGTTCCGGTTTTGAAGGGTAAGGGTGCTGGTGAAATTACAGGCACATGGGACTTGTCAACTTATGCCTCAGAGTGGCAGTAACCAACCCCAAGGTCTTTGTGATTTAAAGCTCTGAGTGCACTGCAATTGTTATGGGTAGGCGTGTAGGTAGGCTTACTATCAGGTGCACGACTTGTTGTTCGTCCCGTCACTTAATATTATAAAAAAAATGTAGATGGCGACACGAATAAAAAACTTTTAGGCCAATTTAACCGACGAGTTCAAATAATTTAATAAACTTATTTTTGTCTACAAAATATATATAGCAGCAGGTAGATACATATAAAAGTAAGAAAGTTTATAACAGTAATTTTTATGTAAGTTTTTCGTACCTTTTTGTACAATTTTGGTGATGATTTTTACAATTTAATTACTCGAATATATCATCGTGATGTATTAATGAATATTTCAGGTCACCACACGTAAATATTAAATAATACTTCATGATGATGTTCTATAAATTTTTAAGCAAAAAGAAATGGTCACCAAAATTGAGTACAAAAAACTTACCTGAAAATTATCCATAAATAGAACATTTGAATTTGAATTTATAAAATCAATCAATCACAGTATATGTGAGTAATCATTTTGATACTTAGTTTTGGTATCACGACGCAGTACTGCTGTTTCGTTTTTCCTTTTATGTAACTCATTATACTCGTAGTTCTGTGCACAGAACTTTAATGAAAATTTTCAGCTCAGTGGCGTGTACCATAGACAATAGTATTTTGATTCAGAACTAAAAAGAGCGCCTTTAAGATACTATTTTTGAAATTATTATTGACAGATAACGTTTTATGTCTATCACTACTTTTCACAAAAAAATAATAAATAACATTTTCATAATACTGTAATGCAAGAGTAAGGACGTGTTTATAATAGCTTTCGCTGATAATAATATTCATGTGGGCGTTCACCGCGAACACAAGTCAATGACAAAGTGGTAAGATTTAAGTAAACGGATGCTTAAAACGTGATACACTATTTTTTATGCCGAGATAGCCTTTTCGCGGCATGCATACTTAACGATAGATCGTGATAATAGCGTACAGAATTTATATTTTGGACTTTACTTGAACTTGTATTTCAGAGATAGTTATTACTTGAAACGTAATGTTACAGAATTCGGTTTATTGTTTACATATTGTGATAAATCTTAGATAATATTACTACAAGGTTCGAATCCGACCGGATCGAAGGAATTTTTTTTTTCTGAGTGTTGAAACTTTGTATTAATAATTATAACAAACTAGTGGAGTAATTTCACAAAAAATTATTGAATATCAATTCAATAAAAATTTTAAATACAGTGAATAGCGACATCTGTCGCCACGACTGGTAGCTGTAAAGGTACTAACTGGGTGATAAATCTTTCATAGATTTCTCATAGATGGCGCTACGACTAAAAAGTCGTTGAAAAAACCAAATACAAAGAAACGACGCACATAGAAAAATTCGTAAGGTCCGTTGGTTCGTTCCGTGGCTTAGTCGGTATGTAAGAAGACGTCGGTTCGAAACCAACCGGATCGAAGGAATTTTTCCTGAGTGTTCGATCTTTGTATTAATAATTATAACAAACTAGTGGAGTAATTTCACAAAAAATAATTGAATATCAATTCAAAAATATTTTAATTACTACAAGTTGTTCACTAATTTTATCGCATATATCGATGATTTCAATTACAGAAATTAAAAAAGTGACGGGCATAGTGACAGTGCCCTTAGGATACTTGCGACTGAAAGCTCTGAGTGGCAGACTGCAACTGTTGTGACGCTATGACCTCCTTACATCGTCATCCCACCTTTTTATCGCCTTTTCTCTGATTCCTGGCCACTTGTTTTCAAATTTTGAATCGTTCTTTAATTCCTTTGCCTCACCATTCTCTTTTTGTTTCGTTCAGTCGTCACTCCAAGCTCAATCGCCGAAGCGAGCACGTCTCCTCTTAAAATTTCGATAGGTTTACTAGTTCTCAAAAATCTCTTGCACGATAAACATTTAAAAGATCACAAAATAACTTTAAAATATTTTCACAAAGCCGGATTTATTTCTACTCTTTCTTTTGAATTTTGAACTTTAAACTCGGTAAGCAAGATGCAAGATGCGAAGAGGCTGCGGAGGCTGCGGAGGCTACTACGCTCTCCAGGCTACATTACAAACAAGAGGACATGCTTACGCGGTGTCAGCAGTGCGTGAGACGCGTTTTCACTATTATGGACAGGCGTGTCGCGGGCACACGACTTGTTCGTTAGTATTATAAAAAAAAATACATTTGGCTGGTGGACAAGGAAAAAACTATTTTTTATAAAAAAAAAATATTTGTATCTTGTAAAATTGTCTTTTTTTGATTTTGAAATTTTGTGGTACTCCTTAAATGTAACTTATAGTAGATTGTGTATTAAGGGCGGCAAATAAAAAATACAAACTGGAGTGTATTGAAGTTAATTACAAACTATTTAATTCAATGACTCGTGGTTTGGTATTTTTTATCGCTCGTGCTACATACAACGTTTTTCCATAATATTTGCGAGGAAATATTAAAAACTATAATAATAACGCACACACTCAACATAGCCCCGCACTAGGGAAACCCTGTGTCGCGGGTACCATGGACACACACATAGACAACCACAAATTACACCCAAACTCACGAGAGAAATAAATGTAGGCCATACAAATATTTCTCCCGGCCCGGGAATCGAACCTGGGTCCTCTGCGTGGCAGTCCGGTATGGTAACCGTTCGGCCACAGAGGCAATTGTAAGTGGCAAATAAATATAACTGTAACACAACAATTACAGATTTTGCAAAATGGCGGGGTTTTTTTTTATAAAAACAGATTGCCAGCTATTCTTCTGTAGATAATAAATACAACTCGAACTACAGTGTTGTAAAAGGCAAAATGTTATATAGCCATGATAGTAAAGATATAAAATAAATAATTTCTGCGAAGTTTGAATTTATAAAATCAATTTCAAGACAAACTAATTACAGGATAATGTGAGTCATCATTTTGACACTTAGTTTCGCTCTCACGACGCAGTACTGCCGTTTCGATTCTCTTATGAAAGCCGCCCGCGTGATTAAAAAGGATACATGCATATACGGAACACGGCGTTAACTACCAAAAAATATTAAAAAATATAATATAATTTAAATGTTTAAGTCAAAAAAAAGAAATAATGTAACTAGATGATATAATTACTATAAGTGTTAGGGGTCGTTGGGTACAACGCATATGTAAATGTACAATGTTCGTAGTAACGCATGTTTGATGGGATTTCCATGTTTCCCTGAGTACACTGCTCGGTTGAGGTAGGTTGATGTACAACATGTAAGGCACCGCGTACTGTCCGTAGGTTTTTATTGTTTTTGTATACGTAAGTATCAGAAGAGGTCCTTCGGAAAGAGTTCGTCTAAGGAAGTACTGCTGTAACACATTTTTTCCGTAGATCCACTAAATACAAAACAAAAACCAAATTTATCTTCTCTCCTTGGTAATTTTCACCATTCTTGTACAAAGTGTCACTTTGACATTATAGTCTAAAATATTTAGTAAATTAGTTGAAACTTAAGTGTTGGTGTAATCTATTATTTAAACCATTCACATATATATTACCTGTTGGTGAACGATTTGTCTATAAAATCAATAGTGTGAATGGGTACGCTTTAGGTTGACATATTTTTGAAAACACCAACCCTGGCTAATTTTTCTTGCATGGTAACGTACAATACTAGTGCTGCGTACCAATAAACTCGATTTTACTTCTGTAGTCGAGCTTCATGTAAATTATAGCTTTTCTTTAATATTTCCACGTCGAACGCCGTCAAATAGTTTGCCAAGTACTTTCTGTAAAGTAAGATACGTAAACCTGGAATCGCCATGAATTCTTGCGAGTTTAGGTGATAAGACTTGGGAGTTTCATCTAGATGATTCGATAGATTGTCTGTGGCGTTGTTCGCGGGTAACATCTCTTAGGAGGAATTCGGCGGAAGCTCATCTTTTCTGTTCGACACGTCGGTGCGCAAGGTGTTCCAGATTTCCTAGATCGTCTGCGGTGATTTATCCCATTGGGGGCAGGGTCCCCCAATGCCTTCTTAAATAAAATAAACTAGGAATAGCCAGATGTCGCAATTATGGGTCTCCGAACCCTGTACCAAAAGTAAAACCCGTGTCACCGGACCGCATGGTGAGTTGACCTCTGGATTCTTTCCTTCATTAGATGCTTCGTCATTTATATCAATGTACTGTAACAATCTGTATCGTTGCAGGGTTTTTCTTTTTTTCTTAGTTGTACCTTTGGTACTTGTAATTTCGAATCTCGCCATCAACTGACTGGCTGAGACTAAGCTGCTGTAACTTTTGTTCGGCTGTGCCCGACCACGTGTCATGAGCTCCACGGGTGGTCGGCACCTACGTATAACTTCGTTACTCCTGTAGCAACTGCTACGCTGTCTTCGCAGCGGATCTGGTATGTAGCTTAAATGTGCATCCGGTAAACTCCAGGTCAGTGACGTATAAGTGAAGTGTCCATGTGTCACTCATGTACTTTCATAAACTCTTAGTGCAGTGTATTAGCTCTAAGTATACTTAAAGATAATCTTTTGTATGGGACAATTAAGGGCAGTAAACATATCCGTACCCTCCTTTTGTAAACTCGGGGAAGTAAAAATACTAGTTCTCCATACTGTACCCTTAGATTTAATTGTAATATGTAACAAAAACAAATTTAAAATAAAGCTTCTAGTTATTTCTACTTGAAATTTGTTTTCGTTGTGTGTAAGGCGCCCTTCCTTCTCCTCGCTTATAAATTTTACACGCAGCATCGGGTCAACCAGAACTCCCCCACAAACCAGCCTCATGCTCACTCAAACCGACTGGAGTTAACCTTTACACTGCCACCTTACCTATTTCTGCCACGAAGCAGTAACGTGAGCATTGCTGTGGTCCGGTTTTGAAGGGTAAGAGTAAAATTACAGGCACATGAGACTTGTCAACTTACATATGTCTCAGGGTGACGAGCGCACTGGCAGTGCCCCTCATATCTTCGTGATTTAAAGCTCTGAGTGGCACTATAACAGTTATGGATAGGGGTGTAGCTTACCATCAGGCAGGCGCACGACTTGTTCGTTCTGTCGCTTGATATTATAAAAAAAAATAACTGCACACTTCGACATCGAAACGCGGTCACCAAGTGAGCAAGTTTTGCCTTTCTACGACGGTGCCACTTTTTGAGCGGTATATCTACCAATATATTTGATCGAAACTTAAACACTACAATGTTTAATTTTTAATGTTATGTAATCAGAACTACCATGTCGATTACTTGGTCACAAACTAGAGAATTCCTGTACCAAAGAGCCTGAATCCATTCCAAAGCACTAACCACAAAACCCAGACTAGAACCAATTAAAGAAAAATACATTATCAGAAATAATGTTATGAATAAAAAGTGCACGATTTTAAAATCTCATAGCGGTACACTGCAGAGGCTGCGCATTGTAATAAACATCAGACTTATTGAACCAGTGTTCTGTTCAGTGTCGGATTAAGTTCACTCTTTATGGCTATTGCGGTGGGTTGGTTCAAGTTTTAAAACCGAAAACAATATTTCAAGTCTGCATTCAGGTACTGGCTAGTATTAACCAACACCGTTACGAAAACAAAAAAGGTATAAGAAAGAATACATACTAGTAGAGCTCGTTTTGTAAGAGTTCGCCCAGGGAAGTATTATCACCTAACTTATTTCTGCCGTTAAGCAGAAATGTGTTATACCTGTAAGTCAAGTATGGAATCCAGGTTACAAGCAGTTAAATTAATAAAATTTAACAAATTTTCCATGCAGACGAAATACGTTAAAACGTTGATTTTAGGTCTCAAAGTACGTTAATGTAGATAAGTATTTTTTAAAGCATGAATTATTAGGAGTGACGCTGCAGTCTTGAACACCGCCGTTAAGTTGCCTGCTTATCAGTATTCTACAGGAAATCTCGCGGAGAGCGTGCACGATTTAAAGCCTTTTTTAAATAATACTAAGTGACGGGACGAACAAGTCGTGCGCCTGGTGGTAAGCGACACGCCTGTCCCTAACAGTTGCAGTGCCACTCAGAGCTTTAAATCACAAAGAACTGAGGGCATTGCCACTGCGCCTGACACCCTAAACATAAGTTTACAAGTCCCATGTGCCTGCACCCCTACCTTTCAAAACCGGAACGCAGTAATAGGTAAGATGGCAGTACTTCCCTGATCGATCTCTTGCACAAGAAGTTTTACTGCTACTATGTGCCTCCTCTTTTCCTTCATAGGGGGACAAGATAAAAAACTGGGGTTCCACCCCACCCCTTTTCAAGGCGAGAGTGAATAGGCATTATTTAGGTGAGCATGCTTCATCGTCGACTTCATCACCACTATGTATCTGTTGAACCTTGTCTTTTAACTAGGACACTGCTACGGCAGCGTGTCGAAAACGCGAGTGCTAGATTTTGTTTTTCTATACTCCACGTACTCACGTTACTCCTTGTATCAACGATGCAAACATACTGAAGATTGGAGCTCCTCAAAATCTCCAGTATGCTGGACTGTTATGTGATATACTCAAAACTAGGACTCCTAAATACCTATATGACAAACTGATGTGGTCAACTAACATTAACGTACGCTACAGGGAGAGATCTGCCCGATCATGTGTACTAGAACTGTAGCATTTAAGGGTAGTTTGAAATATTCCTAAGATCAACTAAAATTAACACTAAATATTAATACAAAGAATGAGGACAGAATAAAATTTAGTCGATCCGGCTGGATTCCAACCAGGCAAAAAAAGTCGTTAAAAAAGGCTCTGCAACAAGCGCTGAAGACACTGTTCGAATGCTACCGGATCGAATGAATTTTTCTCTGTGTTCGATCTTTGTATTAATAATTATAAGAAACTAGTCTACACTAGTAATTTCTACCAATTTCACAATAGTCTGAATACAGAGTACTAAAAAAACCGACTTAAAAAATCATTCATCGCCTAGTTTGCCACTCTTAGAGGTGGAATAATTTCTTCAAATTGATATGGTACCACTAGTGAGGTACCCTTTTTCCAGCAAAAAAGAATCATCAAAATCGGTTACAAATACAGTGGAATTGATGACCTCTTCCTTTTTTTTGAAGTCGGTTAATAATAAAAATAGTAGTTTATGTGACTGTTACCTAATGAAAGGCATTGAAATACGAGTGTGGGTTTATGAAACCAGCCGACAGGCGAGTTCCTTAAAAACATCTCGCGAGTGTTTTAATCCCTAATTATGTACAGTTACATACACTGCTTTATCTACACACATATTATAATCTCTCTGTAACGTGTTCAGGAACCGCATGTTACGACTGGCAAAATGGCGGCAAATAAAAACTTTTCTCACGCATGTCACACAACCGTGGTTTTTATTTTTAATTCATAGACATACTAGAATCGGTTCCTACTATCATATAGTTCGATATCAAGTAACGTGTGAAATTGTCAAAATTGTTTGCTATTGACATTTCATTTCGAATAAAACTTCATCTCGACTGATATTAGAATTGAGGTCAAAGCAAATTGTTTTGTTTTTCAGAGATGTTCGAAATTTAAATGTAATAATATCATCGAATTCGATGTTATTATGAAGCAATAATATTTTCACGAATAAGAAATTTGTTCTAACAGTTTATTTTTATGCTAGTTGTAATTTGCTGTTTTTAAACACATTATGATATGTGTGTAGATAAAATATGTTCTATAATGGGAGCAAAATATCGTGATAGTAAATAAACTTCATAATAATGTTACTTCTTCTTCTTAGCGTGTAGACTGACGCTTATATCTTTGAGGACCAATACTTAGCAGCTGATGCATGGTTGCATGGAAAAGGCCTCTTCGTGTGGCGCATTAATTAGGTATATTATGCACCCAGCGCATCCTGGACAACGGTCTGTGAACGACAAGTCCGCCACGCAGACTGGCCGATCCTCCCAACATGATTCAAAGGCAAAAACTAACACTACAATTACTAAACTCTGAGATGTAGTCGAAGTCCAAAAATGTAAACAAACAACTCATACATCAAAAAACGTTTTTCCACGTTCGTTTATTAACAGGTTCCACTGTATTCGGACTAATAAATTATAATTGAACAATACCCTTTCGGGTTGAACAGTTTACAAAACTGTTTAGAATCATTTTGTGTCATAAAATATTTTCGAAATTCAAAAATTACTAGGAAATGAGAAGGGCCCATAGAAAATTACGCAAAAGAAACAGCTTGGAATATTCTTTATAATGGGAACATGTACTATATTTTCATTTGCATTATAGTGGCTAACGTGTCAAATATTGACTTTTGTTTTTGCTCAGGCAAACTATTTTTCGAACGGTTCTTTCAGATATCCCCAGAATCTCAGTAGGTTTATTCGCACACTCGCACAAACACCAATATTCATTTAGTGGCCACGTTTGAAAGGTATGCTTCTAGACATTGATTACCATGAGCTTCTCGGTTACGGACATTGCAGGGCGTGGTCTTTTTTTCTGCCACCATAGTGATTATGTTTACACGAGCGCAAGCAAACACAGACGTAATAAAAGAATAACTTTAGACTTTGTTCACATTTTTGGATTTTTATTTCGTCTCAGAGTTTATATTCAACTACTTAAAAAATAATACCAAATTTTAATAACTTAGGGACTTTTGTCTTTCAACAACTATTATCAACTATTCTATCATTTTATGGGTATATATACATAACGTATATATGTATACGTTATGTTTTTGATATTGTTTATTTTATTACGAAGTTTTGTTTTGTTCTGCAGGAAGAAATTTCTATTAGAAATAAGCAGTGCCATTTGTTCGTGTTTTCCTTCTTACTAATGTATTTTTGTGATTTCCTGTGCAATAAATAATTAAATTAAAAAAATAATGGAACGTACAGTTTCACAAATTGAAAAAGTAATTAAAATGGCAGTAAAAAAAAATGTTTTAAAAAATCGGTTATAAACATTGACTTACAAATAAACGGACGACGGGTCTAATACAAAAACCACGAAAAACATGTCCCAAGTCAACCTACTTAAACGTAGTGACATGTAAAGGAATATGAAAAAGCTAAAACGTTGAATTTAAATTGTAATGTCATCGCAGTACTGTCTAATTTTGCTTACTTCGCTGTCAGTCGAACAAACGAAGACTAAAGCGTGAATGACGCTCAGTATACGATTTTAACGCCCTATAAGTTCGGACACTTTTTAGCGCGGACCCGACGTCCATATAATTGTAAGTCAATGACTAGAGTCCAGTTTTGAGCTCTGTTAGTTTATTTGACTTGACGTTTTTACAAGAAAGAGACAACATATTGGAGTTGTGGTGAATGGGAACGATGCTGGGTGACATTTAATACATTAGGCATCGATAAAACAAGTTAGAAATTATGCGCTTAGTGCAAGTGTGCACTAGACTATCGTTATGATCTACGATTTTTGGGGTTATACAATATTTTGATCGACCTATTATGTCAATGGTTATAAAAGACAGTTATTTTCTAACTCTTTAGTACAAAGGATAGCAATGGCTCCAATAACTATGATAGCTTGGTCGTAACATACGAGACTTGTAATTGCGTCGACGCCGGTTCGATATAAATCCCTTGGCACTGGCACTGGGCTTGCACTTCGAATTGTCGGAACAATGGCTGTAGAAAATGGAACGTGTAATACTCTAAAATGTTGCCTAGTCTGTTTGAAGCAACTATGGTCTAGATAAAGACCCAATTAGTATTAAAAGGTTATTCGTTTGATATTAAATCCAAAATTAACCATAATTGATACACGTGATTATATATAAAGTACTAACAACTTTGCAGGACTGTATTACTAACATCATAAACAATAATTTTTGTTGCATGACTTTTGATAATTCGTTAGATTTTACTTGCGAACAAAAATAAGGTTATTAAAATAGATTGCTCGAAACAGAGTACTAAAAAAACCGACCTCAAAAGTACGCGTGGAATTACATATAATTACCATGTTTTATTGAAATCGGTTACAAGCGGTAGTACGCAAATCCGGATTCATCCCCTAGTTCGCCACTAAAATGTAATAAAAATCGGTTCTCACTTCTCAAAGTATATCGAGAGAGAAAAACGCCTAGAATTGGAGAATAGGAAAATCAACCATTGAAATAATTGCTACCTATAATAAAATTTAGGCGCTATTTATAAAAATGAATCTTCATGCGTGAACAGCCACCCTTAAAGGTGGATGATTTTCTTCAAAATTAAATGGGACTATGGAGATACCCTCTTTCCAACAAAAAATCATGATAAAGAATCATGAAAATCGGTTCACAAATATCGGAGTTATCGCGTAAAATACATACAAAAAAAAACATGCAGTCGAATTGAAGACCTCCTCCTTTTTCTGAAGTCGGTTAAAAATAATCATAACGTTTAAAAAAAAGCTGCCGCTAAGAGCTGTCCATAGCAGATCTGATTCACTTTGAGACATAAGTTAATATTTTGTTATTGTGGGCAATAAAGATTATTTGCGTTGTATTGTGACAAATTGTATAATCTGGACGTTGTTAATCTCCTCTCGCTTCTTGAAGTCCGAGTATGGCTGGAGAGACGGTAACTAAGTCATAGTTTCTCGGAAAATATGACGGTCACAACGGACGGTTTATGTGTTCTTACCTCAACAAGTTACCTTACTAATTGCGTAGGTACTTTATGTCGTAGTGGAAACTTGTACAGCTTACATTAATAATCTTACGTGGTGTCCCACGGCTACGCGACACGGAGGCTGGATAGGATACTTTAAATATTGAAGATAGGAAGTCCAGGGAAGTACTGCCACCTTACCTATTTCTGTCGCCAAGCAGTAATGTGAGTATTAATTTGTTCCAGGTTTGAAGAGTAAGGATGCTGGTGAAATTAAAGGCACATGGGATTTGTTAACTAATGTCTCCAGGTGACGGGCGCAGTGGGAGTGCACCTCAGATCTTTGCGATTTAAAGCTCTGAGTGGCGCTGCAACTGTTATGGACAGGCGTGTAGCGTACCATCAGGCGCACGTACTTGTTCGTCCCGTAAATTATAAAAAAAGGATACTTTAATGCTTTAAATCGCAAAGACCTGAAGGGCACTGCCGCTGTGCCCGTCACCGTGAGGCATAAGTTGACAAGTGTCTGTGATATCCATGTGCAATTTCAGCAGCACCCTTCAAAACCTCACATTACTGTTTGGCGGCAGAAATGAGTAAGGTGGCAGTACTTCCTTGGACGAACTCTTTCACAAGGTACTGTACTACTATTAGAAACCTAACCATTGTACCACTAATGTGACCATATGCTCATCTACAGTGTAAATTATTATTTTTATTGTCATACTTGACATCTCTAATCGTACCAGGGGATGGATTATTGAAAATTTATTGATTGAATTCACTTAAAAAAGATAAAAATTCCTATTTTTTATTCGATGCTGCTACGAATGATATCGCAGTGCAATATTCCATGGCGAAATCGTTTTCCAACGAAATAAATAACGTACATGCTTTTTGATTAAATTCTCTTTGCTCCAGTTTGGCTATGGTCAATATTTTAATGCTAAAAATGCTTAGACTATTCCTTTATTTTTTTCAAAATGTCACTATTGATTAATCAGAAAACAATCAATCACGATTTTGCAAAGAACAAATCTTCATAAGTTTGATTATTAGATTAAGGAAATTGAACCCTTAATCTGGATTTAGCTACTACCGATTTCACCAATTCACGAATCTTTTTGTTTTAATCAATCAATTAATTAAAAATGCCACTTGTCAATCTGAAGAGGACGAGATGGACAGAGTGTATTTATCTAAACTTCTAGGAAGTTATACACATAGAGTGGATGATACCTCCCTCTGAAATCCGGAATTATTTTTTTATAATATGAACTTTTTTTCGTATGTTTATTGTGTATATTTGTTTTTTGTTTCAAACAAACCAACGTTTCGGGCTCTTTACAGGTCACGGCTGAGTCAGCCAACAAATATATGCGATTTAAATCTGAAAATATAGTCTCGTTTCCAATGTGTAACCAACAATTAATTTAGTAGGGTAACATATATATAAATATACATTTTAAACGTAACATGTAAAGCCGGTTTCCCACGGCCCGTGGTTCTCGCCGTACTCGCCGTGGGAAGAGTGCCGCCCGTGCATTTTTTATTTCTGTTTCATTATTTTTGACTCTAAACCTGAAAAAGAGGGGAATCATTACTTTCAAGGATCTATCAGTATGTCGCAGCGGTAGGCTTCTTGTGAAAGAGTTTGTCTAAGGAAGTATTATCAACTTACCTATTTCTGCTGCCAAGCAGTAATGTAAGCATTATTGAGTTCCAGTTTTGAAGGGTAAGGGTGATTGTATATGGTGTCACGGCGGCGGTGTTTCTTGCCGCCGGGGCACCGCAGGAGTTGCGGCGTCATACCTCAATGCCGAATTGCAGCCCATGCCACCTGAACGACTAAAATCGTATATTAGTGGAGAATTGCGGCAGCGCTCACTGCCGGCGCCGCGATATCCAGTAACGCTGCCGTAGTGGTGCTTGTGTAAAAATATGTATATAAATGCAAAAGCGGCGGTTTTTGTTTAGAACACTAAGTGACGGGACGAGTAAGACGTGCGCCTGGTGGT
The DNA here is from genome assembly GCF_003589595.1 of Hyposmocoma kahamanoa. Classification (NCBI taxonomy): domain Eukaryota; kingdom Metazoa; phylum Arthropoda; class Insecta; order Lepidoptera; family Cosmopterigidae; genus Hyposmocoma; species Hyposmocoma kahamanoa. The sequence goes on along the minus strand of NW_020653852.1, from coordinate 3,826,317 downwards.
AAGCGACACGCCTATCCATAACAGTTGCAGTGCCACTCAGAGTTTTAAATCGCAAAGATCTTAGGGGCACTGCCACTGCGCCTGTCACCCTGAAACATAAGTTTACTAGTCCCATGTGCCTGTAATTTCATCAGCACCCTTACCCTTCTAAAGCAAAACACAGTAAAAAAGCTCATATTACTGCTTGGCAGCTGAAGTATGTAAGGTGGCAGTATTTCCCTGGACGAACTCTGTACCGCTGTTATTACGGTGTCGTAGGTAATCAAATCAGGGCGCTCAAAGTACAGGCACATGGGACTGGTCAACTTTTGTATAAGGATGACGAAGAGCTCTGAGTGGTCCTGCGACTACATGGCTGCCAGACGCTAGAGTTTTCCTTCCTGTCACTTGATATCATAAATAAAGTGTGTATATATTTGTTTATTCCCAAAGCAGTTTTTTTTGTTTCAAGGGTAAATTACTCGGAGTGATTCTTAGATGTTTCGTTCACGAACACGTTCAGCTCTTTCCTCTGTTAGCGTTGGGATCTCAACTATACAACGTGTCGGAGAATTTTATTTTTAATTGAAGTTTTTATACCATTAAGCTGAGACATATATTTCTTTAACCATGAGATGGCAATCGTTTATTCGAGTGTATATTATTAATTGTAGTTTTGTGAATATTTTGCGTAGTTCTTTTTCAAACAAAGAAACAAATTATCGATACGGGTTTAATATAATTTTACAAAATAAAGCGCCGAGCACAATGAAATGTGAATATGAATGTATGAATGTTTGTTATTTATTGTCTTTGTTTTTTTCCATTTGGCTGATTTTGTATTTGTGTTTTTGTCGCATTGTAATTAATGTTTTATGTTTTATTCCTTTGAATGTACGTTATAGGTTCGGCGGTTATTGTGCGCCTTTTAATATAGCTTAGCATTATTGTAAATGGTATTATTATGTAAAATTGTAGAAATAGAGCTCCTTGTAAAATATTTCGTCCAAGGAAGTGCTGCCACTGTACCTATTTCTGCAGCCAAGCAGTAATGTGAACATTACTGCATTCCGGTTTGTATTTTTCAATTGTCAGTGCACTTGTACAAAAGGATACACAAATCCTAACAGTTCCACTATGTTGTGTAGTGAGGATACGAGTAATATCAAAATCCTATTGGACCTGGTAGTGGGAACAAGAGTGAAGCCAACAGTCCGAAAGGGTTTCGAAGGGTAAGGATGCCTGATGAAACAACGGGGACATGTGACCAATCAACTTTATGTTTCAGTCAGTCTTTGCGATTTAAAGCTCTGAGTGCCACTGGAACTGTTCTACCAGGCCCACGATGTCTTAATTCCGTCTCTTAACGTCATAAAAAAAGATAAATGTGACCAAATATTTAAGTATTTCTTAGTGAAAGGCTTTATTAACTGATTTTTCATCTTAAACCGCAGTAAAACTTATACAAGAAAGAGTGTTTTGAAATGTATAATATATTGAAAGGTTTATTTTGAATAAGGTAATATTTATTTTCTTCTTCCTCAAGTGCCTCTCCATTATTGAAGGTCGGCAGACAGTTTTTTATATCTTTCTTTGTCCAGAGCTAGCCTGAACAGTTGTTCCACGGTGTTGATGCTGGTCCACTCCCTGATATTACGCAGCCATGACATTTTCCATGACATTGAGAAGCCATGATATTGTTGTAAGAATACAGCCTTCCACTTCCCAGCTACTTTGCCCATCATTATAGTTTGCAATAGGTGATATCCGTCATGTCGCAGTACGTGACCCAAATAGGCAACCTTCCGCTGCTTAACAATGCGTACCAACTCCACCTTTTTCGCCATACGTTTAAGGACCTCAACATTCGTGACCATTCAACTGATGCGGAGCATTCTACGATAGCTCCACATTTCGAACGCTTCAAGTTTTGTTCCTGAGGTTTATTATTATTTATTTTAAGTCACTTTTAAAAATAAAGGAGGAGGAATTCGACTGTATTTTTTTGTATATATATTACGCAATTACTACGGCATTTGCTAATCGATTTCTATGATTACTTTTTTGTTGGAAAAAGGGTACCTCAATATTGTTGTAATTTCTCATTTTAATATGAATTAAATATTCTACTTTCTAAGTGTGTCTCTAAGTGGTTATACGTACTGGACGCCCTGGAGTAGCTGCGACACATCGTGGAGAAGGCTAACGGCGTGGGGGAGGGCAGGGCGTGGCTGTGTCTCTGGACATAGCCATCGCTTTCGGCACTCTCCTCTTCGCCGTTATCAGGAAGGCGCTGAGGTACCACGAGATCCTCAGGTACCTCAGACGTCTGGTGGAGCACTACCTGGAGGACAGGGTGGTGCTCTACCAGACGAGGGAATGGAGGCGCGCCGAGCGCCCAATGAGGTGCGGAGTACCCCAAAGGTCCGTGTTAGCACTATCCAGTAACCGATTGTAATAAAACTTAGCGAATAGATGTAAGTCCACGAATTTTTGATGTCAGTTTTTTTTTATAAAAATGTTATTATAGTAAGATATTTGACATTAAATATTTTCTGACCAAGGAAATCAATAATCAGTTACGGGGACTTAAAACAGTTGATATAGACTATTCTCCAGTGGCGACCGCGTGTCGGAAGACGCAACGTGGGCAGACCATGCACATATAAGGTGGACCGATGACCTGATGACAGCCTGGTGAAGGTTGCGGAAATCCGCTGAATGCAAGCTGCACAAACCGGTCATTGTGGCGTTCTTTGGGGGGAAGGCCTATGTCCAACAATGGACATCTTTCGGCTGAAATAATGATGATTTAAAAACAAGTAATCCCCAAATATTTTGGATCTGTTAAAATTTTGTAAATATCTTTCTTGAAATTTCGTTTATGGCCTTAGAATAATAACGCATAGAAAGTCAATGGCATAGAATGATAGTTTCATATCAAACGAACTGTCACAAGTGAGTCAAAAATCAAATTCATGTAGGCTAGTTTTAGTAGTACGTTAATTTTCGGTTTTAGTGAATATTTATGTAAAAATACAAGTTGGAACGCGTTACTTCCTTGTGGATTGTGATGTTAGTATCTATTTTATGTTTGTTTGACGTATTTTTACACTCATTTACCGCACATTTCGTAATTTTTAGATAAAATCTTGAGCTGTTCGCGGTGCAAGTTGGCCTTGAGCACTGAAGACCCGCCCGTTCGTGTAGGCCCTTTGGGAGCGCTTCAATTTGCCTCACTTAGCGTGTGGGGGCTAGGTTTCCATGCGTTATTATTCTAAGTTCATGGCATATAATCAATCTGAAACGAATAATTGACTTTAGAAGATTTTGTTTTTTTTAAATTATATAAAAAGAAACAAATGTACGCGATTTAGATCCGAGAACATAGTTTCGTTTCCTAGTTTTTTTACTAAACTGCCCTTACAATATTTTTCAATCATTCAAATAGTACAAGAAAACTAAATTCTATTTTATATCATCCATCCACATTGTCACTCGATATTAAACCAATTTACTGACAAAGTCGAGCATCTAAAGTGAGTGTGTCATGCATGTAGTGTGCGAAAACATTATTATTCAATATGAAATGGAAGACCACTCGGTTGAAAGGATATTAAGGAAGATTTGTTGAATTCACTCATATGATTCGATATTTGAGAATTTTTAGAATGAAAATACAATTTTAAATTTTAATTTATATTACTAAGTGTGTTGCCGGGTGTCCTTGTCTAGTACTTGAACTATGTTATATTTCTTTGGCCCAGTAAGCAGCCAGGTATATGCCCCTATCTATTGTCTTTATCAGGTCTTCGCGAATGCAGCTGAACACAGTGGACATGAGACCAAACACTTTGTGCGGAGGATCCGCAAACAGGCAGGTTTTGTGTCGGTATGTATACTCCTGGTATAACAAAAACCACATTTGATCATACAGTTTCGTTACGAGCTCACCTCAATGAATTGCGGTGTACGGATAAATCTACTTAGGTTTTTGTTGTACCGCTGTTTTAATTTATAAGTTCTTTTTGTAAAAAATGTTAATAGTAAATTAAATTCAAATAAAAACATCAAAAGTTTTGTTTTTTTTTGAGTTAAACTTGTTAAAAATTTACTTGGCCTTAAAATCAAGGGAATAAATTCCAAAGGAATAAAAAAAAATTTCGACTGTCATAAATTGAATGTCATCAGTGCAATGACCTTTATAGAGTGGAAAATGGTCAGATACAATGTTATAGACTTTTTAAATAAATTTAATTTATTTATTTTAAAAACGAGAAATAATTACGAAAATTATTTCAGGGTAATCTAATCCATTAAAACAAACCCAAAGGAGTTATTTTTCTATACATATTTACCTTCACAATTCGGAGAGTCAGTAATGTGTGGCACAATCTTTTAGCTCGGCACTTAAAACAAGACTGACGGTTCCCGTGGGGGCAGAAACTACCCTATTAAATCACTTCGCTAGGAACGTACGCGCATTTTAGTGATACACCAGTGGATGCTACTAGATTCCAAACAACGATTAAATATATCGAATTCTTAGGTTTTCGCAATTGTTACACATAGGAAATGAAAC
>NW_020653852.1:3795831-3816756 GCF_003589595.1 Hyposmocoma kahamanoa | reverse complement strand
TTTTGCCTTCCTAAGCCTGGTAGTATATTTATGTTGGTGTTTGTGTGTTTTGTATTTTTTTTTGTTTGTGAAACGTTATTTTTATTTTTTGGTTGCCAGCAACTAAGGTGTACGAAATACAACATACTTACGTAGGTTTTGCTTGTATTTTTTAATTTCCGTGCATTTGTCAAGTACAAGTAAATACAAATACATTGTTTAACGTATTTTTAAATTTGAATTTTTTTTTGTCGTTGCTTGTTAACCGTTACAATAATTTGAATGTATTTAGTTTTTAGTAACGCTTACATTGGTAGTACAGTCGGCCACTTTTACATAATATAATTTAAAAGGTATTATTAGTACACATTAGTTGCAATTTTTTTGTTTTCTGCTTATTGTATGTATTATAATTATTTTTTTGTTTTTGTTCTTTTATATCATTTTAGTTGATTGTTTACAACCGTGACGTTATTTAATGATAGTTTATGAATTGTAACAGACGGAGTAGTTTGCTTTTACCTGTTCAACATTTACCATATATCTAAAAAGTTAACAATTTTAAGATTTTTTTTTACCCTCATAATTTTTTTTTCTTTCTACGCTTTGGAACTTAAGTTTTTTTTTATTATGTCTTATCCGGTGAAATTTATGTCTCTTCAAAAGACTGAATTGGAGTACGAAGTGTCCATTAGAGGCGAAACTCCTGCTGCCACCGTTCAGGAATTACGCAAACAAATTGCTAAATGCGGTCCCTTATTTCCTTCGGAGGATATCCTCTCTAGCCCATTTGACCCCTCGGAAGATCTCAAAGGTGTTCTGGATGTTCTCGAGAGGGCAAATGCTAATTTGGATGGCGCATTAGATAAGAATGTTGTTCTCCGTACTCAAAATTTGATGAATCATCTGTATCATCGGCTTAACCGCATTGCTTGCAATGATGCATTGAAACAAGGCTATAGAGAGTGCGTTGAGTTGTATAAGCATACGCTTACTAAGCTTAATACGCTTAAAGACAGTGCTTTAGATCCATTGGCTGTTTCTGGTAGTGAGTTTCCTGTCGCAACCGCTAGCCCCGCTTTACCATTAAACATCACGGTATCTTGTGAAGGAAATGGCGCTAATAACTTTTCAAAATTGAAATTTGATGGCAAATCGTGTGTACGTGCTTTCATTCAACGTATTGATGAGTATTGTAATGCAAAAAACATTTCGCATAATAAAATTTTATCAAATGCTACTGAAATATTTACTGGGGAAGCAATACATTGGTTTAGAAGTGTTAAAGATACCGTCTCAACTTGGGACGAGCTTGTGGTCTTACTAAAACGTGATTTTGATCAGTCTGACTACGATTACAGACTGCTTTCTGAAATTAGGTCTCGTACACAAGGAGAATCAGAAAATATAGTAATTTACTTATCGATCATGTCGGGACTTTTTTCACGTCTATCTAAAAAGTTATCAGAAGCCGACCAATTAGAGATAATTCTCCACAACGTTCGCCCATGTTATGCGAATATTTTATGTTCTGTTTCAGAATTAAAATCAATTGAAGAGCTTAAAAGTGTTTGTCGTAACTATGAAAGTATACAGGCACGTCTTTCTCAATTTAGGGAACCTCCAAGACTTACGCCTCATACTTTAGCACCTGAGTTTGCATATTCTGGTAGTTCACACACCAAACAGAACTATAATAATTATAAGAAGTTTGATTCACACAGATACAACAGTAGCACTAACACACAAAATGATAATTATCGTAATAAGTCCAACACGTACAATAATAATAAAAATAACAATACCCCCAATAATTATGTACATACTATAGATTCTTCAAATCGTAAAACACGTTACTGCCCTCGTTGTCGTACTGATACACACAACCTCAGACAATGTACTGCCAACAAGAACGAAATATTTTGTTTTGTTTGCGGGCACAAAGGAGTTAAAACTCCTGACTGTCCAGGTTGTCTTAAGAACAAGACTCCAGTTTCAAAAAACTAGCATCTGAGAGTTGTATGAATGATAATTTTGATAAAGATGATTGGAAGAAATGGCTTGAGACAATAAAATTATTTTTTCAATCTTTCAATATTCATACAATTCTCGATAAAAAATTTGAACTGGACAATAGGCCTTACGTATCCATACAAATTAATGGTATTAACATTAAAGGACTTTTAGATTCAGGATCCGCGATCACTATTTTGGGCAATGAAACGCATTTAATTTTTCAGGAACAAGGCTTGCCACTTTTAGGGGAGGATTGCATTTCAGTAACAGCGGCAGGGGGTCAGATTCTTCGAAGTATTGGCTTTATGAACATACCAGTTACCTTTGAAAATCAATTTCATATTTTGAAAGCTTTTGTAATACCTAACATTACGCCTGATCTTATTTTGGGAATTGATTTTTGGCATAAATTCCAACTTTGTCCTAAATACATTGGTAGCATTGTAACAACTAATAATAATAATGATAGTAAATCTTCATTTAGTGGTTCTCAATCAGCTTTCATTCAAAGTTATTCAAACTTAGATGATTCTCAGAGACAATTAGCCGATAATGTAATTAAACAGTTTGAGGATGTATCTACTCAACGTAAAGGTCTTGGAGTTACACATCTTATAACTCATCATATTGACACTGGGGACTCTAAACCTGTTCGTCAACGTTACTATCGGTTGTCACCTGAAAAACAACGCATTTTAATTGAGCAGGTTGATGAGATGTTGTCTTTGGATGTGATTGAGCCCTGTGAGAGTGCATGGTCTTCACCGGTCTTGATTGTAGCGAAGAAGAATGGACAACCTAGATTTTGTTTGGATAGCCGCAAGCTTAACTCTGTCACCAAACGCGACGCTTACAATCTACCATACATTTCGGAAATTTTAGACAATCTTAGAGATGCGCGCTACCTAACTAGCATAGATTTATCTAAAGCTTTCTGGCAAATTCCTATCGCGCCGAAGGATCGCGAAAAGACAGCATTTTATATTCCTAACAGAGGCACTTTCTGTTTTAAAAGAACCGCTTTTGGTCTTACAAATGCTCCTGCGACTCAACAGAGGCTTGTTGATTTGTTGTTTGCCGAGTTCGATCTTAATGTCTTTGCCTATCTTGATGATATTATTTGCGTTTCTAAGGACTTCAATAGTCACGTGACTTTACTTTTGCGCGTATTAGATAAATTGAAACAGGCAAATTTATCAATAAATCTCGACAAATGTGAGTTCTTTAGGTCGCAGCTCAAATACTTAGGTTATGTCGTCGATAGCTATGGTTTACGCACGGACCCTGCAAAGGTCGAGGCCATTCTTAATTACCCCACACCGACGAGTCGTAAAGAACTCAAAAGATTTTTGGGTACTGCAACTTGGTACAGGCGTTTTGTCCCTAATTTTAGCTCAGTGGCAGGGCCTTTAAATAAGTTAACATCGACAAAGAAGGGCACCCCTCCATTCAAGTGGACCCCTGAAGCAGCTTCTGCGTTTGAAGAGCTGAAGGAGTGTCTGGTCTCTGCTCCAGTTCTGTCATGTCCGGATTACAGTAGGCCTTTCGAAGTACATACCGATGCTAGCGGTTACGGTATTGGTGCAATGCTTACTCAAACTATCGATGGCAAGGAGCATCCGATTGCTTACATGAGTAAGTCATTAACTGCAGCTGAGAAAAATTATAGCATCACCGAACGCGAGACCTTAGCCGTTGTGACCGCTCTCGAATATTGGCGATGCTATATTGAAAACGGTCAGCCATTTACCGTCTACACTGACCATAGCGCCCTCAATTGGTTTCTGTCTATTAGCAACCCTACTGGTCGTTTGGCTCGTTGGGGAGTGCGGTTGTCAGCATTTAATTTTGTCCTAAAACATCGACGGGGTTCTGAAAATGTTATTCCCGATGCCCTTTCCAGGAGCGTTCCAGTTAGTACCATTAGTACTTCCAACTCTTATTTGGACTCTAAAGATACTTGGTACAAAAATATATATTTCGGTTGTTTAAATAATCCTTCAAATTTTCCAAATTTTATAATTAAAAATAATACATTGTTTCGTTTATCAAAAAATAAACATGAGTTAACGACAGAATTCTCATGGAAGGAAGTCGTTCCTACTGAATTCCGTGAGAAGATTATTTCCGAAAACCATTCTGATACTACTGCTGCTCACATGGGCATCTTCAAAACTTACAAACGTCTTGCCTTACGTTACTACTGGTCTGGTATGTACGGAGATGTAGTAAAATATGTAGGTTCTTGTGGAAAATGTTTATCATATAAGTCACAAAACCATCATTTGCTAGGAGAAATGGGTCGTCCTAAACATTGTTCACGACCATTTCAGACCATTTCAATAGACCTTATGGGGCCTCTCCCCACAACAAAGTTGCGTAATAGCTATATCTTGGTCATTACATGTTGTTTTTCAAAATTTTGTCTAATATTTCCTATAAAAAAGGCTACTTCGGATGTTATTACGAAAATTCTGGAGGAGTCTGTGTTTCTCATACATGGCATTCCACAAACTATTTTAATGGATAATGGCACGCAATTCACAAGCAAAATAACTGATGCTCTGTTTAGAAAATACAGCATTCCTAACATCCATTACACTCCTAAATATACTCCTCAAGTTAACTTGGTGGAAAGGTACAATAGGACAATAATAACCTGTATATCAATGTATGTGGACGACGATCATAGGTCATGGGATTTGTTTATTCCCGAGGTTCAATTCGCAATAAATAACTCCGTCAATGAGGCTACAGGATTTACACCTTCATTTCTAGTATTCGGTCGGGAACTTGTTACTTGCGGCTCACATTACGTTGACAACGACCACGACAGCGAATTAATATTTTTACCTCGTGACGCTTACGCCGAAAATTTGGGCAAATTGTCCGTTATTTTCGATGACGTACAAAAACGGCTATGGCAGGCCCATGAAAAAAACACTACACGTTACAATTTGAGACGTAAATTTGCCGAGTTCAACGTTGGTGACATAGTTATGAAGCGAGCTTACTTCTTAAGTGACAAGGATAACTGTTTTTCCAAAAAGTTGGCCCCAAAATTCATTAAGGCTAAAATTATCACTAAAAAGTCACCCTTAGTTTATGTGTTGCAGGATATGAACGGTAAAGACCTAGGCACCTGGCACATTAAAGATTTGAAGTTAGTTGGTGTTAATAAATAGTTAAGTTCTTTCTATTTTTTCTTTTGCAAAATTATTCCTTCGCGCTCCTTTTCTAACTTAACTGAGACAAGTATTTGCAAGGTCCCTAGTACAATAAGCTAGATACCTATTTTAATGTTGTGTGTAGAAGTCAGTAAACTTAGTATACTGTAATTGTACAGTTTCTGATTTATGTTCGTTGAGCGAGATGTATGAAATATGATATTAATGATCGTGTTAAGCAAGTACTACTACTGTATTCTCAATGCGGATTTTATTTATTTTAAGAAAACAATAAAATCCTTCACTGCGCGCGGGGGTATTGTAACGTAGTAAATTAATAATATTTTATTTATTTTATTTAGGATGTATTCGGAAGAGTCCCGTGTCCAACAGTGGAACGTATACCTTAGAGTTATCGAACGAGGAATGCGCGCGAGCCATTTTTTTTATAGGCGACAACTGGTTCGGTTCCTCGCCCCCTTTGCGGGGTATCAGGCAAGCCGCTGTCCCGCTACCGCTTGGACGACGGCTCACTCCAAAATCTATCTTGAAGAGAGACGCACGCGCATTTTCTCGTAATAGCGATTTCCGCAAAGTTAATATTTTTTCGTAATTTAAAGTATTTAAATCGTTTGTGTTTTTAAACCCACTTGTTTGGTAAGTGTTGAACACGTAACTTTCTTTTACCTATATTATGCCTTCTTGTAACGCCTATTTAAATTGTAGTCGTAACGGTTTCTTTTTTGATTTTGAATGTTTGTCTATTTTTTTTAATTTGAAATGTTTTGGAATTTCCATGTTACTCCGTTCTGATTGTGACAATCACGCAACACTGCATTGATAACATGGTGCTTTTCCCCACCTCTTTGTTCACTGCCGTTGTCACAATCAGGGGAGCAAACCGTGGACAGTGCTAAGTGGACCTATGGGTATTCCAGGGTCCGAGGTTCCGGTACCTTACTACCGTTCTCCTCGTCGGCTGGCCTGAGCCCAGAGAGCGACATCGTGCCCCGGACATCTATCCGGCGGACACTCACAACCCGCACCCCCGGACTTCATTTCGGCGGACGGATCCGTTCCTGTCCCGGTTACCTCAACCCCGGACGTTACTTCGGCGGAACAGCCAGGGGAGTACCAGCTGCTGGTCGTAGGAAGGCAAAAGTTCAGTGAATAACCGTTGGGTTTTAAAATAACGAACCGCGCCCAAATAAATTTTGTTTACAAGGGTATTCCTTCTTTTATTTAGTTACCCCGTAACACAGGACTAGAGCATGTGTCTGTAATACCAATCTAGGGCTACTTTGTATTAATAATAATCTCAGTACAGAGTACTAAACAAACTTTAAATTATTTTCCAAGTTTTATTGAAATCGGTTACCGGAAGGTGCGCGACACCGGATTAATCTCCTAGTTTGCCACACTTAGAGGTGACCACTATTGAGGCATCCTCTTTCTAACAAAAAAAGAATCATCAAAATCGGTTAAAAAGTAATTTTATTTTCTGTGTGTAACAAATGCGAAAACCTAAGAACTCTATATTAATTAATACCGTTTGATTTTGTCTATGCGATATCCTCAAATTAAGGTATTTATTTACCCAAAACCTATTCAGATAAGCGAGAAATTCTGTCCGAGAGAAATCACGTTAAACTGATTGCATTCTGCGGTCACCCATTTGGATTCCAACGTTTCACAAGATCACTTAACATGCGCAATTATGCATTGAATGGGATACCTTACACGACTTTACTGGGTACTACAGTAATAAATTCAACGAAATTTGACTATAAAGTAAACTCTAGGCATTCAGTTCGATGTTTCAAAGTTATAAAAAATTGGTTTCACGAGGTTTAAAACTATAGTGAAACAAAAACTTTATACTAAAGGTTATTATACAACTTCTGCGTACTTGGATGACAAAAATCCGTGGTAGTAAGCCGTTTAGCTCATGGAGGTAGTCTCGATCTCTGATGTTTCAAATAAAAAAAAATATTGTAAATGTTATTTACAAAGAGCAACCCCTAGAGTTTCTTGCTCATTCTTCTCAGGGGAATCTGCCTTACGAATGAGCGGTAGAGTTTAACTATTGTGACGATTTCAAGTGTAATAATGCTTACCTATGAAATAAAGATTATTTTGAATTTGAATTTGAATTTGGTTTTTCGTCAGAATGCCCAATCTTTTTCCGCAACACTAAACAGTGAATTCTATTTATATTAATAATCCATTTTTGTTTGAAATTGTTTTCAGTTAGTCTTTTCAAGCAAAACAACGTTCATTATTATTACTGATACAAAGATCGAAGATAAAGAAAGTTCCTGCGATCTGGCTGGACTTATAACAATGTTTGTTTTTTTAATACCAAGCAATGAGACGAACACATCGTGCCTCTGGTGGTAAGCAATACGCCTCCATAATCAGTCGCTTCTAATCTAAGCTTTAGAGAGAGAATAAGAGCTTTCAATCGCAAAGACCTGAGGGGCACTGTCACTGCACCCATCTGTAATTTCTTATCATTTTCTAGACAAAGGGTGCATTCCCATTATGTCGTAAGGTTTTAGACGTCAGTCGCTTTTAGCCTGTCCCCATATCGTGACTGTATCATAGACTTTTTTTTATCATTGTTCGACTGTCGTGTCTAGCTATTCTCATTGAATCGTGTTGATAATTTATCGGTTCACACCATCAGCCACCTTGTCATTTGCATGACATAATCGTTTGATGTACAGCTGAGGGTGCGGGGGATGAGACAGGAGAGTAAGAAGCAGAACACGTGCAGACAATGATAAATTAAAACGTGACCACAACAGTGGCTACGATTATCTGTCCTTTTATTTATCGTCAGACGACTGTCGTTTCTGGCTCTTCCCATTGTCTTGACAGTTTGTCATCGTAACACCAAAAAAGTCGTAAACGACGATTAATCGTGAACAATTTCATTTAAACAAACCACGACACTTTAAACTGTACGACTATCAGTCATCACGACGTAATGGGAACGCATCCTAATGGCTTGTCGCAATAGTTTTAATTCGTTGCACCTAAGTGTTGCAATGATTTGCCTCCTCAAATAATAAACTTTAAGTCATCTTGGATTTTCAGAAGGAAATGTAAGCTTTGGTTACTTTCGATGCAAGTAATTGGATGTAGCTTCATCGTCCAGCGAATTTATACATAGCTTTTTTTATTTTATTTTTTAGCAATAAATACCAAAAATAGGCCGTCACCTTTAAACATAAGTTGACGAGTCTGTATAGTTAATAACCTACATTACAAAAATGTGTATGCTGCAATATTGGCTTACGCGTGGCGTGTGCTGCGTTATTTCAATCAGTGTGCATCGAACACTCGAGTCGTTTATTATATCATTATCAATGTAAGTAAATCAGTGTATCATTTGTCTTATCATATATATATCATTTATCAATTATTATTTAGTGTAGGCTCATCCTACATTTTGGTCCTTCGAGCCGGATCGTCTGGCGTGCGGGAAAATCATACGCAGGACCTCGCGTTGTGATCTACGTTGGTTATTCGTGAAAAACTGCGTCTTTTCGTGACAATTGTGAACATTTTATCATTTAATATGCTTAACATTGTATCATTACAGTACAAGTAAGATCGTTCTTATTTTAATTTTATCACTATTTTATCAACTATCATCATGGAATCTGATTTTGCGAGACAAAGCGCTATCATCAATGAGTCGGAGAGGATCAATGTAAACTTTAAAAAGGATGGTGCGGATCGTAAAACTAGGGAATACATAGACAAGCGCATTAAGGCACTCGATGAATTGTGGCCGGAATTTAGGGATACTCATTCGAAACTAGAAATGGTTGAAGACAAGTCCCAAGAATATTATACGAAAAATATCTATCAAAAAACGAAAGAATATTACGAATTAGTTAGACAGATGTTATGAGTTTATCTGCCTACTCCGAGAGTTCCGGCGGCATCGGTGGGCACACCTGGCCCTTCCAACCATACCCCTTCGAAACCAGAGGAAAATACTACTACAACCTTTAACATCCCGAAGGTTGTAACCGCAGATGTTCGAATAATACAATTGAAGAGTTAATGGCACAACAAAATTCAAATATCAGAGCTTTCTATAGAACAATTCAACATATTCACATTGAGAGCATTGATGAATAATGAGAATTAGAAGATGAGATCAAAAATTTACAACGTCGATGGAACATCATCGACGAACTACATTTACGTATCGATTGCATTTTAGGATCTAAGGGTCCAATGCCGCATATGAAGAACATTTTCTAAAAGCTGAAAAGAAATATCATTTATACAAGGAGCTTAACAGAAGGCTATCATCTATAGCACACCTACAACAATCAACTCCGAAAGTTGAGATTCCTATATTCACAGGCAAGTACACACAATAGCCCACCTTTTACGATTGTGGCGATGCATGACAATCGTTGCCTCAATAAAGCTCAGAAAATACAACACCTGAAAAGCAAAGTTAGAGGTGAGGCTGAACGCATAAAACAGCATCTGCACATAACGGCGGAGAACTACGACACCGCTTGGGATCTTCTAACGCACAGGTATAACAATCCTAATGCATTATTTACGCACCAAACAGAGCTATTCTTAAATCAACCACCGTTACAAAAACAATCATCAAATGAATAAAACACTTGTACGATACGACAATGGAAACCGTACATGTTATACATAACCTTGGCGTGGATACGCAAACTTAGGACCCTATATTAGCCCATTTGATCGCCAAGAAATTAGACTATAAAGAATCATTGGATTCACCGCGTGATTTACCATCATTTGCGTCATTGGACCCTTCGTAACGTCTTCAGAGCTAGTCCACGCTCGGCTTGGCCGCGCTCACGATATAAAAAACCGTTAACGTATTTTACAAAGTGCAAAATTTTATTGTAAATCAAAGATTATTATATATATATTGCTTTCCAATCACATTAAACGTACTTAAATCGCCAAAGTGAAAGTTCCCGCTTTAGGGAGTTACCTTCGGATTAAACTACCTTCGGGTTGGAAAACTACTTTCGAGTTGGAAAGCTACCTTTGCTGATCTTCCTTCGGGTTCATACACCTGGCGCTTGACTACGTCCGAACAATGACGAAGCATTTCCGCTAAACGGCTACCAATTGCTGCTCGTCCTGTGGCCCTTCTTCTGCGCCAGTAAATATACAGGAGAGTACCATACTCGGAAGTGGAAAACCTAAAGTCTTAAGACACGTTACCACGACCCGTAATATATTTTTGTAAATTTAAATTTTAAATTGTACATTTTTTTTATCATAATTATTTCAATTTTCAGATGTCTTTGGTTTGATTTTCTACCTTCATAGGGAAAATAAAACTAGGGAATCCAACCCGGTACTACATTAGTACTTTAAGGTGGGTAAATGTAGCGGTAGCTGTAGAGCTCCTTGTGACAGAGTTCGTCCATGGACTATTCTGCTGCCAAGCAGTAATGTCAGCATTATTGTGTTCCGGTTTTAAAGGGTAAGGGTGCTGATGAAATTACGAGCACATGGGACTTGTCAACTTATATTTTTTAGGTGACGGGCGCAGTGGCAATATCTCTCAAAACTCTGAGTGGCACTACAACTGTTACGGACAGGCGTGTAGCGTACCATCAGGCACACAACTCGTTCGTCCCGTGACTGGATATTATAAAAAAAAGAAATATGTATATAAACGTTGGTACTTTTTGGGTATAGCATCATTTTCGGTGCGTTGTCCATAATCAACATGTTTTTTTGGATAATAAAATTATTTTGATTGTTTATAATCAATATTACTGCTTGGCGGCAGAAATAGGTAAGGAGGCAGTACTTCCCTGGACGAACTCTTTCACAAGGAGCTCTACTACTTTTAAATTATGCTATTTAAAAAACGACTAAACAACTTCAAAACTAATATAACATGAACTTGCTTAAACAATATCCGAATTTTTTAATAACAAATCTTCTTTTTTAAAGCACAAAATCATAGCTTCATTGTCAAATTTTTAACCGACTTAAAAAAAGGAGGATTTCTCAATTCCACTGTATGTTTTTTATTGTATGTATGATTTTGATGATTCCTTTTTTGTTGGAGAGAAGATACCTCAGATATTGTCCCATTTAAATTTGAAGAAAATATTCCACTTCCAAGGGTGGCAAACTAGGGGATGAATGACTTATGAGATCGGTTTTTTTAGTACTCTATACGGAGATTATCTATATTGTAGACATTTGTATATTTATTTTGACGTTATTTAAATACCATCATCGTATACCTATGTTTTTTCTCTATTTTTTTTTTAAATAATAATAATAATAATATAATAATAACAATCTTCATTTCTCTCACAAAGTTATCCTATAAATAAGTAATTAACATTATGGACTTATTATTAGTACATCTTTGTACGAGACTGGAGTCCATACTAGGATTTGACCTGTGTTACGGATCTCCAGGCACTCACCAACCGGACTTCGCACTGTATTCTACATAATATAAGAGCGTTACCATGTTCTAAATTACAGAGAGCGGGTTTTATACAAGATTATTTTAATAATATAAGAAAGTAATGGAATAAAAGAAAATTGTGTGTGTGTGCGAGTGTGTGTGTGTGTATTTTGTGTGAGTGTGCGTACATGTGTGTGTGTGTGTGTGCGTGTGTGTGGTGTGTTTTTTGTGATATTGTGTTGGTGCTACATGTTAGGTGAAGCAGCCTAGGTGTGGAGGTCATAGAGTTTGAATAGCTAGGAGGATCTTCATTAAATATTTAACATGTAGTTACATTTTACAATTGCTATCGTAAAAATTTACCAAATTAACTACCATCGCGTTTAAACTACTGACTGAATAATTACAAACATGTATGCACGAGCAACTGTTATTAGTAAAAAAAAAACAACATTTTACACCTGTACAAGTGCGTGTTAGCACATGTTCAACATCAATATCTTTGTGTGGGTACCTATTGACCTACATAATGAAAGTATACTCATCGTATTACATGTTCATTTCTATACAACCTGTATTTTCACAAATAAATAAATTATGAAATTTAAAAATAACAATACTGAAGGTTAGAACATTTCTTGTGTATGTCAGTGTTCTATAAATTACTTTTCGATCTTTATTCACTTTATTATAGAGGGTGAAAAATAAAGGCCTATATGGTTGTTTTAGTGATGTACCGCCCACTGCTCGCACTTATATTTTTTGTCGTATAAAAAAACCCTATCAGCATCATAGCAATAATTTTTTTTAAATAATTATTAAATTTCTTAGTAACACTAATTGGACCGTTTATTTTAAGAACATTTATTAATAACTGCCTATGAAGTCGAATTCGAAAATGTAATGATTATAATTTTCTTAATACAGTTGCTCAAAACGTATTTTTCGTACTACAAATCGTGCCGAAACTTGAATTTTTCACACTAGTGCTTTTTAGTTTTCAATTATATTTTTTAATTTACTGTTGTTTCAAGTCTTAAACATAAAACTGAAGAAGTTGCATATTTATTTAATATTCATGTGCTTTGTGACGAAAGTCATTCATCATTAAAACTTATATTTGCTTACAAACATCTTATTTGTTTAAATTGCATAGGTGTTTTGTAAAATAAAATGAAATGAAATGAAATATTTATTCGCAAGCAAACACGGTAAGAAAAGATATTATTATACAAGGTGTCAAGAACACGTGTTGCACCAGATACTGGCACGCAAATATTAAAATAAATTGAAGTTAAATAATGTCATAAATTAAAATTATACAATTTGTCAAATAAGCAATGTCGTATAAAATTAAGTCAAAATGCCAATAAATAGCAACAGTAACAACATCATAAATTAAACAATATCAAAGAAGTAAGAACAGCACAAATATAAAGAAAGTGTCAAATACAAACAAAATGTCAATTTCTTTTTATTATTAAAAAATCTTTGATATCGTATAAACACAGATCACATAGCAAATCAAATAACTTTTTTTTAAATATTTTGATAGGTAAATCTGCGATAGCTGCAGGCAAGGCATTATATATTTGTATGGACATGTTATAGCAATTCCTGTAAAAGCAAGTAGTCTTATGGGAGGGGCCAGCTATACGGTTTGGATATCTAGTTAAAAAATTACATACTTCACGTTTCCTAGTAAATAAGACCAAGTTTTTTTTAACAAATATGCATACCTCATATACGTACATGGCGGGAAGCGTTAGAAGATTTAGCTTTCTAAAAAACGGTCTACAAGATTCGAGCGGACCTACTCTACATATAGCTCTGACATATTTTTTCTGGATAGCAAATACACGGTTTATCTCTACGCAGTTCCCCCAGATGATGAGGCCATACCGCAAGCTTGAGCAGACAAATGCATGGTAGGCCATCAAGGCAGTCCTCTGATCACATATGTGCGTTAGACGATGTAAACCAAATACAAATCGATTCAGCTTTGCACATATTGAATCAACCAGTGGTTTCCATGTTAGTTGAGAGTCCAATACTATGCCGAGAAAATTGCTGGATGAGCATTCCACAATTTCATCTCCATGACAATTTACAGAGAGTTTTTGGGGTTTTCCATTATGGTTAGAAAATTGTATGAGCTTTGTTTTTGAAACATTTACTTTCAGATTATTTCTCTTAAGCCAGTCAATAATGTTACATATAGTGTCATTTATTTCTTTTTCATAATCTATGTCAGAATTCTTATTAATAATGATTGATATGTCATCTGCAAAAAGAGTGCATGGATATTTTGTCATTTCAGGGAGGTCATTAACATACAATAAAAACAGCAATGGACCTAAAATACTTCCTTGAGGCACACCGTATTTATTAACTTTAAACTCTGATCTGTGGGTCTCAATCTCATTATTATTATTTAACTTCACTACCTCTACACACTGAGTTCTGTTGCTAAGGTAACTTGCTATCCAGTTATGCACCTGGCCACGAAAACCGTATCTTTCTAATTTGGATAGTAGAGTTCTATGGCAAACGTAATCGAAAGCTCTACTCATGTCAAATAAAACAGAACAGACAGGTACTTTCTTATCTGCAAAAGTTGAGATATCTTTGATTACCCTGAAACATGCCTGTGTGGTAGATTTTCCCTTTTGAAATCCAAATTGTTCTACTTTAATAATGTTGTACTTTGATAGGAAAGCCGTAATTCTTTTATGCATTACCTTTTCAAAAAGCTTTGATATTACAGATATAAGTACAATAGGTCTGTAGTTTTCCAAATGGTCTTTTTCGCCCCTCTTAAACAGCGGTTTTATTATGGAGATCTTAAGAGGCGATGGAAATGTACCCTCCATGAAGGACAGGTTTACCAAGTATGCCAGCAATGGTGATAGTTCATCAGCACACAATTTAAAAACCTTAGTGCACACGTCATCGTAATCGGTAGAGTTTGTGTTGTTGAGGGATTTTATTAAAATTTTTATTTCCGCTTCGTCCGTGGGATATAAAAATAAACTTGACTCATGCACCTTTGGTAAAAAAATATCGTTACTATCTTGTCCTGGGTCCGTAGTTGATAGGTTTAAATTTAAAAAATGAGTGTTAAACTCTGATGCTATCTCTCGCGGATTTTCAATCTTAATTTTATTTACGGTAATGTGTTCAATAAAATGTTTGTCACGTAAATGTTTGTCCTTGTTGTTTATTATGTTCCAAGTAGCTCTATTTTTGTTTTTAGCATTGACCATGTATCTATTATTACATTGCTTTTGAGCGGCAATGATAGTCCGTTTCAAAATTTTTGTGTAGGTTTTATACAGTCTTTCTATTTTGTGTCTTTTTTTTGTAATAGTTCATACGTAATTTTCTTTTAGTGATACAGGACTTTCTTATTCCTTTTGACAGCCATTTTAAATTCGTATTATCTTGAAACATTTTGACTTTAATCTTTGGAAAACATAAGTTAAACAATAGGACAAAATTATCATAGAAAAAACTAAAAGCATGTTCAAGGTCATCAACATAACTAAAAAGCTCGGACCAGGCATAAGTTTCTAAGTAGAATTTAAATTTAGTAACATTGTCCACTGAAAAGTCTCTCTTCATTTCAAACCAGTGCTTAATTGGTTTTTGACGCGAAGTTATAGGAAAAGTTAAAAGTTGAGCCGTGTTGTGGTCTGATAAGCAGACTGGTAATGTTTCTCCAACAGCATTAGCAATACTACTAGCGATATGATCTATGCAAGTGTTTAAGCGAGTCGGTGTGTATATATGTAAGTTCATATTGTAACTTTCTAACAAAGTTTTAGGTCACGTGATAATTTATTGTCAGTTAAGGTATCCACATTCCAGTCACCTGTCAATATAATTTTTTTATTTGCTTTATTTTTTAGTCTATCTAGCAATAAATCTAATTTTTCAAAAAATATATTAATATTTGAGTTGGGGATTCTATATATGCAGATTACTAATAATTTATGTTGCATAATTTCTATTCCACAGCATTCAAAGCTTAATTCCAATGCAAGTTCTTGAAGGAATGTTATGGGTCTTGCCTCGATGTTTCTGTCATGCATTATACACACACCCCCTCGTCTTTTATTATGTCTGCAAAAAGACGAACCCAGAGAATAACCCTTTAATTGTATGTTTGCTTCATTATTTCGTTTAATAAATGTTTCTGATAAACAAAGAACATCAATAATTTTTTTGTTATTACGGAGGTCTGATAATGTGATTTCCAACAAGTCTTTTTTGCTTAAGAAACCCGCTATGTTTTGATGCATGATTCGAAAATTGCAATAAGTATCTATAATAAAGAGGAGGAGTCACAAACATCATTTATCAACAAGCTTAAATCTTTAAAAATTTGGCGAAGACCTGTGTTATTCAAATTGCCCTTAAAAACAGTAAACATGCGATTATCGTACGTAAGATTCTTATTCGAGTCCAGTACATAAGCATATTCATGAGTCAAATTGTCACGATAGAGTAAATTGTTAAATGTGTCAACCCGCTCATTAAATAATATGCTCGTATTCAACCCGTGTCTGAAAGTTGGTAAACATATGAACACATTGGTATTTTGAATTTTTAACAGTTCAGTCCTGAGCATATTAACTAAAATTTTATAGTCCATACTGGTTTCAAAATCCTTTTCTCCTATCATTATAACGCATGAGTCATACAGTGTATAATTTTTCACTTTCTTCTTTAAATTTGTCAGTAGCTGCTGAAGTCCTACATTTGGTGTCAAGTAATGGCAAATTTTTGTGTTCTGGATGGTAGATGTTGCTGTCGTTAGAATCTTGTTTCTCTTATTGCTGCTAATAATACACATATTGCGTTGAATACGTCGAGTATCGTGTTTTGGCGGAGTCAGGCCAGTAATTAATGTACTTTGCAATTTTGGTGAACTAGTGGCGCCATCTTGCGGGGAGTAGTGAACAACGGGTTACATTTAAAATTCCAAAATATCTTCCATAAAGATGGCCTATTGAGTATTAACAATGACCAGAGGTGAGTATTACGCGAGACCGTTGCGCGCCACGTCACTAAAATAGTAATTCTAATGTGGCTGAATACTGGCAACAGTTGCCATTGTACTCTGAATTTTTATCAGACAAAGAAATAAAATGAGGTTTTTTTTAAATACTGTTTTATTATATTTTCAATGTAGTTTTTTCGCAAATGTATTAAAAAACGTCGTTTGATACACGTACGGATTTGTCATTTTCACTTGTCTCGAGTCTTCTGCTGGCTCAGGCCAAGAAGCCTCGAGACTCGTGAATAATGACTAACTTTCCGCACTTGTATCAAAAATAACTATTACGTTTATGTAATATCCCGATGGTTTACTACCATGATATATTAGTGGTTAAATGTTCAAAGTCTAATAAATTTGTCAATCAATCAATAAATATATTTATTCATCATCACAGGTCATAACATGATAGGGTGTACAGTCTTATTTAGAACAGCTATGGTGCTTACAGAGGCCTACGAAAATTTGTGTCCAATCTAATCTTAATTTATGAAATATTAAATTATAAATTACAATGTCAACTAATAAATCTATACAATGTCAAAACAAATTTCAAATTAATTCTATAATGTAATATTCAACTATAAGCATATATGTATATTATAATTCACACTATATTATCATTGAAATATTCATCAACCGGGTAATACCATTTTTTAATTAATAGCCTTGACAATTCCCTCCAGAACATATCCAAGGATGTGATTTTTGGCCTTTGTGGCAGTTTGTTGTAGAGTTTAGGTACCATGTTAAGGGCGCTTTTTTTCTTAAGAGCTGTTTTACAAGAGTTGTGCCAGTGGTGAACATTTGAGGATTTCTAGGGCGTAGATTGAATCCCGGAACGACCGCTTTTTCCCTGTAAAGTTCGGGGCTAGATTTTAGAAATGTACATGATTCCAGTATGTACGGACAGCACATCAGACTACACATTTCTGTTCGAAAATCGCCTCCAGTGCAACGGTACAAGATACGTCAATGTGTAGCTTGACTGTACAAACTTGAGAACGTTAGCACTATTAACCTTTTAAAGAATGGTCGACCGCTGTCAATAGATCTAAGGCCGCAAATAGATCGTACACATAGCTTTTGAGATTTGCGTATGTATTTTTTGAAATTTCTGTAAGTTCTCTGTAAATCATTCGATACGTAATGTTATTCTCTTCGTCCGAGATATTATCTATATTATCATTTTTATTAGCAGTAGAGCGTCTTATGAAAGAATTCGTCCAGGGAAGTACTGCCACCTTACCTATTTCTGCCGCCAAACAGTAATGTCAACAATACCGTATTCTGGTCTTGAAGGGTAAGGATTCTGGTGAAATTACAGACACATGGGACTTGTCAACTTATGTCTCTGGGTGACAGGCGCAGTGGCAGTGCCCCTCAGGTCTCTGTGATTTAAAGCACTAAATGATACTGCAACTATTATCAACAGGCGCGTGTCGCTTACAACCATGTATACGACTTGTTCGTCCGGTCGTTTTGTATCATGAAAAAAATACAAGCACCGTAATACAGTCCACCCATAGCCGCGTAACTCTGTTTCTTTACGCTACATACTCTTGTAAGGTCCCACCCTACGTCCCGTGGCTACCGTTTTGCATTCGTTATTTATGTTTTCATAGACAATTATCACTAGTTCTTTGCAACACTGTACAAGAGGAGTGAGGGGAGAATGGGATATAAAAGCGAATCAAATGATGGAGAATGGAAAATTTGTAGATTAATTTCGACTCTCATGCGTATTGTAAAAAATAATTATATAAATAAATTATACGTACCACTCAGTATTACTCATTTTACATCTATAGTAAAATGGCGTACATTTCAAACATACGACACAAAGTATCTCGCTTTTCGAGTCAGAAGTTAAACATTAAAACGAAGGACAGTAGTACAAAGTACAATATAAACGTTCGTGTCATCCTTGTGAGCGCCACAAAGGCGGAGGGATAAAACTTTGTGTTAACCAAGATAATCAGCTACGTCCGTAAAGTTAAGTTTCCCATTTTTTACGTCTTTTTTCTTTGAATTTATTTTCGTATTTTCAATTCGACTACTAAATTTCTAAAGCTTTATAGAATATGAAACGTTTTAAAAGATATGAATCTCTGGAAGTGTTCTAGAGCTTTGCGAAAACTAGAGTATGAATATCAGTGTTATTATTAAACATTTTATATGAATTTGATTAAATATGAAAAATGATAATAAATTATATTACTTTTTTATCCCGTACTTTGTCTCATTTAAGAGTTGTAACTACCTTAAATGGCATTGATTGAATCAAATCACAGTGAGTGTTGAATTAATTACTATATGGTGTGAAAACATGTTTCCTAAAAATTTTCAGAACAGCTCTATTCAATAGGTAAAAAAATAAATTCTGAAATAATGCCAGTGTCCTGCCGCTCGACCTAAGCAAAACAAACCGTATTAGTACGAGAAAACTTTGAATTCGAGCTGAGGTAGTACCGACTCTTAAATGTATTTTGCTAATTTCCCGAAAATGTTATTATCTTCAACTATTCCTTTATTACGTCATTTGCTAAAGCAACAATAATGATAAATCTAATGCATATCTAATTCTACAAAATGACAACTCTTCATGAGAAATCTTTAAAGATTCTACAAACGAAAATTTTAGTAAAATATATATAACTTGTTAGTACGGATTATACGATAAAATCATAGTTAAATAAATGTATAATAATAAACATTTCATAATTGACCAAATGTATAATTGAACAAACAATAACAAACAGATTGTATAACTCAAGTGAAAATGACAACTTAAATCCTATACTCATGATTGGTTATCGATAGTCAAAAAGTTACAGTTAATAAACATGTTTTTAATTTTAAATAGAAAACCACCGTGAAACTCAGACATTTTAACTAAAAATAACGGATAACTCACGTATTTAAGTCGAATTTGATGTTATTAAAAAGCAATAATAACATTTTTACAGATAAGAAATCTGTAACTGTTCAAACAAAACAGTTTATTTATAAGCTGGTCGTAATTTGCGGTCTTCGAACACGTCATAGGGGGTTTATGATATATATGTGTGTAGATAAAAGTGATTTTGTCATATGAAAGTCAAAAACAATACGAATTACATGAACAAAATTACGTACGAGTAAATTATGTCAAATTTAATGTCTCTTATTTAAATATAAAAACGTTATAATGTATCATAAAAATAAAACCTAAAAACTCAATAATAAATACATTGTATAATTAAAGCTATCGAATGCTAGCTAAAGTTATTTTTCGTATCTCGTCTTTTTAAAGCTGAGAGTGCAATATAAAAGCAGATAGAAATCTCCACTTCGAGTATTTCCCAGTGAACACATAATATTTCCAGCAAGTCGCCAGCTAGTAGACTGTGATAATAGGACCATTTTTCAATGACGTCAGCGAAGACTTCGCAGCTTTTGCTTACGAGATTGAACTGTTACAGCTAAGACAAGGCTAGAACAAATGTAAGTGCATTTTTCTCGGCTTTCGCTGATAAGTAGAATCATCTCACTTTGGGAGTAAAACTCCGGTGGTTAAGGGGAGGTCAGTGAAACTCCATTGATATAGTAACATATTGTAACAAACTACTGGAGTAATTTCACAAAAAATAATTTAATATCATGGTTGTGAATCATTCTCATTCAATAAAAAACTTAATTGCAGTTATTAAAGTAACATCTCTAGCCGGGGCTGGTAGTTGCAAAGGTATCTAACTGGGTGACGAAATACTTTCATAGATTTCTCATAGATGGCGCCACGGCTAAAAAGTCGTTGAAAAACAAATACAAAGATCCGACAATAAGCAGATAGAAAAATTCGTGAGGTCCGCTGGTTCGTTTCGTGGCTTAGTTGGCATAGCGTCTGGCACGGTTTGCTGGGAGACATAGGTTAGAATCCGGCCGGACTGAAGGATTTTTTTCTAAGTGTTTCAACTTTGCATTAATCAAAATTATAACAAACTAGTGGAGTAATTTTAATTTTAAGCCCCAATCCGCATTGGGCCAGCGTGCTGGACTATGCCTAAAACCTCGTGTGAAAGGAGACCCGTGTCCAGCAGTGGGACGTATGAAAGGGTTGATGATGATGATGATGATGATGGATTAATTTCACAACAAATAATTGAATATCAATTCAATAAAAGTTTAAGATTAATTAAAAAACGTAATTACAATAACACAGTGTTATTTTTCATTGTTGACGGTTTATATATAATATA
>NW_020653852.1:3776699-3795821 GCF_003589595.1 Hyposmocoma kahamanoa | reverse complement strand
CACTAAATCACTCCGAATTTGTTCTTTACCTTTTAGCAGCAGTAGAATTCCCTTACCATACCCTTTTCTGTACCTTTGAAGGGTAATGGTGCTGGTAAAATTAAAAAAAACAGGCACATGGGACTTGACAACTGTATGCCTCAGAGTGACGGGCACAGTGGCAGGGCCTCTCATAGCCTTTGCACACGGCGTATTTTACACGTGCCGTAAACGCGCGAAACTATCTAAGCGCGTAAAACTATCTCTTATCAAAATGCGCGATCATACGTGCGTTTACGGCGCGTTTACGCACGTCGTCGGCGTATAAAATACGCCGTGTGCAGAGGTTTTCAGATGTATGCATTCAAAGCTCTGAGCGGCTCTGTAACTGTTATACATAGATGTGTGTGTATGTAGGTGTATCACCAGGTTCATGATCAGTCGTACCGTCAGTTTATATCATAAAAAAATATAGTGATGCGACGTAACACCTATGACGCTCATGATTGCCAAAGAACGCTAATCGCGTCGTTTTGTTGCGTTTCCTCCTCTTCTTCTTCTTCAGAATTTTGGTTGGTGATTTTGTTGTAGAGCGTAAACGATTGAATTAAACAAATTTAATTTTTCCCGCAATCGAATTGATAAGTAAATCTTTCGCTTCAAGACTAAAAGCGAATATAAACTCTCGGAGTAATAGACACCCTCCGTGA
Source organism: Hyposmocoma kahamanoa (assembly GCF_003589595.1). Lineage (NCBI taxonomy): Eukaryota > Metazoa > Arthropoda > Insecta > Lepidoptera > Cosmopterigidae > Hyposmocoma > Hyposmocoma kahamanoa. The sequence goes on along the minus strand of NW_020653852.1, from coordinate 3,795,132 downwards.
AGCTCGGGTGGCTAACCGCCTCTTATATATATTGGCTCGTTTTAGTCCGTCGATAAAAATATACTATTAATGAGTCATGGCGGTAATTCCGAAGAGCCAGTTCCAACAGAAAGTTGTTTACTTGCCCTGTAAACTCACATGTTTACTCGCGGGGCATACCAATATAATTTAGTCATTTTTTGCGATTGTGTGTAAACAACAGTAGCTGAATAAAACTGTCGTACATACGTATACCAGCAAATTTACGTGAATGTAATTTTTTTATATTTTGCGGTACACTAGGAAAAATCCCAAAATATTTTTCGAAAGACTGACCAATTGCATTTCTTTTCTTATTTTAGGTTTAATTTGAAAATGAAAAATAGTCGATTATCATTGTTTGTCATTAGTGAAAAACTTAGTCTATTACAAAAACTTGCACCATAAAAAACTTAAAGAAAAAGACGTAACAAAAATTAAACGGAAACTTTTTATAAAATAATTACATAATATCGTATGAATTATAAATGCAATTTGTCATCAATTCTCATGATTTGATAATTAGATATTACATGTATAGATAAATTTGATATTATAATTATTGAAAAGTTTACGATCACTACCTTTTCTAACTGTAGAAAAAAAAACGTAGTATAGTTAGATTTGGTAGCACAGAGCTCTTTTTTATACAGGATTATCAGTTAATTTCAGTAATTGTACTAAAGTGATAACGCTTGTATTATAAAATGATTAGCTCTGTCGGTTCAGAAGTCATTTAAGCATAATTTTGATAAAGAGACCAGTGTGCCACTAGAAGCAAAACGAAGCGGTGTTTGTGACACTACATAAATAGCATAGCTAAAGAAGAGCAATGAGTATGTATAATACGTTATTCGTTTTTATTTAAATGCTAGGCTTATTATCTATCAAAGAAAAGTACCGCCCCGAGAGATAAAGAGTTCCGGGGAGACTACGGGCTCCCCGGTAACACTAGGCTACCACAGGGTAGCGGAGGGCCAAGCTTTCCATCAGTGATACCTCTTGGCGGGCTTCTTTAGCGGACCCTTGGGTATGGACTCGACGAGGCTTGTGGTTAGGCGTGGAGATGAACACGTTCACGGTTTTAAGCCTAAATTGCCACCGGGCACTGCGACCGGCATCTCCGGCACTAGCTCTGAGAGTTAGTAAAAGATGAGCTAGACATCCTCCGGTCCCTCCAATCGCGTAGGTATTTGGGAAGTGGAGTGACGCTACGGCCTCGTGAGGTGAGCGTGCCGACAGCTCCGCCACCAAAGTGGAGATTTAGTAGTGGACTTTAGAGTCAACGACTTAGCGGTAGCAACCATTAGTTGTGCAATGCACAACCGGAAGAGAACGTGCCAACAGCTCCGGTACCTATCTGGACAATAGAAAGGGCACTGTACGTGCACCCGAGGCAGCTCACCCAAGGCACCAGTCTTTTGAGAATTGAATGAATTCTATGCAAACGAGCTGATCTGGGGTCAGGACCGGACTAAGAAAGTCCCTGTGCGGGCTTGCAGGACTTAAAGTGCGGGCTTGATTGCACAATTTAGCGGTGACAACAGTTAGTTGTGCAATGCACAACGAGAAGTTGACGTGTCAACAGCTCCAGTACCTATCTGGACACGCCATATGAACTGCAAGCATAAACTGATAACAAATGAGAATCACAGAACTAAATTAAAGTTTTATGTTTTGTAAATTTAGTTCAAAAAATTCGTAAATCTCTTCAAAAACTTTTGAGCGCCATAAACGCGTTTCATGTTTCAGTTTCGTGTAGTACTTATCAACATGAAATTCAAATATGGAACACTTTTTGAATTATGTGTAGGAGTCATTTCTATGACTTTGTATGTCGAATGCTCTAAGATACCTAATACCCTAGCATAGGTCAATGACCCTAGCCGTCATTTTGATTCTAGGAGACTTCTTACACATTTAACAGAAAAGTGTAAAAGAAATCCAGCTTTTTTGTTGAAATTTGTATTCATGTAATAACGTAATTACAAATCAAATCGGCTTAAAAGTTTCCTAAAACGTCATTCACAAATGAAGCAATAAGGAAATTTAACGCATGAAATTTTACGGCTCACAGGTAAAGTTAAGTTACTTAAACAACTTTAAAAAAAATGAAATGGACTTGCTCTTGACCACTACCTAGCCCTGGAGCAAAGATAGGATCTACGATGGAACGAGCTCGCCTAAAAGATGCCTATTCAGTCGCACCTTAACTCGAGTTGGCTATGTGCTCGGAAACACAGTCGCAGGCAGGGAATTCCATTCCTGGCCCGTGACAATAATAAAAGATCATGAAAAGCGCTTGGTACGCCTGAAGGGAATATTGTGTTAGAGTTTGAGCATGATGTTCAATGAAACTCAATGGTCAAAAAGAAGAAATATATTTAAATATCATGTTTAAGCTTGTCAAAAAAATGTCGGAAAAATATAAAGAGTGATACATTGACTTACAAATAAATGGACGACGGGTCTAATACAAAAACCACGAAAAAAATGTCCCAAGTCAACCTATTCGAAATTTAAATTGTAATGTCATCGCAGTATCGCGCTGTCGGTAGAACAAATGAAGACTAAAGCGGAGTGTCGCGCTCTGTATACGATTTTAGCGCCTTACAAGTGCGGACACTTTTTAGCGCGGACCCGACGTCCATATAATTGTAAGTCAATGGAGTGATAGCAAAATGTATTTACAATTTTATTTATAAATAGTATTAGCAAAGTGTAGTAAATTCTACAACTATAAGTCCTAAGTATATGGACTAAGTAAGAATGATATCCCACCGTAAGTCTGGATGGTAAAAAAAGGGCGGGCGGAATGGGCTAATAGAGGTCATGGGCACACTCACCGAAATATATTCTGTAGAAAACCGACAGTCAGGCAACTTTGCGCCGGGGGGCTAAATTTATGAAGTTTAGATTCGAGTTTATCGTCGCCAATAAGTCTCCTGGCTCTGCGTTTAATCGAATCAAGAGCCTCAAGTTGGTTTGTCGCTGGGCCATCCCACAGGTGATTGGAATACTCCATGCAAGATCGGACTAGGGCTTTGTACATAGTTAAAAGATGTCCAGGCGTGAAATATCGCTTAACCTTATTAAGGATACCCAGTTTTTAGGCTGCAATTTGTGCCTTACATTCAATATAAACGTCAAAGTTAAGATCTGCGCTCAATGTTATGCCAAGGAGCTCCAGGGTGTCGGTAAAGTGGGAGTCGGATCAAATTGACTCCTTTTAGCAGAAAACTGACAGGCCTGCGTTTTGGTGGCTTAACGGATAACTACCCTGCTGTCTTTCTTCACACTAATCCACTCAAAACCAAATAGGGCGAAGATTTAGAGCAAGAACTTACGAAGTAAACTCAACATTTAATTTAATTTCTTGCTCAAACTTAGGGAAAGGTTGTTTTGTAAATACGAAAAACTTGCTTAGATGATTGCAATCTTTGCTTAGTCTAAATCTAAGTTCATTTATAAATCTCAGCTTAGGAATTAATAACAATTTATCATGAATTAATGAACAGTTTACGACAAAAAACAATTCCAAATTATTTTTTTTTGTAAACAAAGCAGTAATATTAATATTTCTTTTTCAGATACAATAAAACTTATACTACTTGTAGTTGCTGCTTACCTACACCAACATACATGGGCAAAATGTACTTCTGAAGATACAGATGATACCGTGGCAGACATATCGTGTTCAGGTGATGACGTAGAGCTATCAGAAGAAATTTCGTATCTGAAATATCGTACTTTTTCCCTAAACAGAGTAAATATTTTGTTAGATAATGTCTATAGCAAACCTTTAATTGCTAAAAGCGTCTTAGAACAATTGAGTACACCTGTAACACTCACTGTAACCAACACCAGAATGTCAGACTTCGATGAAATTCTCATATTAGCGAATGTTACTTCTGAATTAAGTATTCATGATAGTTTTTTAACAAAACTTAAATTTGATGATGTACTAATTTTGAAAGAGGCAAGAAAATTGAATGTCTCTCATAATTTGATATCAGTTTTGAAAAGTCCCAGATTAGGCAAACAACAGCAACTAATAGATACTGTTGATTTGAGCCATAACTTTATAAGCAGCGTACCTGAAAATTGCTTTGCTGGTTTTAGTCATCTGAAATATTTGAATTTGTCACACAATTCCATATCTTATCTTTCTGTAGCTGCCTTTGAAGGCATATCACAACTCGAGTCACTTTATTTATCATACAACAAACTATCAAGCATTGCAAATATTGCAATCAAACTCAGGAATCTGAAAAGTTTACATTTGGATTATAATTACATTACAAAAATAGAAGATTTTAATTCAATGATCGGTTTAGAAGAATTAAAGCTCAGATACAATCAAATAAAAGAAGTCAAAGAAAATTCTTTACTGGCACTATCTAATTTGACAATATTGGACTTAAGTGGCAATAAGATTCCTTCGATGGACTCACAATTTGTAAATAGCAGTTTACGAGAACTTCATTTGACGGATATCGGTTTGAAATTTATATATCCAGGAGCTTTTAAAGGTATGAATATTACTAGATTATTTATTACCGGTAACAAAATTCTGTTATTAATTCTACCATTTTTTCATTTAAAATGTGACTATTTAGATTTGAGTAACAATAACCTAAAATACGTCGGGAATTATACTTTCAGTAACAGCACGGTGAGATCCATTAATTTAAGTACAAATGCAATATCCGAAATAAAGACATTAACATTCTCCTCTGTAAGCGATCTTCAAGAACTAGATTTGTCAAATAACGCACTAACTACATTGGCCTTTTTAAATCTAGGCTGCGGAAGTGATCTAAAGAAATTATATTTTCATAAAAATATGGTTGACAAAGTATCGAATAATACGTTTGCGAAAGTGCCTTCTTTAGAACATTTAGACTTATCGTACAATGTGATTCAATCTATCGAATCTGGTGCTTTTATTCATCTAAAAAAACTGGAAAATCTATTATTACACAACAATCGTTTGTTTTCTATACAAATAATAAATTTGGAAGGCTTGTCTGCATTACTAAAATTTGACCTATCTTATACTGAAATTGGTAATTTTACGAAAGCAGCCGTTTCTGGCTTAAAAACAACAATTTTCAATTGTTCCCATGCTGAATTAAGCTATATACATTTTGATACATTTGCTGAAGTCGAACATATTGACATTTTGGACTTGTCGTATAATTCTCTCGTTACCTTTGAAATCAATCCAAAAGGCATATCATCAGTGGAATCACTGTATCTTAATAATAATCAAATTACATCAATTTCAAACGTATCGTTCGCTGGATTCATTGAGCTTCAAACGCTGCACTTGGAGTTCAATAATATAGTAAACATACACCCAAAAGCATTTTCTACATTGAAATCTTTGAAGATTTTGAATTTGTCTGATAACAAAGACTTGCAAGTCACTGGCGATGTATTTTCCAATCTGAGAGGTTTAGCATCGTTAACTATGATGAATAACAAGAAAAGTTTTGATTTCCAACACACAGAGAACGCAAGTTTTGAACAGGTCGACCTATCCTTATGCGACATTGCAGACCTTAGGTCGTTGTATATATTTAATGTTAATGGAGTGGTTTCTTTGAATTTATCTAAGAACTTGATTAGTTTTATTGACAAGAACTCCTTTAAAACGATGCCTAAGCTAGCAATGCTTGATATTAGCTTCAATTTGATTAAGACAATTGAACCCGGTTCATTCATCAATACTAAAAATATTGTAGTTTTAAATCTACATGGAAATGAATTGTCAGATTTTCAACATGGCGTATTTCAAGGGCTAACATTTCTGCAGACATTAAATATTTCTAACAACTTGATACATGACGTCAACGTTAATCTCCTACACAGTTGTACTGCATTGAAAGAAATAAGTTTTGAAAATAATTTAATAAGTAATTTACAATTTAAATATTTTTTACATTTTTCGAGTTTGAAGAAATTGTATTTTGGTGGTAATAATATTTCTTGCCACGACCTAGGAAGTTTTAAGATCTATTTGCAAGATAGATATTATAATAACATTATTATGAGTGAAGCTCCAAATTACCATATCGCCAATGTAGACGGAGTTACTTGTAGACCAAATAACTACACCAGTGATAATGACGGAAATTGTACTTTGAATCCTACAGGCATGTCTACGTTTACTGATGCTTTAGAAAAAATAAGTAAATCAATTGATAATTTTAATCAAGATTATTATGTCAAGGGTATATTCAATATTTTAATTTTTAGTATAGTTGCTTTCATAATTTTCTTAATTGTGAAGTATTTTCCAATAAAACGATATTTTTATAGGAACATACTTCCCAAAAATATAATAAATACTAGACGGCCATTAAATGATAATTTAGATAATACTTTTAGATACAGTAATGTGACGCAAAGATCATCGAATGACTACGAAGAATTCCCCATTCCATAAATATCGATGTTAACCATAAATAATAAAAAGTTATAACAACGTCTTATTTTAACGGAATAGAAAAAATACCAAAGCGTGCAAATTTTACATACAATATAGGAAATGTAACTATTTTTCGGATTTAAATCGCGTATATTTGTTTTTTCAAACAAACCGACGTTTCGGGTCCTTTACAGGTCCCATGGTCACGGTTGACTGAGGTGGTACAGTCTTCAACCAATTATGTCTAATATTAATGCAAACCAAACTATTTTTTTCACTATAGTTACAATAGTTCTTAATTATATTAATTAAATATTAGTATTTAATTAATAACTGTATAAATATTAGTATTTAATTAATGACTATTGTAACTATAGTCATTTCCTATTTGTAACAATCGCGAAAACCTAAGAACTCGATATTTACATACAATTCCAAACGCATATTGTCAGAAATTGGTAATTTTCGAGATGGCAATTTTTATTAAATGTTCGAGTATATTATCGTGAAATATTGAATCCTATTTCAGAATACTACTCTAAAACTTCTTAATAATATTCCAGGATACGTAAAAATTACCACCCAAATAAGGTAGAGAAAAGTAACCTGAAAATAACCCAAATTTAATTTGTTTTTGTACCTTATTTTAGAATAATTTTTTTTAGTACATAGAATAATATAATAGTTAAGGCAGTATTTCTGTTCCATAAACTTACTTGTAAAGTAATAAAATTAAATTAATTTTACTCTTAAATTTGTTTTATTTGTTTTTTCTTCATGATATTATGAGACGGGACAAACAAGTCATGCGCCTCGCAGTAAGCGTTACACCTCACAATTATATCAGAATAGACACCGCAAGTGTCGCGATCTGTATGAAAATCAAGCGTGCCACATTTTGTACCTGCGATGACGTCACCACCGCTATTTATTGATGGGAAACCTCTTTCGGCACTAAAGCGAATGATTCGATCGGAAACGCGGACACACCACGTATTTAGAATAATGTTTTTTCAAGTATTTATCGATTATAAGAAGCTGTAAGACATTAATATAGTAAATTAACACCAGAATAAGAAAATTAAGTCCTTTATTAACACATGTTTTAAAAAAAAGATACTCCGGAAAACTAAAAAAACGACAACAAATTTTATAGAATATTTTTATAACATTTTTTTTTTATAATATCAATTGTCAGTGATGTTATGCTACACGCCTGTTCATAAAAATTGCAGTACAATGGTACTGCTCATGGCAGTGCTTTAAATCACAGAGATCTGACCCTGTCACTGCGCCCGTCACCCTCAGACATAAGTTGACAAGTCCCATGTGCCTGTAATTTCACCAGCACCCTTACCTTTTATAACCTTGGCGTCAGAAATAGGTAAGGTGGCAGTACTTCCCTGGACGAACTCTTTCACAAGGAGCTCTACTGCTACTAAAACTCGTGAACTCTATCAGCCATCCGTACTGAGAACATTGTGAGTCGCTCACTGACACTTAAGTTTTGCAGTTGTTTGGGCTATGTCGGTTACTCTGTTTTCCCTGCGAATATCCTTGTTACTGGATTTTCGATCTTGCAGTGAAATTCCGAGCACAGCCTTTTCATTGCCCTTTGGGTGACCTTGAGCCTTCTTGTGAAGGGTATAGTGGGCGACCACGTCTTTATTCTTCATATTCAAAAGTTTAATTTCCCAAGTTCCAGAAATCACATAGGCATCCTATTGAAAATGATGGACACTCATTATGAATGAGTACAAGAGATTCAATGGCTCCCTCTTGACTTTAAAAGGTCATCGATCGGTAGATCGCCTAGTAATGAACATTACATTATCCACATCACATTTTCCAGCTCGTTTCATCTCCAGAACCTTCCTCCCCATTAGTGGTCATTGTTATTAACCCTCCAAAGGCGATTCGAATGTAATGAAACGGTAACTGTGTTTTTTTAGCCGAATCAAACCTAAAGCTAAATACATAGTTCTTTTAAACTGAGACAGTTTTAAATTGCAGCTATTGGAAGTTTTATGTGCAGTAAAATAAATCGCGAATGGCAAAACGTATAACTTACACGTTTATGTATTTTGTAACAGCTTTGAATTGTATCGATATAACGCGCAATACTTTTCTTTTTATCATCGTATCGATGGCATATGCTAGGTTTTATTGCGGCACAGAATTTAACCACAGTGATCACGCCACAAGTAGCCGCCACACTGTACTGTGCATGGAATATGTGTTTGCCATTGAAAGAATTTGCCAATCGGAGTATCGTACTTGCTGATTGTTGCGCAGGGTGCTCCTTTCTTGCACTCCACTGCAATACTTTGATAATTTATGATATTGTTAATCGCAAAACGAAAAAAAACTATAATAATGTAGGCATTTCTGCGATTTTCGAAATATTACTATTCTAATAAAGTGCCAGACAGGCAACCACAGTAATTACCCTCTTAAACTACAGAATTCCCTGTATATTTTCGCGCTTCTATATTTTTTTATGATATTATGATAATTTGTGCAACTATGAAACGCAAAACGAAAAAAAATATATTTTAAGTATTTCTACAGGGCTAGCACAACAAGGTGCGACTTGCGAGATATTACTATTCTAATAATGTGCCAGACAGGTAACCACACTAATTACTCTCTTAAACTCTCGCGCTTCTATATTTATTTATGAAAATGATGAAAATTTGTGAAATGGTTGTTTAATAAAAATGAAAAAAATAACTAATAATGTAAGCATTTCATTTAAATTTGTACAGTCTCGGATTCGGAACTAATACAAGTTGGATGCAATGTGCAACCGCGCTTAGTGGTCAATTCTCAGGTACCTGTAATTTCACTGCAACCTTATCCTTCAAAACCGGAATGCAATGATCACGTTACTGTTTAATGGCAGAAATATGTAGGTGGCAGCCATCGAGTATATTACTAGAAATAGAGACGAAATAAGGACCATATATCCCTGGTAACTCATCTGTGATACATCACTTATACAATATCAACTCTCGTTTGCACTGAAATATAGACAGCGCCAACAACTGACCTGTGTACGTCTCCGTATATTCCAAAAATATTCTGTACTTATTGTAATAAAGATAATATCTCTAACAATGGCGTGCTGTTTCATTCGGTGGTGAGGGAGAAAACAGCAAAACATGTAATTACAAAACAATCGGAACCAAATTTCGTCGGTAATTAAATATTAAATATGTCATTTTGCAATTTTCATACATTATAGCAAAGCTCAAGTTAACTGGTCGATTTGAAGTGAAACAATTGACGACACCCGTGAATTGTTTCGAATTCGGGCTGGCCAATCGGAGCGCAGTTGTCATAGGAATGATACGGCAGAATAGTTTACAAACAAATTAAATAACATTTCGTCTCTATTTCTGGTTATATACTCGATGGTGACAGCACTTCCTTGGACGAATTGTTTCATAAGGAGCTTCTACTGCTACATCTCTCTGTCGCGCAAGTCGCACCCTGTCGTGTTAGAGATGCAATGTTCATAAATAGACAACTACACGCTGGAATTTTGGCGATCGCACCTGCTGTATACAGGTCGAATTTCATGACTAAGTTTAAAGATGCCTGTTTCTTTGACAACTTAGTGGCTTGTCTTCAATTTCAAGTGTAATAATAACGTATTTTGTGTATTGCAAGGCTCAGTCCTAGGCTCTCAAAGTTACGTTGTTATGTCATAGGATGATACAATACAATAATCTAATACCTACAAGTAACGCAATTTTCGTAAAGCACAAAATTTTCTAAATTAAAAAAGCTGTTGTAGCCTAAGAATTGATACAACCTCAAACGGCTTTGGTTCATTCCGGATAACAGCGCAAGTGTTAAATCAATGACTATGGAAAAAATGTACAGTAAAATTGAGAATGTACACTGAATGATATACAATAGAAAAAAAAACACATTTAAATTTTACAAGAAGACTGCCATATTCAATTGGACTTTACCGAAGTAAATAAAACACATATAGTATAAGGTATACATTTTTCAAATGGCTGCAGTTTTGTTTATTTAGTTTTAAATAAATTGACCTACGGCCTTTCAAGCAGGGACCATGTGATGGAATCCAGACTCACCTCTGAGTTTTCGGAATTTATGTAAGAAATTTAATACGTTAACCATGAGCTTTTCGGTGAAGGGAAATATCGTGAGGAAACCTACACGTTGAAAAAGATTCATAGCTCGTAAAATGTGGAAACGTGGGAAGAACCTTATAAATAGGTTGGTGATGAAGATTATGGTAACATTTTCTATGATCATATTGTGCATTTTCATAAGTTTTGCATACAAAACTTATGAAAACCACCTCATTTTTCATTGCATTCAGATTGAGTGTTTTTACTGTCAACATCATTAACTCATACATGTTTCACCATCTATACGTGAGCACAGGTCTCCTCTTAGAAAAAGATTTTAAACCAGTCATACTCAACCTTTTTTAGTTTGAACCACTTGCATATGTCTGCTTTGTTACACGGGCCGTAACATTTTTGGGTGATGACCTATTTTTTAGGTCATCCTTTTAACATTAGTTAATGTAATGGAGACGTGGTTTCACTTTTACTTCACATGTAATAATTAGAACACAAAATCTTAATATATTCAAACGTTTATTTAAAAATTAGTGAGACAAACTATTACATGAGTTTATAACTGCTATAAGCTACTTTCAATACGTCATCACGGCGAGAATCAGTGAGCCAATTTCTATATACGTACGCATATTATTTGTATATTTCATTGTAGGATACAACCATTCACAATAATAGGGACGTTGATGCGAACAACGTGAGCAACAGGTGGGCACATTTTTTTACAATCATGTCTTGTTCAGATACCGACTAATTTCCAATGTCTGTATGATCGGCTGAAGAAAAGATCGGAATACACTTTTATACAAAAATCAGAACTGACAAAAGCCTTGGAAAGAAAATGCGACCGCGTAAAATATTTATATACAAAATGTTGTTTCTTCTTGTGATCGCTAGGGGCGCTGTAAAATTTGCAATACAAAATCCGCGAAATACAGATTCCGCGATTACTAGCGACATCTGTTATAGCAAACTCGTGGCAAAGGCACAGTTCTCTATCAAAGTCTAGCAGTCTTTTGTTTTCTTTTTTTACGGTTCTACACGTATGCGCGAGAAAAATTTCGTAACATATCTCAAAATAAAAAAGTTAATGTAAATAACCAATTTTTTTTTAAATGAGGGGTTCTCAATTCGTCTGTATGTTTTTTCTTTTTTTTTCGTATGTACGTTACGCGACAACATTTTCATTTCGATAATTCTTATTTTGTTGGAAAGATGGTACCTCAGTAGTGGTCCCATTTAAATTTAAAATATTCCACTTCTAAGGGTAGCAAACTAGGTGATGAATCCGGTGAAATTACAGGCATACGAGACTTGAAACTTAGGTCTCAGGGTGACGGGCGTAGTGGCAGTGTGAGTCGCTTCTTCGTCATTTAAAGACGTGTCACTTACTACCAGGCGCAAAACTTATTCGTTCCGGCATTTGGTCTAATTGTAAATAATAAAAAAATATCGTAGAAATTTTTCTTTGTGTTCAATCTTTGCATTAATAATGATAACAAACCAGTGGAGTAATTTCACAAAATTAAATAAAATCTATATTCAACTGCCTCCATGGTTGAACGATTTTTTCCCGATTTAATGAAATAGAGCAAGGTTATTCCCTTATTCAAAAGCGGTAAGAAAGTTGATCCTAGACCCATTTCAATTTTACCAGCTTTAAGTAAAATATTCGAAAAGGTTATATTTACTCAATTACTGTCCTATTTCGGTAGGAATCATATTTTTCATAGTGAACAATACGGGTTTACTAGTGGTAGATCGACTGGTGCCGCATCACCGTAGCGTACCGTACACGGTAGCGTTACTAAAACACATCTTTGATGGTTGGGAAAGGTCCCAGAACGCTATTGGTGTTTTTGTGACCTCTCAAAGGCATTTGATTGCATTAACCATATTACTCTTTTTAGGAAGCTGGAATATTATGGTGTAAATGGCAAGGCATCGGAACTTGTCTCGTCATATCTCAACGATAAAATTCAGAAAGCAGACATAAATGGAGTGACCTTCTTTGGGTTCTCCGGGAAGAATGGGTGTTCCGCAGGGCACAATACTTCCCCCCCGATTGTGCTGCCACCTTGTCGTGGTGGGGGGGCTTCCGTGCCCTTATGATCCCCAAGGCTATGCCGGATAGCGCTACGCACACCGGACAGGCTTGTGGGGGAGGGGCCAGACTAAGAGCGGCACACTGCGGAGGGCCCACTCCCGGTACCACTCTGATCAGCAGAGCAGACTGGGATGTGGACGTGCGCCGTCAGAGTGCGGCGCTGCAAAGGGGCTCATCAGAGCGTTTGCGCGGCGGGTTCCGGCGGCTGTGATGTCACGGCTGTCGGGACAGGCTTAAGCCACCGTCGGGCGACCTGTTATCCCGACAGAGTCAACCGACCGACTGGGACCAGGGGGCTTGCCTTAATTGGCCGGCCCGAGTGGAGCCAACCACAATAAAAAACGCCCAAAGGTGACGTCGTTGGGGCGCCCCTTTATGGGGCCTCGCGCGACGACGTCACGCCTGCTTCGGTGGGTTGGTAGGCGGGGCATATCACCTACCCATTAGCGGCCATCCCTGGGATACCTCCCGTCCTCCCAGGATGTAGTAGGGTTACCCAGGTACAGGGGTCTCTGCCTGGGTGGACTGAATACTTCCCCCATACTCGTGGGAATCATATGGATTGCTATAGTAAAAATCGTGACGTGGTGTCCGAGAAGGACGGTGTTAATGTTTCCGAGGGCCTCGACCCTCAACCGACGAACCAAAGCAAGAATAACGGACTCGATTCTATTTCTGACGTGGAGACGGTTCCTGCGAAGGGAAGTGCTCGGCCGCGGGACAAGCACGGACGCTTCATTCGCCGACCAAAGTCTCCTCGCCCGGCGAGTGAAGTGGCCTGGTTGGAAGTGGATAGCTCAGACGAGGAGATTCTTCGCTCACAAAGCACAAAGTCCATAGGTCAAAGGACATCGGCTCCCTCCAAACGTGCTCGTGAGGGTGAGGATGAGGCACTAGAGCCCAATAGAGCTCCAAAAATCAACACAGCTCGGAGAGGCCGTGCTGTCGGTGTGGGTCACAATAACACGGGACCACGCCCTCGTGTGCCCGACGCGGGTGGCCCTGGCGGGTCATATAGACCCACGTTGCCCATCCAACGCTCACTAAGTGCGGGGAATCTGGACGTGAGCGCGGGGACGGGTGAAGAGGAGCGCTCTCCTGGCCAGGCCGGGGAGGCTGAACTCGAGGGCACAGCAGACCTCATGAGAGAGGCCCTGGCTAAGGAGGCGCGAGACGGCCTCGCGGTAATATTAGCGGAGACCACCAAGTCCTCTAACCTCAAGGGGACGGTGGTCAAAGCCATAGAAGAGGCCGTCAGAAAGGTGGAGGGAGCCGTGGACTTTCTCCACCGTGGAGAGACGGCGACTGAGGCGGCGCGGCGGATGTCGGAAGACAACCGCCGGATGAGGGGGCAGCTCGCTGCCCTAGAGGCAGAGGTGAAGGTCCTGAGGGGGGCCTACTCCTCCGCCCCAACGCCATGCAGCTCCGCGGAGATGCACGCGGGGGTGAGGGAGGCCATCGATGACCTCAGGCGCGACATATTTACCTCAATGAGGAATATGATGGACGCCCGCCTGAGTGACATCGAAAGGCGCCTCCCCGCGGAGGTCCTAAGGCCCCCCTTGGGCGGCAGAAGAGGGGCTCCTGGCGACGTAACAGTGCCCATCGCTGCCGCCGCTGCAACCGCCCCCAGAGTGCCTCCCCCCGCGTCGACACTCGAGCCGATACCGGGCCCCTCCCCGACCCGAAACGCGCCTGCCGGGCCGCGGCCCAAGAAGGCCAAAAAGAAGGCCCTCCCGCGGAAGACTGCTGCCGCCCCTCCTGTGGCCGCCTCCGCTGACCCCGCCGCCTCAGACGCGACGGCCCCAACGACGACGGACCAAGCGGAAATGCCCTGGTCGCAGGTAGTTGGCCGCAAGACCAAAACGCCTAAAAAGGCCAAAAAGGCAGCTGCCACCCCCCAAGCGGCACGGGCCAAGGCGGCCCCCAAGACAGCTCCCAGACCCAGGGCACTCGCCACCCCGAAATCGTCGGCGGTGGTGATCACCCTGAGGCCTGAAGCGGTGGCGGAAAAGGGGGCCACATACAAGGGTGTCCTTGAGGCGGTGACCGCTGCGGTCGACTTGGGCAGCCTCGGCATCCCGCACGTGCGGGTGCGGAATACCCAGACGGGTGCCCGCATGGTCGAGGTGCCCGGGGCGACCAGCGCCGAAAAGGCCGACACCCTGGCGGCCAAGCTGGAGGAGGTGATCGGGGGGCTGGCAACAGTGACGCGGCCAACCAAAACCGCCGATTTAAGGGTCACCGGCCTTGACGAGTCGGTGACCCCAGAGAAGATCCGGGCGGTGGTGGCCGCGAAGGGCCAATGCCCCCAGTCCACCGTGAGCGTGGGAGCCGTCAGACTGGCCCCCAACGGGAGGGGGTCAGCCATCGTCCGCTGTCCGGTGACGGCAGCCCAACGGGTGGCGGCTGCCGGCCGCATGTTGGTGGGGTGGTCCTCCGCCGGGGTCCATGTGATGGAGCCCCTCCCCATGCGCTGCTTCAGGTGCATGGGGATTGGCCACACCAGAGCCCTCTGCCCGTCCAGTGTGGATAGGAGCGGGCTCTGCTTCAGGTGTGGCCAGGTCGGACACTCGGCCTCCGGGTGCACGGCGACCCCGCGGTGCTCGGTATGCACCGCGGCTCGCCGTCCAGCGGACCACGTAATGGGGGGGCGATCTTGCGCTCCCCCTCCCACCAAGGGCAAGCCGGCGGGGACCTCAGGCCCCCCCCCTATTGAGGGACAAAGTATGGAGTAGTAATGCCAGCACGCCACCATATTATACTGCAGGGCAACCTCAACCACTGCGCCAGGGCACAGGACCTATTGGTCCAGGCCATGGCGGAGTGGGGGGTTGCGGTGGCTGCTGTGGCGGAGCCATACTTTGTCCCCCCGCGGGGGAATTGGGCGGGGGATCGGGAGGAGACGGTGGCCATAGTGGCGTCGACTGCCGGAAACTTCCCCCCTCTAGTGGTGAAGGAACGCGGGTCAGGGTTCGTGGCGGCGAGGTGGGGAGAAGTCATCCTAATTGGGGTGTACTTCTCTCCAAACCGCTCCCTGGCCCAATTCCAGGCATTCCTGGAGACCCTAGAGAGGGCGGTGAGGAGGGCAGCTCCGACGCCGGTGTTGGTATTGGGGGACCTCAACGCCAAGAGCGCGGCGTGGGGTTCTCCGGTCACCAATGCCAGAGGGCCAAAGTTGGAGGATGGGCGGCAGCCTTAGGGCTGGTCGTCCTCAACCGGGGCCATGCCAACACGTGCGTGCGGCGAAATGGGGGGTCAATCGTGGACATCACCTTTGCGACCCCCTCACTAGCCGCGCGAGTATCCGGCTGGCAGGTCCTGGAGGACGAGGAGACCCTCTCCGATCATAAATATATACGGATGAGGGTCTCCCATGCGCCGCCAGCGACGGCCTCCAACACGGCCCCCGGGAGGGGCTTTCCCAAATGGGCACTCACCCGTCTGGACCCTGAGCTCGCAGAGGAAGCAGCCATGGTCCAGGCGTGGTGCCCCCCCCCCCCCCCACCGGCCACCGTCGATGTGGATCAGAAGCGGTCAAGTTCAGGGAAGACTTGACCGCCGTCTGCGAGCGGGCCATGCCTAGGGTCAGAGGGACCCCGGGCAAGAAGAGTGTGTACTGGTGGACCGCGGAAATTGGGGACCTTCGCACCGCCAGTACCGCGGCCCGGCGGGCCTACGGCCGATGCCGCCGCAGGCGCCACACCCCAAGTGAGGAGAGAAGGCTCCACAGCGCCCTTCAGGGCGCGAGGCAGGCCCTGAAGGTCGCAATAGGACGGGCCAAGGACTCTGCGAAAGAGGAGTTCTTGGCCATCCTGGACGCGGACCCATGGGGGAGGCCGTACAAAGTTGTGCGCAACAAAATGTACGGCGCATCTCCCATGGAGTCACTGGAGCTGGATCTCCTCAACCGGGTGGTGGTGGGCCTTTTCCCCGAACCGCAGCCCTTCACCCCACCGGCCATGGTGCCCCCCAGAACAGACGGGGGGCAGACTGAGGAACCCCCCCCGGAAATCACCGAGGGGGAGTTGGAGTGGGCGGTGGGACGGCTGCGGGGGCTGAAGAAGGCTCCCGGCCCGGACGGGGTACCGGGACGAGTCCTTCGCATTGCCCTGAAGCATCTCGGGACCCGCCTCAAGCATCTCATGGATGACTGCTTGAGGACGGGGTTGTTCCCGAGATGCTGGAAGGAGGGAAGGCTCGTCCTGGTGCCTAAGCCGGGCCGACCTGCGGACTCCCCCTCGGGGTTCAGGCCCCTCGTCCTGCTGGACGAGGTGGCGAAAATCCTGGAGCGAATCATCGCCTCCAGGATCAACGAACACCTGAGGGGGACAGGCCCCGATGTGTCGCAGCGGCAGTACGGGTTCAGGGCTGGACTCTCCACCCTGGACGCCCTGGAGTCGCTGCGACACATCGTGGAGGAGGGTAACGGCGAGAGGGAAGGCGTGGTGGCTGTGTCATTGGACATAGCCAACGCCTTCGGCACTCTCCCCTTCGCCGTTATCAGGGAGGCGCTGAGGTACCATAATATCCCCAGGTACCTCAGCCGTCTGGTGGAGCACTACCTGGAGGACAGGGTGGTGCTCTCCCAGACGAGGGAAGGGAGGCGCGCCGAGCGCCCAATGAGGTGCGGAGTACCCCAGGGGTCCGTATTAGGACCACTACTGTGGAACCTGGGGTATGATTGGGTGCTGAGGGGCGCGCTGCTTCCCCGGACGGCGGTCATCGCGTACGCCGATGACACGCTGGTGACACATCTCCATCGCAGGAGTATCGGTCCCGGTCAAGTCCCAGATGAAATATCTGGGACTTGTCCTGGACCGGCGATGGAACTTCGGCGAGCATTTCCGGCAACTTGCTCCCCGAATAGTGGGCGCCGCATCGGCGTTGAGCAGGCTCCTGCCCAACCTCGGGAGGCCGGGAGCCCCATGCAGAAGGCTATACGCCGGGGTGACCCGGAGTATGGCCTTATACGGGGCTCCCATTTGGAGTGGGGCCTTATCAGCGGCGACGAAGTGCGAATGTGCAGGGCGTACATGACGGTGGCCTGCGCTGCCGCATGCGTCCTCGCCGGTACTCCGCCGTGGGACCTCGAAGCAGAGGTCCTGGCGGCGGTCCGCACCTACCGGCGGGGAATGAGGGACCGAGGCGAGCGACCCGCTCCCCAAGAGGTGGAGCGCGAGCGCCGCCTCGCGGCGCAGCGCATGCGGGACCGGTGGAAAGAGGGCTTGGCGGATCCCCCCTATGGCGCTCGTACCATAGAGGCGATCCGCCCTGTCCTCGTAGAGTGGGTAAACCGGTCCCACGGGCCACTGTCGTTCCACCTTGTGCAGGTGCTGACCGGGCACGGCTGCTTCGGTCACTACCTGCACAAGGTGGCGAGGAGGGAACCGTCCCCGTCGTGCCACGAGTGCGGCGCTGCGGATGACACCGCGCAGCACACCCTAGAGGTGTGTAGCCGGTGGGATGAGCAGCGCCGCACTCTGACGGGGACTGTAGGGCAGGACCTCTCGCTGCCGAGCGTGGTTGCCGCCATGCTCGAAAGCGACGAGTCCTGGGAGGCGGTGGCCTCCTTTTGCGCAGAGGTTATGTCGCAAAAGGAGGCCGCGGAGCGGGTGCGCGAGGACGCGGCGGACGCGCACCCGCTCCGGCGCAGACGTACGGGGAGAAGGCGAAGGCAGTTCGCTGCTCGCCTGATCCCCTAGTGAGACCAGCGGGCTCTGGACAGGGACTCCGGAGCCTGCA
>NW_020653852.1:3703549-3746699 GCF_003589595.1 Hyposmocoma kahamanoa | reverse complement strand
CCAAAGCAGATCCCTGCGGAACACTAGACATCATTATTTGATGCATTCCGAATGCTGATATGGTTCAGAAATGTTAGTGCTTTATGAGATACGAACTGTAGTTGAAATTAAACTGTAAATGGATCGGGCTATCGGTTCTCAACATACGGAAGCAGGTAAATTAAGTGGTTAGTTCGAAACAGAAAACGAAGTCTTCAATATGCAACAAACTGCAAAACAAAAAAGAAGAGGGAAGAGACAAATGTTTGATTTCTTTATTCTGTACCATTGTTTAAATGCGGAAAATGAGCTTCTGTAGACATCGCGATCGTTTTATAGCGTCTATGAAGATGAACCACTTAAAGTCAGTAGAGACAAGCAAATATCGCAGTTATTCCATAAATTTTGACATCTGAAACATCTAAATTTTCAATATTTGTGTACAAGGCCTTGGGTAAGAGGTTCTTTTGTGTCACAAACTAAATAAAACTATAAGCAAAACGTTTACGATTTTATACTCGTACATACATATTGTAAGCGTTATGTTAAATATATAAATACTTATAAAAATGGAAGTAAATTAATATGCTACTCCGCGAACCCATATTAATTTACTTAGATTTTTATTCACATGGACTGCCACAAAGTAACGTCGGAATGTATTAATCACATAAATACTTATGTCTTATTGTAATTATTGGAGCATTTATGTTAAAAAGTATGCGGTTTTAGTTTTAGGTTGGCGGCGCCATAGTACGTTTCGTTGATAGAGCCACCTACGTTAAGTTTGCAGCACCAAAGATCAGCCCTACCAAAAACTTGACTACACAACTAAAGTATTCGATTGGAGATACTCGGTCCCTCAGCATTCTATTTATTAGAGTTTTAGTGGAGCTTTTCTGTATAAATTGTTTTTAAATTGTGTCTACATAAGAGAAGTTGAATGTTTCTCATGGAATTTCCCAATAGTATTAAGAATTGTTATACGGGAGAGTAAAATTTTTGTTTTGTAGTATTATCCTCTTCACTGCCTAAACCTTGTCGACTCATCCGTAGAACAAAGACCTTTGTGCAAGACTGCTTATTCTGAGGACAGTGTACATTTCTATCTTTGTTCTTCGCTGTGGATATCAGATCGACAGTTGTTCGATTTTATATTTCCGATACGAAATAACGTAATACAAATTCAGAATACACTTACAGATAGGCCTTAGTTTGAATAACGTGATTATGTATTTATTCTCTTTTCGCTTTATACTCATATCGGACTCTGTTCTTCGGATGAGTCGTTTTGTGTTTGCGACACCAAATTACTTCTTTCAATTATGTGTTTGCGACACCAAATTACTTCCTTCAATTAGTAGCCTAAGGGTTTGATCTACCGCCTCTCAAGCAGAGGCTGGGGTTCGAATCCATGCGTTTCGTTGCGAATCCATGGGGTTCGAATCGCACCTCTGAGTTTTACGGAATTTATGTGCGAAATTTAATTTTAAATTTACCACGAGCTTTTCGGTAAAGAAAAACATTATGAGGAAACCTGCGTGTCAAAGAAGGTTCACAATCCTTGAAAACAGTCTGAAGTCCCCGAAGCGAATATAATTCAAAGTATAATAAAAAGAAAAAAAGGAAAAGGTGTTCTAAAAAATCTCAGTACAGACTACTAAAAAAACCGACCTCAAAAGTCATTCATCCCTAGTTTGCCACCCTTAAAAGTAGAATATTTTCTTTAAATTGAATTAGGGTCACTACTGAGGTACGCTCTTTTCAACAAAAAAACAAAGAATTATCAAAATCGGTTCACAAATGCCGAAGTTATCGCGTAACAAACTTACAAAAAGAAAAAACAAAAAAATACAGTCTAATTAGGAATCCTCATCCTTTTATTGAA
This sequence comes from Hyposmocoma kahamanoa, assembly GCF_003589595.1. Classification (NCBI taxonomy): domain Eukaryota; kingdom Metazoa; phylum Arthropoda; class Insecta; order Lepidoptera; family Cosmopterigidae; genus Hyposmocoma; species Hyposmocoma kahamanoa. The sequence goes on along the minus strand of NW_020653852.1, from coordinate 3,744,832 downwards.
TTCGGTAAAAAAAACAATACTAACACAGTAAATGCCCATTAGAGACTGTAACTATGTACTTGTATTTAATAGAATAAAGGGAAAGGGATTATAGATTAAGAAAAAAATAAGTTAGAGAAGCTTCCAATCCGCAATGTAGTACACGTGTGACATCGCCAAATAGTGAAAGGGTAAAAAGCTATACATATAGTGATGTAATAACTGTAGACAACTATTTTTCGATGACAATATGTAAAAAATCCGCATTAGGCCAATGTTTCTAACTTAACCTTATGACTTTACTCGACAGGTAGATAAGTTTAGTAGCAGTAGAGTAGTTGAGATCGTCCAGGGAAGTACTGCCACCTTACCTACTTCTGCCGCCAAGCAGCAATGTCAGCATTACTGTGTTCCGGTTTTGTAGGGCAAGGGTGCTGGTGAAATTACAGGCACATGAGACTTGTCAACTTTTGTCTCAGGGTGACGCGCGCAGTGGCAGTGTCACAGAGATCAGTGCAACAGTTATGCACAGGCGTGCAGCTTATCATCAGGCGCACGACTTGTTTGTCCCATCACTTGATACAATAAAAAAACTCTACGACTGTCAACTTATTAAAGTAGAAGGATTTTAATTTCAATTTGCGTACTTGTTCTTCTTTATATAAAACTTTGAGACGTAAAGATTGAGGATCGCTGATTGTCTAGACAATGTAAATCGACACTAAAGTTAAATTGAACCATTACCCTTTACTGTAGTAACCTTAGTAGTCGAGCTTTTCGGTTTTTGTTTGCAGTTATGAATGATAGTGACGGAATGAAGATATTTGTGTTTTCCATCCGTTACTCTCATCTCTGGACTGTATTCGCACTTTCCATCAGGCGCGGTGCAGTCATTTTGCCGAGTCACAATAAAAAAAAAAAAAAAAAAAAAAAGTTGTAATATTTTCATCACACATACATAGTATGATTGCATGCAGGCTAATAAAGGCCCATTTAGATGGAGAGAGTTTCTCGTCTCGAAGATGCGATTATCGAAAGAATATAAAAAAACTTTCCTCGTCTAAACATTCGCGATTATCGACCGTCCACGTGAGCGATAATCTCCTCGCCTTTCAATATTGAACGTCTCCGTGTAAACAGAACTCGAAAGCAAAAATCGTATTTCGAGTTTCTGTGCCAGCCGTTTCTACCACGAGTGCAGTGCGCGAGGGTGTTTTGATTATCACTGCTTTTCTAAGACAAGAATTAATGGAACGAGGGCGAAAAAAAAAATTTCAAATAACGGTGAGTGAGTGAGTGCCTCTGTGGTCGAATATAGCGTGGGCAATATAGTATTTAGGGTGCTCTCGTAACGAATATGGCACTCCTTTCTAAATCCAGGATGAAAAGTCGTGCCCGCACTTTTCAAATAATGGCAAGTTGGGTATCGTTTTTGAGGTATTTGGGGGTGCTCATTACGAACATAGCATTTATTTCTAAATCCAAGATGGCCGACACGACTTTTCAAGTAAATGTACTTTTCAATAAACACTCCTCACTAACTCCCCACTCACTCACTCCCTACTCACTCACTCACTCACTCACTCACTCACCACTCACTCACTCACTCACTCACTCACTCACTCACTCACTCACTCACTCACTCACTCACTCACTCACTCACCCATTCACTCAATCACTCACCACTCACACACTCACTCACTCACCACTCACTCACTCACGCACGCACGCACGCACGCACGCCTGCGCGCACGCACGCACGCACGCATTCACTCACTCAGTCACTCACGCACTCACTCGCCCTATAAATTTATCATAATTGTCAGTTTTTGTTTGTGTCAGTAAATATAAAATTAAAAAAAAAAGATAAACAAAAATTATATTTCTATACAGCAGTGCAATGAACTTAATATTATCAGCAGTTTCAAATTTGAATGGTTTTTGCATCATTTTGATATACCCATAGTCATACCGCAGTAATCACTGAACTCGAATGGCAATTCTCGCACTCAAAACGGTTCGAACCGATTTGTACGATAATCGTATGAACTTGAAAAAATGTCATACGAGATCGTGTTTAGACAAATCGAAAACTCGTAAGCAAGAATCTCCTTACTACATATTTCTTCGTGTAAACAGTCGAGGAGGCGATTAAGTTGCTTGCGAATCTCGTATGACATAATCGTAGGCGAGATTTTAGTTCTTGCCTGAATGTAAACATTATGATACGATAATCTTATGGCGATTATTGCTTACGATAATCGCCTACGAGTTTTCGTCACGAAGCGTGCGAGAAACTCTCCCCATCTAAATGGCCCTTAAGTTTGAACTTACTAAATACATATCTAAATATTTTTAAATAAATTATAATTTAAAATAAAACAATATAAATATTAATAAAAATTTAAATAAAACCGACCATAAAAGTTCGTAGAATTATATCTATTTTTAGAGATATAAGTTTCATTGAAATCGGTTACCGGAAACTGCGCGAAACCGGATTCATACCCTAGATTTGCCACTCTTAGGGCCGTATTCTAGAACTCTACTCAATGCTCAAGTAAGGATTTGAGTATGGTTTAAAGCACTCGAAATCATACTGAAGTCCCTGCTATTAGGGTCGTATTTCCAGTGCTTGTGTTGCCAGTGCAATCCTGACTTGAGTATTTAATAGAGTTCTAGAATACGACCCTTAGAGGATTTTCTTCAAAATCAAATAGGACCAATATTGAGGTACTCTCTTTACAATAAAAAAACAATCATCATCAAAACAAATGCCGAGTGACCGCGTAACATACACACAACAACAGTCGATTTAAGAAACTTCTCCTTTTTGAAGTCAATTAAAAAGTGTCAGATAGTACATTATAAACCTAAAAGTTTATTTTTGACAAATGTATTAAGTTTTGTCCTAAGTCATTAAACAAAGGTTATTATTATGATGTAGGTAATATACTCGTAGTTCTGCGAAGATGTAACACATAATCCTGTATATAAAACGGTCATCTAAACAATGTTTTTGTATAAATAAAATCTGAAAATTGTAATGTTATCAAAATTTTTTTTCGTTTAAATAACGAATAATTCCGAATATATTTTTTAAAATCTTTATTTATCTAGGAACTTTTATACAATGTATATGCCAGTCCCAACGTACCCTAAACTATAGCTTACATGTCTGGGTGGCGCTGTTGGACAGCCGATTCAACAAATAGTAGGTAATAGTGTTTTTGCCTGTTTCGTATGGGAATTGCTTAATAAACAATTTATAGCACCTAAGGATGTTCGGTTGATATGCAGGTCTCTCATCAACGCCGCCCTCTGTTGTTCGTACCGGACGCATTCCCGTAACAAATGATATGCATCTTCCACTACTCCACATAACTCCCAATTAGGAGAATTGTTTTTTTTTCGTTAAGACAGCAAAGCTGTTTGATGGAACGTGTCCGGTTCTCATCCTTAGTGCGATGACAACTATTTTTCTGCCATAGTCGCACTCTGCAAACCAAGGTAAACTAGGAACACTGAATTGTGCGATACCAGATACCTTCCGAACGTGTTTCAGAAATAGTTATTTATTATGCAAGGCTGCAAAGTTGTTGTTTGATGCGAGTGCTTGTACTGAAACCTCAGCAAGCGAAGGAAACTAAGATTGATTCAGAACCACTTGCTTCGTGGTTCTGAATGTACACCTCATCAATTTTTATTCTTGCTTGTTGTACTTTTATTTTGGGCAATTAAGTGATCATTGAAATGATTTTAGCTCTTCGTCGAATTAAAATAATTTTATTAACACAATTAGTTATCATTGTCAATTTAATGTCAACAATAATACGTAAGTTAAATTATACCAACGGATTTATATTATCTAAATCGGTAATATTATCAAAATCGCGTATTAGAACGCGTCATTATCTTTTTTTTTCATCGAAAGAAAAGTTAGGTGCACCACACTACATCGTCAAGTTCGAATTTCAAAAACCTTTTCCACGCTAACACGCAAAAAACGCTTTTGTGCGCAGATTTCTAATGAAAAACAAATCCTTTCCGTGCTAGTGAGGTGCAAAATAATTTTTATTGTTAGGGCGGCTTATTTATATTAAATACTCAGTATGTATGTGGTAAGTAGGCACACGGTAACCATTGTTTAGTTGTTCACCCTCATCGGTTTCACGCTCCTTGGTTTCGGGTTATTAAGATCGTCATCATTAAACAACGTACTTGTCACTGCTAAATACAGATCTCCTTTAAAGTAAAGGTCACCATAATCGCATTATTTGGGTTGGGTACGTCTCAAGTTTTCAAATAATTTACGGGCTGTGATAATTATAATATAATACAATAATATGCCAGACAACCAAACCAATTGCCTGGTCTTAAACTCTATGGACATCCCGGTACTATGAGTCTCGTCATGTACGCCTGCGAATCGTGGACCTTTAAAGAAGAAACTGTAATACTCCTACATGTATTTAAGATATAGTGCTACGGTTACATGTTGCGCATTGATATAATCAAATACCTCTTGATATAAATAAATAAATATATTTAAAAACCTCAAACTAAAGATGAACAAAAAGAAAAAAATTTCTTTACTTAACTAAAAAAAATCCTAATTGAAAAATGTTATTACTCAGTAAATGAAAGAAAAAATTAAGTATACCTAGAATGAATGTTGAATTGTTCTTATCTATTTATTTTAATTTTTAAATCATGTACCTTATTCAATATCATGTAATGATATAAATTACTATAGATTCAAATATTAAATTGCAATGCCCGAACAGGGCCCATATACTGTCACTGTGATAGATAATATGATCAATTTTACACAAATTGTACATGCAGCAATAGTGAATTAATGAAAATAAATAAATAAACGAACGATCGAACGAACGAACGGACGGACGGACGGACGAACGAACGAATAAACGATCGAACGAACGAACGAACAAACAAATAAATAAACGATTGGACACAGAGGATCGCCAACGAAACTGTCCTTCAGAGCATTCATATATCCCGGAAAATGATGCCGTCTATCAAAAGGCGGAAAATATTGTATCTTGTTCACGTGATCAGGAACGATACACACACGTTGCTACAGTTTATAATGATGGGCAAAGTGCAGGGCAAGAGACGCGTTGGGCAAAGAAAAAATCGTGTCTGCGGAACATCTGGGAGTGAACCGGCATTGCCTCCATCGAACAGCTGTTCCGGTTGGTTGCTGATAGAGATAAATACAGGAAGCTGATGGCTAAGAAGAAGCAGAATGAGAAATTCATTCCGAGGCACTATCCAGAACATCCAGACCAGAATAAATTTGAATAAGTTAATTTCCCAAATTGGTCCTACCGGATATCGAACCCGGGACCTCCCCATCCAGCACCCACAGTGCAAACTATTAGGCTACTGAGGTTGTCAGGCCATCGAGTGACAAATAAGGATTTGAAAAATAAATTAATTATGGCTAAATTTGTCTATTATTTAGTTGTAATGGAATAGTTTCCATTTTGTTCTATAATCGATTGAAGTTAAGTATCCATTATTGTTAACTGATTTGCTTCTCGTCTGAATGTTCTGGATTTTCCTAGTAAAACAAATTCCCTAGCAAACTAGGGCATTTCAAAAGGCCAAAATTTCTCTTTATATAAATGTAAGTGCGCATTTGACTTCATCTCACCTGATGTAAAGTGACGATGATGACGACGATGGAACATGCACACCAAAATAATGCCTATTCACTCTCGCCTTGAAAAGGTCCAAGTTATAACGTTCAGGGAACATGCCAGCAGGCAGGGAATTCCACTGCATAGCTGTTCGCCATATAAATGTGGAAGCGTCGCTTCGTACGAATCTCTGGAATATCCAAAACATAGGGTTCCATTGTCCAGTCTCCGTGAATTGGTGTAATTTCCAGTCGGAAATATTATAGAAACTAGTTTTCGAATATTGAACTTTAGATCCCAGATCTAAAAGACAGGAGAAGACAGGCTTAAATAAGACGAGCCAAACCTAGTGCATATCTTTATTTTCACATGCCACTGTTAAATCTACCCCGGCAGTAACAGACAGGTAAGCCCTTTGCTAGGGTAGTAAATACGAGTACTGCCTTAAAAGCAATACGTCTACTTTATTTAGATGCAGAAGAACTCCATGTGAAAATTCGTCTAGGGAATTATTGCCTCTATATCTATTTTTGCCAGCAAGCTGTAATGTGAGCGTTCAAGGTTTGAGAAAAAAGGATGCTGGTATCTTTATGTCCCATGGTGAGGCGTAGTGACAGTGCCCCTCAGGTCTTTGCGAATCCGAGCTTTGAGTGGCACCACAACCATAGCATAATAAGGCAAACAGTGTAGCAGAAGCTGTAGAGCTCCTTGTGAAAGAGTTCGTCCAGGGAAGTACTGCCAGCTTACCTATTTCTGCCACCAAGCAGTAATGTGTGCATTTCGGCTTAGAAGGTAAGGGTACTGATGAAATTACAGACACATGGGACAGGATGACAGGTGCAGTGGCAGTGTTCCACAGATCTTTGCGATTTAAAGCTCTGAGTGGCACTGCAATGTTATGAACAGGCGTGTAGCCTACCACCAGTCACACGACTTGTTCGTCCTATCACGTGATATTATAAAAAAAAAGAAGTAACTCCCGTCCGTTCGACGCGTAGGGTTGTCACATTATTGTTTTAGTGTTAAAAAATTAAGGTATACATCACAGTATTCTCGGGCTATGGTAATATAACTGGTAAATGCTGTACTTCATATTTTTACTAGTATCTTGATTATGAAAGTATGATTATGAAATAGAAATGAAATGCAATGCAACAATAGCAAACGGCGCGTGAGGCGACTCGACCTATGCAAGGCGAAAGCTCCGTGGAATAATATAATCGTTATTATTATTACACGTTGTTACATATTGTATGTCAGTTCTTGAACCTGAGTCCTAACCTAAACTAACCCCGGCCGACCGTACCAATGCCGTGAAATACCGCTTCTTCACCAGCATCATCAGCCAACAGATTAAGCTCCGCTGCATACGCATTCCGCAGAATACGTGAGCTTACCGATGTTAGTACTGCTAGACTAGTTTACTTTAGTTATTTCCATAGTATAATGTCCTACGGGATTCTCATGTGGGGTAAAGCGGCAGATATTCAAACCATATTTGTTCTGTGTACCGTCTAGGCTCTCGTCTAGGTCTAGGGTTTCTCTCAGAGAAAAGTATAAGGAGACTGTTATCATGACTGTGGCATCATAGTACATTTTCTCAAATATTTTATATGCCCGTAAAAATATACATAATTTCAATAAGAAAGAAGATATTCATGAAGAAGCTAAGTCCGAACTCATGGTACCACGATTTCGTTTAACCAAGGTAAACAACTATTTTATGGTGAACTGTGTCTGTTTTTACAATAAGATTCCGGAGCATATATTAAGTTCATCATTTCCTAAGTTTAAAAACTAGATTAAAAATATTTTGATCGAAAAATCATATTACAAAATTGAAGACTACGTGTTATTATAGTTGTATCGCCTGTAGTGCCCAAACACGCTTAGGCCATGGGAGAGGCGAGTTTACTTTTAATGAGAGGATAACTAACTAACAAAGTAAAGTAATAGATATTATACCCAAGGAGCACACTTTATACGCCTTAAAACTGTTATATCTATAAACAGTCTTAATATGGTATCGATTTAGGTAATAGTTCTCTATAAATGGTTTTGGTCAATTTGCGCTTTCTAACCGGTTAAACATTGTGCGAAAAAGTCAGAAATATTATATCTAATTTCGCCATGTTGCAATTTTGATAGTTTATATTTTGTAAGCCATTAAACTTGAAATCTATCAGTATTTAGAGAATTGCATCTTATGTTTGTAACGCTTTAGTATTTTGGTTTTAAAATAGTATTACTAAGAAAACTATCATAGACTATAAATGATCTAAAAACTGTCTACAAGACTAAATAAAAACTGTCTACATTTTACAAACGGTCTTGTAGCATTCTTGAAGGGTTACTTGAGAAAAAAGATAAGAATCACTCTTAATACTACCTACAGAGAGTTTCTCAAAGCACTCTTGTGATCTACTAATAAAGTTGTGCCCACTTTTACTTTAAATTATCTAGAAACCTTCTTCAAGATATCTTGAGGGAATTTGAGCTCTTATAATATTCAATCGAATTAAATTCTATTGGATATCTTATAGTATATATTAAGATATGGGTGTGCTGCTTAGGAATGCCACAATACAGATTCAAACCGTCGGCATCTGAATTGGGAAACAATCGTTCCACACGGTTACTATTTCCTAAAATATGTCAACATATACCACAAAATTAAAACCATCTGTCATTGACATGAATCACACGTTCCAAAATTTAAATGTTTTTTTTTTATAAAATCAACTCTGTTCGAAAAAGAATTCGCGCTCCGGCAACTTCGTTGTTTATCCTGAACAAACAAAGGGCAAATAATCGTTATGTTTTTGTATAAAACGCTATCTCGGCTGTGCAGGGAACAAACACAATTTAGTATTAGAAAATACTGTGTAACAACAATATTTCAGACAGTGTACACAGAATCAGGAAATCCAAAGGATATCTATTTATATATTTCACATACATAGGTACTCAATTATGCTCTTTCCTTGTCCGAGACGGTTTAACGATGTAGTATACGTTGATTGTACCAGCGTCGTCACAATTTTTAAAGATCTAAAACAAAAAACTTCTAGGCCGTATATTTGTTTAGATATGGCAACTCTAATGTCATTACGACTTTTTTTGGAAAGCGCCGGTTACGTGTATTTTGTTTTAAAATAAGGTTGTTGTAAAAATAATACGACACGAGTTAAAAAGTAACGTCATTCTAAACTACGTTAAAGTTAAAATGTTATGGCATTGTAAAATAATGTTTTTTTTTCATACTATTATCAGTGAAAACCCAACTTCAATCAAGTCATTTACAGGTGAAGTACGCCATACTTTTACATAAACAAAATTTTCGTTCATTAATTTATAAAAAATTCTGCATTTACACTTCCGACACACGACTCGTCTAACGCCTTATTTTTTTGCGGTAAGCGAGTGTGTACACGTAGGTTAAACGGGATTGACGATTAGATTTAAATCTTACGGGTGAAAATTTTTGACGTTTCGTACGCGGTTTACTTCTTTCGCTTTAGAAATTTATCATTAAAAAGTTTGTTAAGATTAAGCAAAAGAGAAAGAAAAATGGGAAAACGTAAACATGAAGACGAAGAATACATAAAAAAGAAAATGAGAAGACTAGAGAAAAAACTACAAACACTAAATGAAGAGAAACGTTCATCAACACAAACTTCATCGCTACGAACACCAATACCTCAAAAACCTCCAACTCCAACACCAGCAGACGTACTTCAACCAGAAATGGAAAATACTGCGGGTATAGTTTAATAAACTTACATAATTCTTTAAACGTATGGACAAGAAAGCAGTTACCTGTGGTAACTGACAGTCCAATATAAAACATTACTAATGCGCTACCACGGTGCGGGTAGACAACTTATAATGATAAAAAATTACTAATGCGCTACCATTTTGCGGGTAGACAACTTGTACTGTTAAAAGAAATAAAGCGCTACCACTGTGCGGGTAGACTACTTGTCATGTTAAAAATTATAAGGGCAGACAAAATGTAAACGATCTCTTTAAAATTAACGCTATCTCAAATAAATATACTTGGTATATGTATAGCAAATAAACTATTGAGGTATTTTTTCAGATGAAGAAAAGGAAAACCTTCCAGAAGAATTTCTAAAAGCATTGGGTACCGAAGGAGAAGACAAAACAGAATTAGGAGAACCAATTAGACAAGAACTTGCAGACAGATGGACAAAAATACTGACAACAGGTCTGGGAAAAAATGCCAGAGAAGCTTTGATTAAAAAATACCCCACTCCCAAAAACTTCCCAGGTGCAGTTGCACCAATTTTAAATTCCGAAGTTGCCGCCTTTTTCTCAGACACTTCTTTAAAAAGAGATAAAAGAATTGTTTTTCGACAAAACATGACAGGAAAGGTAATGACTCCGCTCGCAAGAGCATTGCCAAATATATTTAAGGGCGACATAAACACAAAATCTCTGATAGAACAAATTAATGATGCAGCAAAAATGTTAGCAGAAATTTATCACCAGGATTCATCATCTAGGAAATTTTTTACACTACCAAGTACAACAAAGACTATACCAGAAGCTCTTAAAAATACAATTGCAAATGAATATATTTTCGGAAAAGATTGTATGGAACTATAAATGCAGCTCAGAAGATACAGAAAACAAGTAATCAAATACGAGTCGCTGAAAAGAAAACACTTAGCACAGCCAATAAAAAACAGGGAAACTGGAAAAGCCCACTGCCACAACAACAACGTCGCAGTGGGCCACTACCACAATACCCGATCAAGAGACAGAACCCTCTACGTCGCTTAAACCAGCCCCACTTCAATCAACCTCGCCAGAAATTCCAGAGACGATCCCCACCGAAGTCGAGACCCCGATACCACAAATAAATACACAGGTACATGGAGGTAGAATACAGAATTACTTTGATAACTGGTTAAAAATAACAGATGATCCTATAATACTAGAATAGCTAAAAGGCTATGAAATTCCATTCAATGAAACACCCCTACCATACGATTTACAATCACAGACATATCATGACACTGAAAAACAGGTCATAAACTCTGAAATCAATAAGCTTATTAACTTAGGAGCTATTTCAGAATGTAGTCATAATCCAAACCAATTTATTTCCCCAATATTCCTAATTCCTTAACAAAATGGTTCATTTAGGTTTATTTTAAATTTAAAACAGTTAAACAAATACATAAATACAGAACACTTTAAATTGGAAGATATTAGAACATCATGCAAATTGATCTCAAAAAATTATTACATGGCCACGGTAGATTTAAAAGAAGCAAATTTTTCTGTCCCTATATCTGAAAATTCAAAAACATTTCTATGATACATATCTGACGAGAAACTATACAAGTTTAATGTCCTGCCTTATGGATTATGTACTGCCCCATTTGTTTCCACGAAATTATTATAACCAGTCAATACTTATCTCAGAAATAAAAACATTCTTATGTCTTCTTATTTAAATGACAGCATTTTTTTCAACAAAGACAAAAATACATGTAGACAAGATGTAGTATTTGCATGCAAGTTATTACAGGATTTGGGATTTGTTGTTAACTTTGAAAAAAGTGTCCTTAAACCAAATAAAACATGTAAATATTTAGGGTTTTTATTAAACTCTAGAAATCTTACTCTATCTGTACCAAAAGAAAAACAACAAAATATTTTAGAAAAAATTAAATCTTTTCAAAAGAAAACACACTGTAAAATTCGAGAATTTTCACAACTGTTAGGCTCTCTAAATTCTGTTTGTCTAGCTGTTCCATATGGCTGGGTATATACAAAACTTTTGGAGAGAGAAAAATACCTAGCCCTATTAAAATCTCATGACAATTATGATGATATTATGTACTTTTCAGATAAAATCTGGCCAGAATCATGTTGGTAGGGTAAAAATATCAAAAATTCAATCCTATAAAACAATTTCGATTTGAAGTTGAAATCCATACTGATGCGTCATCAACGGGCTGGGGTGCAGTCTGCGGCTCGGAAAAAATCTCAGGATCTTGGTCACGATCCGACACAAAATTCCACATAAATTACCTTGATCTAAAAGCGGCATTTCTGGGATTACAATGTTTTGCGAAAAATTTACAGAACTGTGAAATTTTATTAAGAATTGACAATACAACAGCTGTAGCTTACATCAATAAAAATGGAGGAATACAGTTTCCGCACTTAAACGAAATTAGTAGGCAGATTTGGAATTGGTGTGAAGTTAAAAATATCTGGGTTTTTGCATTCTATATTAACACAAAAGATAATTTCATGGCTGATAGAGAATCAAGAAAAATAAATATTGAATGGGAACTGTCTCAATATGCATACAACAATATTGTAAAAAAATTTGGAGTCCCAGAAATAGACCTATTCGCATCTAGAATAAATAATAAGTGTACAAAATTTGTGTCATGGAAAAAAGACCCTGAAGCTTTTACTGTAGACGCTTTTACCCTTTGTTGAAAACCATTTTTCTTTTACACTTTCCCCTTTCAGCTTAGTTCTAAAATGTGTACGCAAAATTGTGACAGATCAAGCTACTGGAGTCCTTGTTTTTCCCTACTGGCCATCACAGCCCTGGTTTTCCTTGATGAATCAACTTATGATAGGCGAACCTATACTATTTCAACCCAACAAAACATTACTTTCATCACCTTTCAGACATGTACCCACTACATCGACAAATTACCCTGGCAGCAGGGCTGTTGTCAGCGAAGCGTATGTGAGAAGAGAAACTCCGGCCTCCGCAATTCCTGTTATGCTAAATTCTCTCGCCAACAACTCAATGAAACAGTACGACACAGCATTAAAATTCTGGTGGTATTTTTGTGAACAGCAAAACAATAAGCCCTTATGAAGCCTCAGTGCCTAATATTCTAACATTTTTAAATGAAAAATTTAAAAATGGCGCGTCATATGGCACCATAAATTCGACAAGGTCCGCCTTATCAGTTGTAATAGGACAACAAGTAGGAAATGATGAAAGAATCAAAAGATTTATTAAAGGAGTCTTCCGATCAAAACCTCCTACAATTTTACCTGGGATCCTGGTTTAGTTTTTAAACCATGTAGCCTTATGGTATCCACATGTGGATATAAGCTTGGAAAAACAAACTAAAAAGTTACTAAAATGTCACTATATTAGCATTGACGACGGGACATAGGGTTCAAACCCTGTCTTTAATTAAACTAAATAATATTAAGGTGGTTCATCAAGGAATCCAGATACATATTCCGGATATCATAAAGACTTCAAAACGAGGTGCCCTACAACCAATGTTACATCTAAAAACTTACAACAACAAAATATAAATCTGCCCAGTTCATATCATAAGATCCTATATAAATATCACACAGTCCATAAGAAAAGATTAAAAATTTGGTTATTACATATGAAAAAGCCGCACAGAAAAGCGTCTTGTCTAATAAGCCGTTGTATAAAGACTACTATAGAAGAAGCTGGTATAGATAGACCTCTTTTACGGCCCACAGTACCCGACATGTATCAACTTCAGCGGCAAAGAGGTCTGGACTTAATATAGAAGACATAAGAAAAACTGCAGGCTGGTCTCAAAATTCTGAGACCTTCGCCAGATTCTATAACCGCCCTGTAATAAATGATTCGTCGTCTTCAGTACTGTTGTGTGTCAGATAATTGAGAACTACCTACATATATATAAAATATGGTTCTTAATAGTCTTGCACACAAATTATTTAAAATGTGTAAGTGAATGTTTAAGGCATAAAATAATTTAAATTAAAAATAAAGAATGTAAATCTTTATGACTATGTAACATAGACTATTCATTCACAGTCCTAGCTTCTAACAGCTACATCGTTAAACCGTCTAGGACAAGGAGAGAGCATAATTGTATGATTAAACGAACTTACCTTAAGGGACGTTCTATCATAATTATGCGAAGCTCCTTGTCCGAAACGACATACCCATCCCTCCCAGAAATTTATCATATTTCCTTTTTGAATTTTTTCCCTAGATAGGGTTGTTCATGATAATATTTTAAACATAATGACATTAGAGTTGCCATATCTAAAGAAATATACGGTCTAGAAGTTTTTTGTTTTAGATCTTTAAAAATTGTGACGGCGGCGCTTGTACAATCAACGTATGTCGCCACTTTTTATATCCTACATGTTTTGTCATGATGTCGGGTAGCCTTGGTTCAATGTAATGTCAATTCTCATATGCGACAAAATCTCTTGCTTAGTAATATGATAACATAGAGATATAGGGTTTTATAATTGCGCTAATGCATACTACAATTATCGTTAAACCTTCTGCGCGTCTCGACTGACACCACAAGTAAACCCGAGAGCCACATGGTGGTAGGATCATCTCATCAGACGGGCACACCTGTTGCCAAGAGCGACGCGCAAAAGGTTGGGGCCCTGAGGCCCCATGTTGATCCTCCACCTTCCCCTTAGATCAACCCAAACCTCCAGCAAGATACAATAATCTTTTCATCTATATCTCAATATTACCATATCTCTTTATTAGTACAAACACTCACCAGATTAGAAAACACCTCACCATCTGCTTCGCACTAACTACACCTCCTCTCACCCTTTTTGCTACTCCAAAAACTGATCTCCGTCTTTTTTCTCTCTAACGTTCCTTTTTCTTTTAAAACATTCATCCTTCCCCCCATTCCTCCCTCTGTGTTGCCATTTTTAACATTCCGTTCAGAAAGAATATAGGCACTCACCAGTAGCTGTCAATCGCGATCGTACGCGACAACGTATACTACATCGTTAAACCGTCTCGGACAAGGAGCTTCGCATAATTATGATAGAACTTCACTTAAGGTAAGTTCGTTTAATCATACAATTATTTTATACAAAAATATTCCATATTGCACATTGCTTGTTTTAGTATTGCGATTTTATCTATTTCTGACGCCAAACAGTAATGTAAGCATTACAACGTTAGGTTTTCTCACGTCTTGATCCCATCAGTTGATATCATAATAAAAAATGGAAATAAAGCATTTGTATGAAATAAAAACACACTTGCATACCACTTTATTGTTTACTGTCATGACGAAACAGTGACTCTGTCGCATTTTAACGTAGGTAAAGTAGAATATCAGTAATTACCCGGATTTTAAAAATCGTATTTAAAGCGGAAAGCGATCGTCAATGAGAAAAACTGCTATTGATTGTAGATATTCCTAGATTTAAAACCACAATGCCGTTGACGTCATCAACAATATCTAGTAACTCTAAAGAAGGAAAAAGAAGTTCGTAACACAATCAATAACTTTTCTTACAACACTAGTTAAAGTAGTTCCGAAGTTAGCCGCTAGATGGCATTGACCCCAATATCCGCAAATTTCTGAATCGCAGTGCTAAGATTTTCCCAAATTGACTACTTTGAGTATTTTGTATTGAGGTGATCCAAGTTATTATAGTGCTCAGTATAGAAAGCATTTTGGACCCGGAACGTCGTGTATCGTACACGGTCACATTTACATTTTTCTTCACCAACTACGCTGTTTAATTCCTGGATGTTGCAATGTACCAACCTCTATTCCCCTCCTACTATAAGTTTACTTTAAGCGATATGAAAATGTTGCTTAAACGCCATAGAAGAAACATCAATATAATCTACATAGATCAGACGAAAGTGAAGACACATAGTTAATTATTATATTGTATATTCCAGACGACTTCGAACTCGACGTCTGAACACCAAAAACTTATGTTTTCTTCCAATAATAGCCGTAGTGTAAATTGGAAAAGTCACTGTTAAACTTGATGTACTCAAAGGTCAAGCCTGAATTTTTATCTACACAAAATTTACTTATTTATTAATTTTTTTTAAAAAGACTTGATTTAGCATAAAACTTTTTATCAGAAAAAATCCTGAAAAGTTTAAGAACGTTGCACGAGCACTTAATTGTGATAAGTAATTGTGTATAGAATCACACAGAACTACGCCATTTAGAAGCCGCATATTTCATGGCGGCAAAAACATGTAATAATTTGCCAATGGATATAAGATTGATTAATAATTTTAATGAGTATAAAAGACATCTCGAGTTCTTAGGTTTTCACGATTGTTACACATAGGAAATAAAACTGTTTTTCCGGACTGAAATCGGGTATATTTGTTTTTTCAAACAAACCAACGTTTCAACAGGTCCCGGTTGAGGTCAACCTTTAAGCCTGTAAAGGGCCCGAAACGTTGGTTTTTTTGAAAAAATAAATAGGTATACGTGATTTCAATCCGGAAAGTTTCACTTCCTATAAAAGACAACTGTCAGCTTTTTTAATAAATATTACTGTTTATTCATTGACAGAATTCTTCGACAATAATTATTGACATATTATTATTTATTATTCATGAATTAATTTTTTATCCTTTGTAATTTTAGTTTATTTGCAATATTTGACAATTTCATTAATTCCAATAAATACGTGAATTTTGATTGATTAATTCATTGTAATTATAGTAAATAGTTGAATAACATAAATTTACATGCCGACTATGATAGAACAACTTGAATTTATTTAAAATAAGACCATTATGTACCTTATTCTGACATATAAATATATTGATTGATTGATTTATTGAATTTATAAAAGAATATCATCGGGGGACCAGATAGAGGCTAGTACGAGTAGGGAGTGGAATTTCCTACCAGCATGTGTAGAATAGTTTTATTGTAGATTGATGAAAATAGTATCGTATGTGACCTCTAGATGGCATTGTATTGTATAGAATATTGATAAAATAGATGGCGCTATTCACAATTGCATAATGTTAAATTGCAATATCAGTTTCATTCGAAGGAAAGGTTTACAACCAAATATGTTTAATTGTAGATGTTTAAAATAATTATACACACTTATAATTTTAAGTATTTGAATGTAAAGAGTATTGATTTTTACTTAATTTTCTCATCAGCCAATCTACGGCCGTTTCCGCCACATCCCACCTAGAACGTAGGGTTGAGTGGAGGGACGGGGTGGCGGAATTGGCCGGTGCGCAGTCGAGTGGTGAGTCCGAACGGCTAGACGAGTAAATTACTTACATAAGTAATTGCACTACATTGTTGAAGAACGTGTGATCAGTTACGGAAAATATAGTAATATTTCTTATCAACTTGGTATCTTAGAATAATAACGCATAGAATGATAGTTTCATATCAAACGAACTGTCACAAGTGAGGCAAAAATCAAATTCATGTAGGCTAGTTTTAGTAGTAGGTTAATTTTTGGTTTTAGTGAATATTTATATAAAAATACAAGTTGAAACGCGTTACTTCCTTGTGGAATGTGATATTAGTATCTATTTTATGTTTGTCTGACGTATTTTACACTCATTTACCGCACATTTCGTCATTTTTAGCTAAAATTCTTGATCTGATCGCGGTGCAAGTTGACCTTGAGCACTGAAGGCCCGCCCGCTCGTGTAGGCTCTTTTGGCGCGCTTCAATTTGCCTCACTTAGCGCGTGCGGACTAGGTTTCTATGAGTTATTATTCTAAGCTTGGTATTATTTCACGTCCACGAAGAGCGTTGCAAGACATGTTAGTTCCCTGAACGTTATGACCTTTTCAAGGCGAGAGTGAATAGGTATCATATTTATAGGTGTGCATGCTCCATCATCGACCTCATCTTCACTTTTCATCAGTGATGGAGGTCAAATGCACACTTATTATATCTTTGAAAGAAGATTTATAAGCGAAAGAAGAAAGTACTCAAAAATGTGCGTTGTACAAAACTTTAATAATAAAAATTCACGACTACTAGTTCTATGCTGGCACGAGAGAGTGTGCAAATATACGACAAAGCACACTAAATAGGGTGTCGTGCGGAGTGAACCTCATTTTCTTCAAAGCTATTCACTTTGTACAAGAATACTCCGCATTATGAGGAAACTTCTTGAACTACATCGTTTTAAAGTGGAATTTTGTGATCTTTCTGAAGTCGTTACTTGAGTAACCACGGCTCTTTTGTTAGCCGCTCACGCGATGCGCTCCTCCTACCGCAAAGTGGCGGCTATTTGGTTTCGCAAATTAGAAACGCATTCAGTTTAAATACAAGTTTTTATAAATAAAAATTATTATTCTGCATTGCTAAATAAATATCCTCCGTACTACCAACAAAAACATCTCAAATAAAATGCAGTAATACACCGCAAATCCTGCACTTATAAAGCACTAATTAAATATTTGGTGTACTTGGATAAATATGATAATATTCCGTTAGAGTGGTTCTAACGTTTACCATGAAATTACTCCTTAAAGTATAGTTTATGAACATTTATATTCAGGGTAAACTTAAAAAACGCTACTTACGGTATGTTTTCAATAAATAAACACCGAAATCACCAGCCCAAACAATAACACACACGATTTTCGTGACGTATTTTTGAAGTTGTTTATTTGTTTTAAATGACAGACCCAGGCATAAAAACTTAATGGTTTGCTAGAGTAGTTACCGAAATAGCAATTAATATTAGTTCTTTTACCTGTTATAACTTCGATATCCGATAAATCGGTATAAAATTATCACCGGCACCTCTAGGTGTGGTATGCGTCTACGGCTGCAAGTATCGTGTGAGCGGTTAAGTTTAAGTCATAGTCTGCTAACCTGGCCCTGGAGGTCTACCATAACCTTCCCAAAAACAATCTTATTTCAATGTAAGCATAAGTAAGCTTATTGTAATATTACTCATTTTCGTACCATGACAAACCTATCAACCAAGTAATGTATAATTGCTAAAGTGACTGAAAGAACGAATGATTTCCCAATATTGACCATTCCTTACTGAAGTAGGAAAGAAATAACGCTATATGAACTGTATAATGTCATCTGTTTCTTTTTTGATATCTATTATTGTGTTATCGTAATATAATGTTAAAGTAGGTACTTAACATTAATTAAATTTTTATTGAATTGATATTCAATTATTTTTTGTGAAATTACTCCACTAGTTTGTTATAATTATTAATACAAAGATCGAACACTCAGAAAAAATTCCTTCGATCCGGTCGGATTCGAACCGACGTCTTCTTGCATACCGTGCCAGACACTATACCAACTAAGCCACGGAACGAACCAACGGACCTCATGAATTCTTCTATGTGCTTGCGTCGTGTCTTTGTACTTGGTCTTTCAACGACTTTTTAGTCGTACCGCCATCTATGAGAAATCTATTACAGATTTATCACCTAGTTAGTACCTTTACAGCTACCAGTCCTGGCGAGAGATGTCGCTTGTACTTAACATTATTTACATTCAGAGAATTTTAACTGCCAAAAAAAGAAAGTATGTAATAATGAAATCTATTAAAATTACGTTGTTCTCAATTATTATTCCACATTTTCATGAATTCGGAATTATAGTCTAGTGTCAACTGTTAGTTTCGCCAAGGAGCATATAAATGGCGCTGTCATAATTTTACGAAATAAACATCGCGTATTTTTATTTAACGAGAAATTATTTCCTATGTGCCATTAAATAAAAAATAAACAAAATATTGAAGAGATATGAGTAAATAAATAAGTTCAACTTAACTTTTAATCATTACAATTCAATATTAAGACAATAAAACTGAAAATAATATTGTTTCCATTGCATCCGTGTAACAATTTTAAGATTACTTTAATGTCAAAGTCGCGTCATAGTACGAACTGAGTGAATGAATAGTCGCAAAGCTGCCAATAAAACATCATTACAAATAGTCAATGTAAGGTTAAAGTAATATTGTTTTAAGAGGTCGTGGTAGACCACCTGTTCTCTCGTTCTTCGTCTGACATCTATCTTAAACAATTACTGTCAAATAAGTAATACTCGACCAAATTAAAAACCTATATCAAGTATGAGGCTTTATTCGCATCATGCGTTTTTTAATGTGATCGAATATTACTTATTTGACAGTAATTTCTTTCGGACGAATGTCGGATGGAGAACGAGATAAGACCCCCAGACCCAATACGATTGGCTAACATGCTTTCCAAATATTGGAAACCTTCTTCGATATATTATTATGCTGATGACCTCTGTGGCTTAACGGTTTACGCTGTGGGATGCGGAGATCCTGGGTTTGATTCACGGTAGGAAATTTAACTTTTAACTGCCTCCGTGGTCGAACGGTTACCACGTTGGACTGCCACGCAGAGGTCGCGGGTTCGATTCCCGGGCCGGGATTATTAAAGTATAAAATATGAAAAACATGAAAAAATATAAAACTTTCATCAATTGTGAATTTGGCTATGTTGATCTACAATCTTTTGCCATCTTTATTGCTACCTTACCTATTTCTGCCGCCAAGCAGTAATGTCAGCATTACTGTGTTCCGGTTTTGAAGGGTAAGGGTGCTGTTGAAATTACAGGCACATGGGTCTTGTCAACTTATGTCTCAGGGGAACGGGCGCAGTGGCAGTGCCCCTCAGATCTTTGCGATTTAAAGCTCTGAGTGGCACTGCGATCGTCATGGACAGGCGTGTCGCTTACCATCAGGCACACGACTTGTTCGTCCCGTCACTTGATATTGAAGGAAAAAAAATCTTTCAGGTAATTTTGGAATTCCCCTTTCATAAAACATCTTGTCTTATAAAAAACAGTTCAGTATATCCGTTGTGTCCAAAGAATTTTGTGAAGACCCAAACAAATAATAATCTGAAAGGCTATGTCAGGCGAATACGGTGAAATAACTTTTTATGAAATAATTTCGGGACGAACAATTCGTGCACCTGGTGGAAAACGACACGCCTGTAAATAACAGTCGCAGTGTCACTTAGAGCTTTAAATCGCAAAGATCCGAGGTGCACTCCCACTGCGCCCATCACCCTGAGACATAAGTTGACAAGTCCCATGCCTCCGTAATTTCATTAACGCCCCTATCCTTCAAAAGTGGAAAGCAGTAATGCTCACATTACTGCTTGGCGGCAGAAGTAGGCAAAAAGGCAATACTTCCCAGGACGAGCTCTTTAACTAGGAGCTCTACTGCAAGTAGCAGCGAGGGACGAATTGGTGTTGGAATTTTTAAAACACTTTGAATTCAGCTTCAAGCCCATTATATGGAATCCAAAGAATGTTCACTATAAACACCATAATTGCTAGCACACGTCGTGTAAAAATAAAGAAAGTCTTCGTCCATAGTCTGGAAATTGTATTGCGGCCATCTTGGATTATTACACGGTCAATTGTTATTATAACTACGAAGAGCTAATATAAACGCGATAAATATATAAATAAAAACTATTATTCAACAGAAGATATATCTCCAGGAGTAATTGGTGACCACAACATTAGAATGCCTATGAAATAACTTTGAATACAAATACGTTTCATTACAACATATAACTATAGTATTTATGTATCATTTACATGTTATCAATATTTAAGAATCGATTAATTAAAATATTGTAATTTGAACATCGGTTCACAATAAATGTTAGTAATCGAGTAACATAACCATATAAAAATACACTCGGATTAGAACGTCCTCCTTTTTTGAAGTCGGTTAAAAATTATTCTTGGTAGCAATAAATAAAACTCTAATATTGTAGACTTAATGCAGTATGTGAAAAAAAAACCTTTAAATGAACAGAGTAACAAAACAAACATTTTTGATCGCATTGTATTCACTAAATTCACCGATTTTTTTTTTTTTCAAATCAAAATACAGTTGTTGTGTATGCAGAATACGTACGGCGATGATTTAAAAAAACGTGACATCGCAAAGGGGCCGTAAAACCGACTGCAATCTGGAACCGTTTGTGGCAAATCCCAAGTTCTCCATACGTTGTTAACGTTAGGTAAATAAAGGGTATTTTTAATTCTTTTTCGTACTATGTAGTTTGCAAGCATTTTTGCCTATTTTTGTGATTCGTACTCGTATTCGTGTATAGCTTAGTGGGAGAAAAGGTACATCTCAGTTCAGAGGTCGACAGTTCTAATCTCTGACGTTAAGGCGAGGTATTTCAACACTCGCCTCCCGCAATCTGCGCCCTTAAAATATTTAATAAAATAAAAACAGGCGGAGAAAATTTGACACAAAACCGACGTTGACAAACGCCCGATGGCGACTGACGGGGCTATAGGCGGCGCGGCGTGCAGTTAAACCGCTGGGAAATTCTCAAGTTTTAAACCAAAATTTAACAGCCTCTCTGCTATTTAAAGATAAATATCTCCATATAAAAATTATGTGCAAAGTATATTCTGTAATCTGTAGTGCAAAGTTAGATATCGCACTGTTATACAATAGTGTATTAACTCAAAAAGTGTATTTTTTCAGAATTGATGAAAAACGAATTACTCACCTCCAGCGAAATATTATTAAAATTTATGTATAGGTTAAAGTTTATTTATTACAGACATCTGAACAATTCCCTACATGCCAAATAAAATAAAAAATAACTTAATATCTTTTAGAAACTTATTTATTAAGACTGTTTTATCTAGAACTGGTTCGCAAAAAGTTTGTCTCATTTTGAGTTAAGGAGATTTATTTTAATTGTTTCTTACAATATTTTAACGAAAGTTTTATTGACATGTAGAGAACAAAATTTTACGTTCAGCAATAGTATAATCTAGAATTTCACATATTTTGAGTTACAACACTATTGTAATAGCAGTGCGATACGTCGTTCGTAAATAACTCGTTTAAGACTTTTGTTTTAACCTGTTTTCGGGATTTTATATGATCAATTAAATTATGTTCTATCGTGTAACGATATAGCATATTTTTTTAGACAATGTCCTTGGGTGTATCGTAAATACTTAAAACATTTGATCTAGTAAAATAGTTTTTCCCGCTTCTTCTCCGAGGACTCGTCTTAATTTCTATTTAATTTATTTATTGCAATTCACTTGTAGATATCCTTAATAATTCTATGTACACCATACACAATGAAACCCCGAAGAGCGCGGCAGTGTTTGGTGATAGATGGAAGTTTTAATCTAATACAATTCTTTAATCTGATTGTTAATCTATTAATATTACGATAACAAAAGAATCAATCATTAAAATATTCTTCTAATGAGTAATAGTACATTATTGCAGAGGCCGGGAAGTAAGGGATTGCTGGACGAGCATGAGTTAGAAGCCTGAGCGCCAGCGAGGCCTTGTATTAAAATGAGTCAAGCAGTCCTCGTTCCCGCCGAGGCCTATATAGTGCTTTTTTCAAACAATATGAATAAATTATAAAAGACAGGGAAATGTATAAATGAAAAAAAAAAATTAGTGTTAGAAGTAATATTTGACAAGTTCTTGTTCCATGGCTCATATTGCCTCTTGTTTTAAATTAGTCGTTATCGCTCTTCTCACTAGAACTCATTTTAGCGACAAAAATATAGATATATACCAGATTAGCAAGCTCTTTAATTTATTTTACCGCCTTTTTATTTTTTTATGTAAACCGTACAAGTAGGTGCTTTTAATTTTCGCAATTACGAACATTGGGCAGTCAGTATATAGTTCATTATTAGTTGGTAGATTTAGAAGTTTAGAGAAGCTGAGAGTAATAGGTTTTCAGATTTACTTCGCAGGCCTTGGTCGGGAAGAAGTCGCACGGTCCATAAATGACAAACTTTCCGTGTTAGTTTTTAGAGAGTAATGTAAACATTTCCGAGCGTGTATGAGAAAAAACGTTTCTTTAGCGGAAATTGCTTTAGAACCTTATTAATTCTTTTGTCACATTATTCATTATAATTATTAAACAAATATCGAACACAAGCCACGGAACGAACCAACAGACCTCACGAATTTTTCATGTGTTTTAGTTACTTATTAATTTATTATCTTTTATGGTGAAGAAAAACACAGTGACGCAACTTAGTAGCAGTAGATCTCCTTTTGAGAGAGCTCATCCAAGGAAGTATTGCCACCTTACATATGTAGTGCATCAGCACCAGCGCGCACCATCGCTCAAACTAATACGCACCGCCACGACGCTGGCTACATCGTCACTGACTAGCCGCGCATCAGAGTGCAGTAAAGTGTATTACGACAGCGTCACCGCGACTAAGGTGGCGCTACCTCCGCTACTATGTAAACGCACTAAACTACCTACAAGTTAAGAGACAAAAAATGCCTCAATGTTCAAAAAAGTCTACTATTGTATAGTAGACTAATCTATGACTAAATATATAAATAAATTTATGTCTTCTGTTCTTGACTACTATTGCATTCCATCCAAGCAAGCAACACCTAAACCTATTTCTGCCGCCAAGCAGTAATATGAGCATTGCTGCGTTCGGGTTTTTAAGGGTAGGGTGCGGGTGAAATTACTGGCGTATTTCAACTTATGTCTCAGATTAGTGATGGGCGTAGAGGCAGTGCGCCTCGGATCTTTGAGATTTAAAACCTTGAGTGGCAGTGCAACTGTTATGGACAGGCGTGTCGTTTACCATCAGGAGCACGATTTGTTCGTCCCATCACTTAGTATCATGGAAAAAATACTTGCACTAAAAAAAAAACGTTTTTTGAAAAACGAATCTAGACCCAAACACGCATTGGACAAGCGTGTCCAAGTCCTTTTTCATAGAGGAGAACCGTTATTAAAATAAAACCGAGACATACAGTAGGTTGACCATTTTTTTTAATGCACACACTCATAGGGAAACCCTGTGTCGCAGGTGCCATGGACACACATAGATAACCACAAATTGGGCCCAAACTCATGAGAGAAATAAATGTAGGCCCATACAAATATTTCTTCCGGCCCGGGAATCGAACCCGGGACCCCTGCATGGCAGACCAGCATGGTAATCGTAAGCCCCTATAGAAGCCCATCCAATACAAAGGCAACAATATTATAAAAATGCGATACCAGCAGGACACGAGACAGTACCTCAGATTGTAATAAGTTTTCCAACCCGAAATACAGTAGTATTGCTTTGCTGTAAAAATAAAAAGAGAAGGTACACCTGTTTAGTTCTGTACACGTTTATTTTGTTTACACAACTGCACTACTAACACAACTACAACAGGTCTGTCCATGTCCATTCCATTACTTCCAACAAAGATATTTGCCGTCGTAATCTCCAACTTCGGACGCTCGAAATTCCTATTGCCAATTTCCTAGGTTTCCTTTAATCGTTTTCATCTACATCTAAGGCAGAATTGGCAGGATTATTCGTTACATCAGGATATAGTGTACCAGACGTAAACAGTGCATAAATAGAACACTACAGTCGAGTGCCCCGGATAACTCTGCGCTTACATAATTTGGTTGGGAAAATTCTAAACATTCTGCGTTCCATGTCGTTGACCTCGGAGTTGTGGTATTCGACTTTTTTGTTGCTCATTTTAAACAAAATGCGGTCCGACATTTTGTGGTTACAGCTGTAATGTATACCGTGGCTCCCGAGAATAATGTAGTGGACATTTTGAATGTTTCTTCCCGCGTTTTTGTTAGAAAATTAACCCAGTCTTTTTTTTAAACAACATTGAGTGACGGAACGGACTGATCGTACGCCTGACGGTAAGCTGCACGCCTGTAACTAACAGTTGCAGTGCTACTCAAAGCTTTAAATCGCAAAGATCTGAGGGGCACCGTTCACTCTGAGACATAAGTTGACAAGTCCCATGTGCTTGTAATTTCATCAGCACCCTTACCCTTCATAACCGGAACTCAGTAAAGCTCACATTACTGCTTGGCGGCAGAAATATGTAAGGTGGCAGTAGTACGAACTCTTTCAGAAGAAATAATATTAACTCGCATTGTGATTGACACTGTTTACAGTGTATATTTTTAAATAAACAAATCACTAAAATATGCCATAGTTGATTGGTTCATTTCTGGCACAAAGAATTCGACCAGTAGAGCAGAAATGTCATTCATTATCGAGTTCGCAGGTTTTCCCAATTGCTACACATTCGAAATGAAACTATTTTGTCGACTGAAAATGTTATTTTGCGTGAAAAAAAAAATACACGATATTTATACTGTTGTACGCATATAAAAGCAAAGGTATTTTTCATACGAGATCACCTGAATATGGAAAATATGAGAAAGAAATCAACAGCCTGCAAAAACTATAATATATGGAGGGTATATTTGTGTATTCTTAATAAGATACACCCTAGTAAATGAATAACTTTATTTTTATATATAAATCCGTCACTGGGTATCATAGAAAAAACTTTTTTTATTAAGGAAAGGACTGTCGATATCGTAATTCCCGAGTATAAAATATAAACAAAGGTGTCCTTACAAACTGTTCTAAACATTGTACAATTGATGTGAAATATAAAATCTATCAAGAAAAGTTTAACCAATCGTAAAACACAAGTAATCGATATTTTTGCCGTTACTAAAAACCAAGCTATTTCAGACTTATAAAAAATCATCTTTCTTCTTGAGAATGTCAATTGACTGCAGTCGACGCTTGCAGTTGAAGTCTCGACTGCAAATATTATTCCAGGCGTGCAGTCCATCCATTAGCAGTCTAACACGTCAGTATAAAGTAATATAAAGTAAAATGCTTCTGTCAAAGTAACTTATATTCATTTCTAGAACATTTTCATACTTTTCAGAGCACATGAAGCATTTTCCCATTTTAAAATTATCATGTACAATTTCAACGCGTATAATAAGTGGAAACTTCAGGGAAGAAAGACAACATTCTGAATGTATATTTAAGAATATTGCAACTTGGAATTCAGAGTTTTTGAAATATCACGTTTTTAAGTAGTACGGTAGTGTGTTATTCGGAATGTTGTTTGTACGTTTAGCCAGAAGTATTCGTTTATTTTCTGGACCAAATTAGGATTTTAACAAGTTCAGACATATTCAAAATGATCATGATTTTCATATGACCACCAGTGGAAATTTCACCGCCTCATACGTGTAAACTTTTGTCAGTCATTTTGTGGTATTATAATTTTTCTAGTTCTTTTTTCAAATAATTACTTTAATGCACGCACTAACACACACTCATAGGGAACGTCACAGGTGCCATGGGACACACACATAGACAACCACAAATTACACCTAAACTCACTAGAAATTAAATTAGGTCACATACAAACATTTCTCCCGGCCCGGAAATGACACCCAAGACCTCTGCGTGACAAACTAGCACGGTAAGCGTTAGGCAGTTATCGTGCAGGAATAACTTTTTAACTATTATGCATAATATCAAACTCCTGAGTTATGTTTACTTTAACCCATTTGTACACATTGATAATGAAACAATTTTGTCGAGTAAATTTGTTTTTTCAAACAAAGCAACGTTTTGGGCGCTTCACAGACTCAGTCATCCGTGACTACTTTACCTAACGCAGAATTGGCTAGAGCCTGCCAAAAAAAACTCCAATGTTCATGCAATAAGTTGAGCGTTTTGCATCCGCTCGGTCCACCGACACGAAAGACATGTTTTTTCGCTCTTATTCATGGACGTACAGCTACTGCAGACCAGCTTATTGCGATTTCGCGTCGATAAGTGTTGTGATGCCCTAAAAGGGAAAAAGAGCAACAAATAATATAAAATATTATTAAAAAAATCATAGAATAAAATAATTTAGGGAAATAGAATAGCAGCTGTGCTGTTTTTAGCAGGCAATTGCCTCCACGGCCGAATGGTTACCATGCAGGACTGCCACGCAGAGGTCCCGGGCTCGGTTCCCGGGCCGGGATAAATATTTGTATGGCCTACATTTATTTCTCTCGTGACTTTCGGTGTAATTTGTAGTCGTCTATGTGTGTCTATGGTACCCGCGACACAGGGCTTCCATAGTGCGGGACTAGGATGTGTGTGTTAAAAAAAATGGAAATGAGCTAATCACCAATTTTTTTTTTATCACAAATTTTTATTGTAAAATTTATTACGTTTTTGGTTACTTACTTATACTCAAGTCGTTGGATTTCCTTTCGGGTAGATAGAGACCTATCGCCACTTTGCACGATCCTGATGAACCTCTCTTCCTCCACTTACATCCTTCAGAGTGTTCATAAAGGTTCTACAATTCTTCTCACTACGCACTCCAGCCTTTCAATTTGATCTGATAACGTTTTTCGTGACCATCCTCTTCCAGTGATGCCTTCCATGCTAGCTCTGTATATTTCTTTCGTTAATCTTTTTTTTATGATACTAATTGGCGGGACGAACAAGTCGTGCGCCTGGTTGTAAGCGACACGCTGGTCCTTACCAGTCGCAGTACCGCTCAGAGCTTTAAATCGTAAAGATATGGGGGGCACTGCTACTGCGCGTCATGCTGATACATAAGTTGACAAGTCCCAAAAATCTGTAATTTCACCATCACTCTTACCCTCCAAAAGTGGAACGCAGAAATGCTCGCATTACTGCTTAGCAGCAGAAATACGTAAGGTGGCAGTACTCCCCTGGACGCACTGTTTCAGCTACGAAAAATGTACTGCTTGGAAAACTTTATCTACATTCGTTGATTCGCTCCGTGTGCCCAAACCACCTCAACCACTATATCCGTTTTCAAATCATATCGTTCACGAATCACAATATTCTTTACACTATCACGTACACTACACATAATAAATGAGTATTGTCTAAACTTAGTATTGATTTTGGATATACCGGGGCGCTGCCGAAGTCCTAATTGATTACTAACTAAGCTAATTTTGGATGGTGATTCAGGACAGTCAATGGACCCATTAGAAATATTACTTGTGTGACGTAATCGCATGCTGAGAGAGCGTGATAGATGTCTCGTAGTTCAAAGGCCGATCTTATCAGTCTTTGCTGTACATTGTAAAGCAATACAGGAATAAATGTTTCTGATACACGACCGAGAGCAACGAACTTCCGGACATTCCCTAGAACAATCCGACGAGAACCACTTTACAAAGTTCGTTTGCCCAAATTGATACTACCGGGAATCGCAACCTGCCTCCCGGAAAACAATCTCCTTCATGTCCTATAGTGTCATTTAGAGACACTGAACTTAAAAACTGCCTCCGTAGCCCAACGGTTACCATGCTGAACTGCCATGCAGATATCTAGGGTTCGATTCCCGGGCCGGAAGAAGCATTTGCATGGCCTACATTTATTTCTCTCTCGTCGTTGACACCCGCGATACGGGGTTTCCCTAGTGCGGGGCGGAGTGTGTGCGTCAAAAAAAAATTGGAGCTATTCCTACACTTTTTAATGCATCCAGAAAAATACTGCTGAATATTAAAGTTTATATCGATTAAATGTAATTTCTGTACCTCTCCCGCATTAGCTACCGCAGACTTCGCGCAAACAATCAAATTCTGTTTTGTCGAGCCGATTGGTATACTTGCATCCAAACTTTAGTAAATTTATCATCTAGCAGTAGAGCTCCTTGTGAAAGAGTTCGTCCGCAGAAGTGCTGCCTTACCTATTTCTGCCGCCAAGCAGTAATGTGAGCATTACTGCCTTCCGGTTTTGAAGAGTAGGGGTGCCTGTGACATTACAGGCACATGGGACTTGTTACCTTGTGTCTCAGGCTAACGGGAGCAATGGCAGTGCCCCTCCGATCTTTGCATTTTAAAGCTCTGAGTGGCACTGCAACTGTTATGGATAGGCCTGTTGCTTACCACCAGGCGCACGAATTGTTCGTCCCGTCGCTCTTTATTGTAAAAAAATCATATCTTAGAGAAAGTAAAGCCGAGCTCTGGAACTTTGGCGCTATTACAAACTAGGTTTTTTAACGGTAAACGTGCAAACGTGCATGTTGCGCATGTAGAATTATTATGTGGCAAACATTTGAAGATAAAGTTGAACATTAGCTCCCGTACTAGCTTTATAATAAAACTGTATTGCAGACGCTTCGCCTTGCACCCTATGTACTTTACACACATTATAATGCCAACAGTTTTTAAACTACGTGTGTGTCTATAATGTGTGTTGTTTGTGAAGTGCGTGTGTGGTGAAAATAGATGGGTACAGAATAAACGGGTGCGTATTGAAGAAGACATGCAAATGGACATCGAAACATATATGCCAATAGCGTTGTAGGTGGAGTGGAGGACCATCTGCTTACTTAGGCTTGGTAGTATCTTAGTACAGGATAGATACTATTTTGAAATTCCTTAACTCTTTAACGAGAAGCAATAAAAACAACTTTATTTTCTACCAAGATGTGTCTGAACTCGAAATGTGGTTTTTCCTTTTATAAAAAAATAAGCGCGCATTTGATCTATATTATCTATAAATGAAAAGTGACAATCAGATCGACGATAAAGCTTAGAGAACTAAATAACACTCTGACCTTGAAAAGGCTCAAGTTATAACGTTCAGGGAATTTTCAGTCCAATGTGCCCGTAATTTGGTGAAATTACGGGCACATGGGACTTGTCAACTTCTGTCTCGGGGTGGCGGGCGCAGTGGCAGTACCCTTAAGATCTTTACGATTTAAAGCTCGGAGTGGCACTACAAACTTTATGAATATGCGTACCACTTACCACCAGGCGCCCGACTTGCTCGTCCCCTCACTTGGTATTATAAAAAAAAGTCTCAATGAGTGAATTTCATTCCATAGCCGTTCGCCATACGAATGTGGAAGCGTTACGCTTCTTGCGAATCCTTGGAATTTCCACAACGTAGAGGTAGAACCACAGCCTTCGTCTAGTCCCCCGGTGATAGAAATAGAAGGCAGAATTAAATCGTGCATTTCCATCGCACACTCTCCGTATTATATCCTATAAAATACCGATAAGCGGGCACCTTTACGGCGACATTCAAGGCTTTCACAAGATTTGACGTTGTCATGTTGGTAGCTGCTACAATTTTCTAATGTATTCTCTTTATTCATTGCAGCAACTTAATACAGAAGAGCTGTAAACAGTCTATAGTCGTAGAATGTCTATTTTATAATAAACAAGCAGAACAACAATTTTAGTTACAACTCCATTCCGTTTTATCGCAACGAACGTGCAGTGTTAGTAGCTGACGTAGTGTCCATAAATTATTAATTTCGCCATGGCCCGACCGCTCGAGCAAACGCTGAGTTCGGTTTCCGTTATCCAATTCTCAATACTATGTATTATTCGTACAGGTGGTCAGATTATTTATTACTGTGGTGCCTGGAAACTAATAATATAATATTTTTTTGATAAAAAATACTATTGGCAAATTGAATGGGGTTCTTCAATATGACATGTTCTTTAACCTATTAGCGCCCCGTGTACTTCAAAATGTACATAATATGTGAAGTGATTCATATTACGTGACCATAGAATACTACTTTTATGATCACGTAAACGCCCAGTGCACATTGTAAGTAATTGTAACTGGTGTAATTACAGGTACATGGGACTTGTCAACTTATGTTTCAGGGTGTCAGGCGCAGTGGCAGTGCCCCTCGGATCTTTGTGATTTAAAGGTCTGAGTGGTAATGCAACTGTTACGGACAGGCAGCAGATCACCAGGTGCACGACTTGTTCGCCCCGTCACTTAGTATATTAAAAAATGGCTTATTTGTGAAAATTTGCAATAGGCCATCTGTATATATTATTGTAACTATTTATATACCTAGATGTTAGTTTAAAAATGTAAAATAAATGAATGAAAACATCTCATTCAAATTTAACGCTAAAGATTCTATCAAAAGATATCTAGAAAGTTACATTTTTCATATAAAACCGGGAGCATACTTACGAGGGCATAACATCAAGAGACGGGACGGACCAGTCGTGCACCTGATTGTAAGCTACATGCCTGTCCAAAACAGGTATAGTGCCATTCAGATCTTTAAATCGCAAAGATCTGAGGGGCACAAGATGAAATTACAGGCACATGGGACTTGTCAATTTATCTGGGTGTCGGGCGCAGTGGAAGTGCTCCTGAAATCTTTGCGATTTAAAGCTCTGAGTGGCACTGCAATTGTTATGGACAGGCATGTAACTTACCACCATGCACACGACTTGTTCGTCCCGTCACTTGATATTATATAAAAAAAAAGATTTCCATCGGTAACCAGTGACCAACTCCAATCAAATGCCTCGTTTGCGGCCTACATTAAACATAAAAAAACGAAATCAATGGTCTTGTATATAAAATGTATGTAAAATTCTTAACAAAGAGTCCCCATCATTACAACATGCACGAACTCGTAATCTAGCGCGACCGGACAGCGGTCCGATCTAATACAGTAATATCTTCCAACGCGGAGTATGATTATCTACAGAAATTTACTTTTATGGCTATTCCGCCTTAGTTCTAATCATAGTTTCTCAACGGAATCATTTATAACCAAAACCAACGAGACCAACGTGCACACTATTCTCTCATCGATGGGGATAGGGTAGGAGGGTAACTAACGCTGCAAATCGCTGCACAACCTAGGATTCATCAGGTCACGCGCTGCGAGAAATAGGAACAGGAAGATTGTGTCTCTTCAGAAAGCGGAAAGGAAGCAAACTACACTACTTGGAACGTCGGGTAACACGCATCAATTGCTCCTGAACAGCCCTGCACTCGTTAGTTCTTACTGCGTAAAAACTTTCAAAAAATGCTGATGATTGTTTTTTTTTTGAAGAACATTTAAGTCGCTAATACGTCACCGGATAAAAAGTCAAACTAAAGGTTCCTAACAAATATTAAAAGCCAATTAGCGGGTTTGAGAGCGCGCATTTGGTCATCGACCTAGCCTCAGCTATTGAAGACTAAAATAGCAAGCTATTGGGCGGGGGATCGGGAGGAGACGGTAGCCATAGTGGCGTCGACTGCCGGAAACTCCCGCCATCTAGTGGTGAAGGAGCGCTGGTCAGGATTCGTGGCTGCAAGGTTACCCTAATTGGAGGGTACTTCTCTCCAAATCGCTCCCTGGCCCAATTTCAGGCGTTCCTGGAGACCCTAGAGAGGGCAATGAGATGGTAGCTCCGGCGCCGGTATTGGTGATGAGAGACCTCAACGCCAAGTGAGCTGCGTGGAGTTCCCCGGTCAGCAATGACAGGGGGCCAGAGTTGGAGAATTGGGCGACAGCCTTAGGGCTAGTCATTCTCAATTGGGGCCATACCAACACGTGCGTTTGGTAAAATGGGGGGTCAATCGTGGACGTCACGTTTGCGACCCCCTCACTAGCGCCGCGAGTATCCGGTTGGCAGGCCCTGGAGGACGAGGAGACCCTCCCCGATCATAAGTACACACGGATGAGGATCTCCCATATGCCGCCCACGACGGCTTCCAACACGGCCGCCGGGGGGGACTTTCCCAAATGGGCACTCACCCGCCTGGACTATGAGCTTGCAGAGGAAGCAGCCATGGTCCAGGCGTGGTGCGCATCGTGGAGGAGGCTAACGGCGAGAGGGAGGGTGTAGTGGCTGTGTCTCTGGACATAGCCAACGCCTTCGGCACTCTCCCCTTCGCCTTTATCAGGGAGGCGCTGAGGTACCACTGGGGATCTCCCCAGGTACCTCAGCCATCTGGTAGAGCACTACCTGGAGGACAGGGTGATGCTCTACCAGACGAGGGAAGGGAGGCGCGCCGAGTGCCCAATGAACAGTTGGGGTCCGTGTTAGGACCACTAATGTGGAACCTGGGCTTCGATTGGGTGCTGAGGGGCGCGCTGTTCCCCCGGACGGCGGTCATCGCATATGCCGATGACACGCTGGTGGAAGTCGATGTAATTGGCAGCACCTGCTACGAGATAATTGGAATAGTGAGGTATTCCTCACTCGACTTGGACTTGGGATTTTGTATTTAGAGTCATAAGCCCACTTGAAGATTGGCGTTGCGCAAATATCATAATACGTCATACATAAGGTTATAATACGTCGAACGTAAGCTTTGTAAAGTTTCACCTTATTGTATGTTATAGCATGCCTACATTTCGATCAGAATAAAAAAAGAGTTGTAAGAGTTGGCGATCAGAGAGGAACCGAAATACACAACGTCCTTTTCGCTCTTAATACAGGCACGTAAAGCTTTTTCTCACCCGCTTAATGCTATTGTGTGTCATGAGTTTGATGACTCCCTTAATAAGAAACCGTTGTGCTAAACTAGGTATGTCACAGATTTTTGCATCATCGAAGACGAGCGCACCTTTTGATGCGAATCGGGAGTGGTTAAATGTTCTGAAAACGAACCACAATGTGATGCATTTGCTGCACACATGGGTGCCTTGCTCTAAACCCAAACTTACTGTTCTTAACTCGACCGTACCAGTGACCTAACATTTTACACAATAAAAAATCAAATATTTTTTATAAGCAGAGATACAACGTAGATGCTTGATATCCAGGATAGTTTCGATGCGAGCATGTAATCTATTCGATACAATAGTAAAGTTAATCGAACGTCCATTGTTCTGGTCGTAGAGACCCACGGCGCTGACAGGTTAATAACACTAAATCAAGTATCGCCATGTTTTCGTTTAGAGTTAAAATCGCGTACAATGAATGTTGGAACGGTTAAAATGCAAGGGTAGTTAAATTAGTTATTTTAAACTGGTTTTATATTTAAACTGGTTTTGTTTCTGAAGTTCAACTTCCGTGTAAACAACATTAAAATCAACGTGTATAGAACAACCACTGACGATGGACTCTGCATGGTTGTAAAACGCGGACCTTAACTCAAAATGAAGGAAGGTATTAGGAAAGTTATTGAGGAAATCTCAAAAACCAGGACAGCGAGGAGAAGGTAGCTGGAGAGTGCGTCATAACCTGGAAATAGAAAGTGTAATCTGCCAACGACATACAAATATTAAGTTATTCAATGCTAAGAGAATTCGTCGAGTGGGTTACGTCCAAAGGGCGGATAAAGATCAGACTATAAGGAAAGAGTATATATAAAGATAGATATTTCACTAACCATAGGCCGCGGAAAAACCCAAATGAAGTAAGGCCTGCGTTGACTCTAAAGCTGCAGAATGGCAGGAAATCGCTTGTACGAGACTGCAATGGCTGTTTCTTCGTATCCAAGATTTTATGGACTAATTTTGCGTGCGTGTTCACATTCGTTGTGATACAATCGCATCGTAACTGCAACTGTTTCATTCGCAATATGGAATATAATGAGACTGCAGCCTCAATAAAGCTTCAATATTTGGCAACGCACGAATTTAAATTAGTTATCAATTTATTACTGCAATAATTGATTCAATTATATCAATGTCGAATCATTTTCATTACGATAATCAAACAAATGAACTTGATAGAACTGAAAAGGTGATGAAATTAGGTGTACTACAGGGAGTTTCATGTGATCCTAGTTTATTTACGAGCTTATCTATCTACAATTTCTGTTAAATATCGGTTACATACGAAGACTATGGAACAATACTAATCAAAGTTCGTAAAATTTATTTTTCTATTCATTTTGTAAAAGTTGATTAAATTAATAAATTCAAACCTTTTTCTTTTGAACTCTTAACTATTTAAGATTCTTATTTTCTACAGGTTTACCTCATGAAATCTTTTCTATATTTCTTCTACTAGCCATTTAACTTACATGATTGAGTATGCTTTAAAGCGATAGTCTCAACCATTTACAGTTTAATCTCGACTACAGTTCGTGTCTCATAAAGCAGTAACATTACTGCACCGTATCAGCATTCGAATGCATCAAAAAATTATGTCTAGTGTTCCGCAGGGATCC
This sequence comes from Hyposmocoma kahamanoa, assembly GCF_003589595.1. Taxonomy (NCBI): domain Eukaryota; kingdom Metazoa; phylum Arthropoda; class Insecta; order Lepidoptera; family Cosmopterigidae; genus Hyposmocoma; species Hyposmocoma kahamanoa. The sequence continues at coordinate 3,709,644 of NW_020653852.1, read as the reverse complement.
GCACTGTGGCCAAATTTAATATTCTTCACAGAAGATCTAAACGCTAGATACGGCTTTGCTATCAAAGTTTTATTATATATTTTTAGTCACATTCTTTAGTTAAAGCCTTTATACTGAGTTCTTAAGTTTTAGGGTCTTAAATTTTATTGTCTTTTTTCGGATCGAAATCGCGTTTAATTTATCTTTTAAAAAACAATGGGTCAGTCAACCATAGGAGCTTTATAATTATAATTATAAATTATAATTACCAAGTTTTATTGAACCAAGTTTTATTGGTTACCGGAAAGTGCGCAAACCCGGATGCATTCCCTAGTTCGTCACTATACGGGATTTGACACAGGAGATAATAAAAATTGGTTTTCACTGTTCAAGTATATTGAAAGAGAAAAACGCCTTGAATTGGAGAATAGCAAAATGAACCATTAAAGTAATTGCTCCTTATAATAAAATGTAGGCGCTATTTATAAAAACGATTCTTCATGCGTGAATAGCCACCCTTAGAGGTGGATGATTTTCTTTAAAATTAAATGGGACCACTATGGAGGTACCCTTTCCAACAAAAAAAAAGAATAATGAAAATCTGTTCACAAATACCGATGTTATCGCCTAACATACATAAAAAAACATACAGTTGAATTGAGAACTTCCTCTTTTTTGAAGTCGGTTAAAAAATAAATCATTATTTTGTTTCCGCACCGTAATAAAACTGGAAATATTCGTGACAGTTATACAGGACGCTCGCCTATACTAACTATTGACCCAATTTTTATGTCGCTTCTGTTATCAAATACATCCATGATTGTTACACTCCTAACAAAATTGTTTTGCAATGCACAGATTCCTTATTCTTAGTGGAATAAAACCTATATTTCACTGTTTTACAACTATTTAAAATTGTGCAAACGTTGCGGTAGAATTTTTCAGAGCGTAGTACAAGTTGAAGATATATCGGATTACAATATATGTGAGACGTCGTCAGTTCATTTTGTATCTTTCAAGACGTAATGCACAAAGATGAAGTTACATTTCAAAGGATCCTTTAAATTTAAATTCTCTTTAGCGTCCAGTATTGAAGTTAAAAAGAAACTATTTATTACTTTCTAAGAAGGTCCGCTATGTCATTGATGGTTATTATGAATTATCTTAATATTTATATAATAAATAAAATAAGAAAATATCACCGATAGCAATGTCGTGCCATGTGTTTGTATCAGAGACGTATCCAAGCGTACTACGCTGGGAATTCCTTAGATTGAGACCGTGTAATTGGTGTGATTGTCTCACACATTACTATTGTTATCATAATTCTGGATATAATAATAATAAATAATATCTGATATACATATATAACCTAAATGACGGGACGAACAAGTCGTGCGCCTGGTGATAAGCGACATGCCTGTCCATAACAGTTGCAGTGCCACTTAAAGTTTTTAATTGCAAAGATCTTAGGGGCACCGCCTCTGTGCCCATCCCTTTGAGACATAAAAATGGACAAGTCCCATGTACCTGTATTTTCACCAGCTTTTGCCTGTAGCTCATAAAAAATGTTTACTTTTGTGAAAGATTAATTATCTACTACATTACATTTTTTAAATGGCGCCTTTAAAATTACTTTCAAATCCAACTTCAGCTTCATAAGTGAGTAGTTTTATCGTACGATGCAGTAAAACTATTTTCGAAATCCGGAAGTCGAAATTTTTGCTTTCTAACCACTCTATGTTACTCCTTGTATCTATGATAGAAGTACTGTTGGCTGAATGGGCAACACGTAACCTGCCTATTGCATGCTAATGTGGTGGCGGACAATTAACGTCGTCCGGTTTATCACGGTCTTTTGAATTTTGTGTCCAAGGGTTGCAGGAAGATCCAGCTTAGCTGGTTAGTTAGCTCCGGCAGGCTTTTTGGAATGAGGGGTACCATATACACTACTCATTCCTGTCAGACTTGCCGTACCTCTTAGACGAGCTGGGTAACCTATCACAAAGTCGATTTTTTTTTCTGAAATAGCGTTGGTTCGAATTTTCATTACACCGAAAACCGAATTATAAAGAAACCGATGTTCTTTCAGGATATGTTGGATGTTTATCGCAAAGACACGATTAGGTTCGGTGAGGTGAGGTTAAGTTAGGTTTAAAAGAAAACCCCCTCGACTGTGCTGCAACCTTGTCACAGGGCTTGCGTGCTCTTATGACCTCCCAGGCTATGCCGGATAGCGCTTCGCGTACCGGACAAGCTTGTGGGGGAGGGGCCGGACTAGAGAGCGGCACATCCTGCGGTGGACCCACTCCCGGTACCACTCTGATTAGCAGAACAGACTGGGATGTGGTGGAAGCGCTGCCTGTGGTCGGTGCAGAAGCGGGGCTCTTTTTAGAGCACGTGTAACCCTCGTAACCCAGCCTGTGTGCGTCGAGCGCGAGAGTCGTCATCAAAGATAGGGACCACGAGGAACGAAAACCTCTATAAAAAACCAGGGTTCTACCGCACCCTTAGCTTGTAATGGTCAACTCCAGTCGGTTTGAGTGAGCATGAGACTGGTTTTGCGTGAGTTCTGGTTGACCCGGTGCTGCATGTAAAATTTATAAGCGAGGAGAAGGAAGGCCTTCCTTCTCCTCGCTTCCTTCGCCTTACACACAACGAAAACAAGTTTCAAGTAGAAATAACCGGATGCTTTATTTTAAATTTACTGTCATAACATGTTACATATGTTATGGTTAAATGTAAGGGTACAGTATGAAGAACTAGTATTTTACTTCCCCGAGTTTACATTAGGAGTTTACAGATATGCTTACTGCTCTTATCAGTTACATATAAAAGGTTAACTTTAAGTATACTTAGAGCTAATACACTGCATTAAGAGTTTTTGAAAGTACATGAGTGGCACATGGACACGTCACTTATACGTTACTGACCTGGAGGTTACCGAATGCACTTTTAGGTTACATACCAGACCCGCTGCGAAGACAGCGTAGTTTCTACAGGAGTAACGCAGTTATATGTAGATGCCGACCACCCGTGGAGCTTATGACACGTGGTCGGGAACAGTCGAACAAAAGTTACGGCGCATTTGTCTCAGCCATGCAGTTGATGGCGAGATTTTAAATTGCAAGTGTACCAAAGAAACAAACCCTACAACAATACAGATTGTTACAGTACATTGAAATAAATGACGAAACGTCTAGCGAAGGAAAGAATCCAGAGGTCATCTCACCATGCGGTCCGGTGACACGGGTTTACATCTGGTACAGGGTTCGGATACCCATAATTACGGCATCTGGCTATACCTGGTTTTCCTTATAAAAGAAGGCATTGGGGGACTATGTCCTCAATGGGATAAATCACCGCAGAAGATGTGAAAATCAGGAACACCTTACGAGCCGATGTGTCGAATAGAAAAAAACCAGGTTCAGGCGAATTCCTCCTAAGAGATGTTACCCGCGAACAACGCCACAGACAATCTACCGATTCATCCAGATGAAGCTCCCAAGTCTTATCACCTAAACCCGCTAGAATACAGGGAGATTCCAAGTTTACGTATATTACTTAATAGAAAGTACTTGGCAAACTAATTGGCGGCGATCGACATGGAAATATTAAAGATAAGCTATAATTTACATGAAGCTCGACTACAGACGTAAAATCGAGTTTATTGGTACGCAGCACTAGTATTCTGCGTTACCATAAAAGAAAATTAGCCAGGGTTGGTGTTTTCAAAAATACGTCAAACTAAAGGGTTCACCCCTTCACGATATTGATTTTAAAGAAAAATCGTTCACCAACAAGTAATATACATGTGAATGGTTTAAATAATAGATTACACCAACACTTAAGAGTTTCAAGTAATTTACTAAACATTTTTAAACTATAAAGTCAAAGTGACATTGTGTACAAGAATGGTGAAAAATACCAAGGAGAGACGATAAATTTTGTTTTAGTTTTGTATTTACGAGATCTTCCAAAAAAAAATGTGTTACAATCTACCTGGATGCGGGTCGCAGCGTGTCCAGTACCGAGCTTGGGCTAAATAAGTTATGCGACCGAAAGGGCCCGGTTTGGATTAGCGGCCAGCCGGAAGTGTACACACTACACTTGTGTGGCGAACGGATGGGCGTAATCTGCTTATGCAATCTTATGCAATCCATGGCGGAGTGGAGTATAAACGTGGCGGTAGCAGTGGAACCCTATTTCGTCCTCCCCAACCTAACTGGGCAGGAGGCACAGAAGGTGTCGTAGTAGTGGTGGCGTCAGCATCAGGCGACACCCCCCTCTAATCATGAAGGAACGTGGGCCAGGGTATGTGGCGGTCATCTGGGGGGAAACTGTTCTGATTGGGACCTACTTTTCCCCAAACCGTACACTAGTCCAATTCGAGCAGTTATTGGAGATATTGGAGAGGGTAGTAAAGAGGGTCGCTCCGGTCGCATAGGTCCTACTGATGGGGGACCTGAACGCGAAGAGCATCGCGTGGGGGTCGCCTGCCACCCCCACTGTCGGCGAGATTTTTAACTTGAACGGAAGCGAGACTTATCTCATCTGTCCGCTAGGTGTCACTAGTTGGATGACGTTGGCTCGCCTTTGCGCGCGAGTAAAGGTATGTGTGGGAAAGGGAGGGAACAAGGAAACAATTATTGATTCAATCAAACCATTTCTAATACAATTCAAATATTAAATCGTCCAAATTTTGCGAGGTAAAATCAAAATGCTATTTCGACGCAACCAGTATTAATAATGCTAGTGGAATAATTTCACAAAAATATGTAAGTATCATGATAAAAAAATCATGATATTCAATATATTTATTATATGAAGCCATGGTAGCCTAATGGTTTGACGTACCCCCTCTCAAGAAGAGGCTATGGGCTCGAATCCGACTCTCGTCTCTGAGTTTCTCGGAATTTATGTGCTAAATTGAATTTGAAATTTGCCATGAGCTTTTCGGTGAAGGAAATGATTGTGACGAAACCAGCACGTCGAAGAAGTTTCTCAACTCTCGGAAAATATATGAAGTCCCCAAGTCGCGTTCAATCTAGGTATCATGAAAAGCCCTTTGTACAAAGCATGGAGGAATAGGAAACGCGCACATCCTACAGCAATGAAATACTTTGAAGAACCGCGGTCACTCACCTAGGTCTTCATCAAACTCAGGAAGGCGCTAAGGTTTTTCGATGACCTTGGGTGGCACGAGTAGGACCCTGCACCCACCACACGCAAAATAGGCGCCTGGACGACGAGTTGCGGACAACAGCCCGTTACAATATACCATGGCCTAAAACTCTCGCCTGAATGGCGACCCGTTCCAGCAGTGGGATGAATAAATGGGTTGATGATGATGTTGATGTTCCAAATATTCCATAAATAAATATTAAATGTAAGCTACTTTGTGCATCTAAGAAATAAAATAAAAGAAAAAAATAACAAACATCCAGCACCGCTTAAATTGAAACGTCGTCGTTTTAGTATTTGGGTGAAACATTATACTGCTTCAGTAGTTACTGCTGAGCTTAGCAGAGAGAAAAGGGCATTGTTACACAGAATGGGCCTTTAGGGGACGGCGACCTGTAATTGCTACGAATGCATATCCACTCGGTTTACTGGAAAGTCCGTTTGAAAAGCTATATTTGCCAACCACAGTTCAACTTGTATGTACTGATGACGAGATGTACGACTAACTAAGCAACTAAAATGTTAAATATACAAAATTGGGTTGGGTAATAAATAAATATTAGACAACCTCGCTTACTTTGCTCTGATCACAAAGTGACTAAAGCACTTGTATTATGGAAATCGGCAACAATGACGGTATCACAAACATCCACATCCCAGACAATAAAGAAAAGTTATTTTTCTACATTGCCCCGGCCAGTGATCGAACCCGGGATTTCTCTAAGGGCGCTGGATGAAGAGGACCCGTGATCAATTCCTGGTAGGACAAAATTCGGAAATAAATTGTCTAAATTGGCTCTGGTCTAAGCGTTCAGGAGTGAATTTCATTTTTATGATACTCATAGCACAAAAAATTCCCTACTTTGAGAACAAGTCATTGGTATGATTATCTGGCACATACTTATTATTATAATAGTGTTCATAATGCATAA
>NW_020653852.1:3692302-3703149 GCF_003589595.1 Hyposmocoma kahamanoa | reverse complement strand
TTTTCTGAGTGTTCGATCTTTGTATTAATAATTATAACAAACTAGTGGAGTAGTTTCACAAATAATAATTGAATATTAATTCAATAAAAAATTTAATTAAATTACGTATATTTGTATTTTCTAACGAACCAATGTTTCAATCACCCGTGACGATTCATATGAAATATGCTGCTTGCTGCGTTGCAAGCAGTTAGGCTTACATGATTGAAGGACATGTCTTTTCTTCTCGACAATTTTGGCAGGAATGACGACCAAACGAAGTAAAGTAAGAATGACGAAGATAAAGAATTAGAGAAAGATTCCAAATTTCAAAAGTAAGTGGCCAAGAACCAGGAAAGGGTGATAAAAAGATGGGATGACGATGAAAGAGGTCGCATCGTCTCAGGCGTGTCAATTACCAACAAGCACACAACCATCATCGCGTCACTTGATATCATAAAAATAAATTAGACAAGACAGGACAAAACAAAACACGGCTATGCAAATGGTTATTCTAGATAAATAAGATACATCAATAATTAGTATTTTATTTGGGTTCATGATAGTAGTGACCATAAATGAAACAAATTTAATAACAAAATTCGTTTAACTCTCGTACAAAACAAGTAAGTTTATAAATTAGAAAAAAATATTAGGAATCACCTTAAGTTTACCTCTAAGTGATAAAATAATTATTCTAAAATTAGCTACTAAATCTAATCAAATAACTTCTGACAATGTTCCAAATGTATTTAATATTTGCACGAAGTAAGTAATTTTTCGATTCCGATAAAATTAGATTTTGTTGAAACTTTATTATTAACGACATGGTTACTATGTCACCCAAGGTGGACCACTAACGTATTGCGAATCCCAACATCATCACCGCTCACTTCTATAAACGCTACATAACCCGGTTACTACATTTGTGGAGTGTGTGCGTTGTTATTATTATTGTGTTATTATAACTACCTACTCAAATAACTAACAACCTTACTACCAACTTTCTGTCATGAGCTGCATAGCCGGCATGAATCTGGCCATCGTCCACTGCCAGTTGGTCTTTCCCTCCGCTATCCCGGGCGTATTACTCCCTTAAATTGCACCCCCTGGTATATCCAGCTTGTCCGGGTCAAATTTACTCTGTGATGTGGAGCTTATGTTCCATGTTTATTATTACCGTTGCTCTTCAAATGATTGGAACTTCCTCATTGTCAGCCGAAATACTTTGCGTCATATTATTATAACTAAAATTATGGGACAAAGTACCATTGAATGGCGTCCTAGCTATTAAACAAAACCTTTGTATTGGAACATACTTCACAACTAAGACAATTATCGACGCAACCAAAATAACAATTAAAATATTAAATATACCTTTGACATAATAATCTTCATTAAAATTATTAATTGATTTACGTATTTCTTCTAAAGTATCTGTAAACTTAGACATGTATGTTATGTTCATAGTACAATTTGTCTCATTATTACCTGTGTAGTTATCTGGTCTACAAGTAACTCCGTCTACATTGGCAGTATAGTAATTTGGAGCTTCACTCGTTACCAGATTGAAACTATAATACATATCTTGCAAATATTTTTTAAAACTAGCTATGTCGTGGCAAGAAATATTATTGCCACCTATGTAAAATTTCTTCATATTCGTCAAGGATATAAATTTTTTAAACTCTAAATTAGTTATTAAATTATTTTCAAAACTTATTTCTTTTAATAAAGTACAACTGTGTAGAAGATTAACATTGAAGTCGTGTATCAAATTGTTAGAAAGATTTAATGTCTGCAGATTTGTTAGTCCTTGAAATACGCCATGTTGAAAATCTGTCAATTGATTTTTGTGTACATTCAAAACTACAATATTTTTAGTATTGATGAATGAACCGGGTTCAATTGTTTTAATCAAATTGAAGCTAATATCAAGCATTACTAGCTTAGGCATCGTTTTAAAGGATTTCGTATCAATAAAACTAATTAAGTTCTTAGATAAATTCAAAGAAACCACTCCGTTAATATTAAATATGTACAACGACCCAAGGTCTGCAATGTCGCATGAAGATAGGTCAACTTCTTCAATAGAGGCATTCTCTGTGTGTTGAAAATCAAAACTTTTCTTGTTATTAATTATAGTTAACGACGCTAAACCTCTTAGATTGGAAAATACGTCGCCAGTAACTTGCAAGTCTCTGTTATCAGACAAGTTCATAATCTTCAGAGATTTCAATGCATGAAATGCTTTTGGGTGTACGTTTAATATATTATTAAACTCTAAGTGCAGTGTTTGAAGTTCAGTAAACCCAGCGAACGATATATTTGAAATTGATGTAATTTTATTATTATTAAGAAACAGTGATTCTACTGATGACATGCCTTTTGGATTGATTTCGAAGGTAACCAGAGAATTATACGACAAGTCTAAAATTTCAATATGTTCGACTTCAGCAAATGTATCAAAATGTATATGGGATAATTCAGCATGGGAACAATTAAATGTTGTTGTTTTTAAGCCAGAAATGGCTGCTTTCGTAAAATTACCAATTTCAGTATACGAAATGTCAAATTTTAGTAATGCAGATAACCCTTGTAGATTTATTATTTGTATAGAAAACAAGCGATTGTTGTGTAATAATAGAATTTCCATTTTTTTTAGTTGCATAAAAGCACCAGATTCGATTGATTGAATCAAATTGTACGATAAGTCTAAAAGTTCTAAAGAAGACACATTAGCAAACGTATTATTCGATATTTTCTCAAGCATATTTATTTGAAAATAAAATTTCTTTAAGTTAGTTACGCCGGGCATTAAAAAGGCCAATGTTCCCAATTCATTATTGGACAAATCTAGTTCTTGAAGATCTTTTACAAATGAGAATGTTGACATCCCTATTTCGGATAATGCATTTGTGCTTACATTAATGGATCGCAACGTCGCGCCACTAAAAGTATTATTATCAATGTCTTTTAGGTCACTATTACTCAGATCTAAATAGTCACATACGAGACCACCGAACGGTTCTAGTAGTAGAAGATATTTGTTACCATTCAAAAATAAATTTGCAAATCTCTTACCGTCAAAAGCGTTTCTATAAATACCTACAAGATCATTATTTGTCAAACGAAGTTCCCGTAAATTATTGTTATAAACAAAATGTGACCGAACCCATTCGATTTTGTTGCCAGTTAAGTCCAATATTATTAATTTTGACAATGTTTGAAAAGCATCATTATCAATTGTTTTTATCTCATTGTGTCCAAGCCTAACGTCTTCTAGATTAATCATCCAATTTAAATCGTCTATTTTTGAAATATAGTTATAATCTACGTGTAAAATTTTCAAATTCCTAAGTTTGGTTGCGATGTTTGCAATGCTAGATAGCTTGTTGTATGACAAGTAAAGTGACTCGAGTTGTGACAAGCCTACAAAGGCAGCTGCAGAAAGGTGAGATATCGAATTGTGTGATAAATTCAAATGTTTCAGATGGCTAAAACTAGCAAAGCAGTTGTCAGGTACGCTGGTTATTAAGTTGTAGCTCAAATCAACAGTTTCCATTAGTTGCTGATCTTTATCTGGTTTGGCACTTTTCAAAACTGATATCGAATTCTGGGAGACATTAAATTTTTTTGTCTGTTTCAAAATTAGTATATCATCAAATTTAATTTTTGTGAGAGAACAATCAAGAATACTTAATTCAGTAACATTCACTAATACGAGAGCTTCATCGATGTCTAATATTCTGGTGTTGGTTACAGTGAGTGTTACAATAGGTGTAAACAATTCCTTTAAGACGCCTTCAGTAATTATGGGATGGTTGTAGATACCATTTAGTAATATATTTACTCTGTTTAGAGTATACGAGCGATATTGTAGGAATGAAAGTTCTGTTTCTAGGCCTATATCATTACTTGAACACACTATATTAACCGCGTTATCTCCGTCGTCTTCTGAAGTGCATTTTCCCCAAGTATGTTGGTGTAAGTACGCCACAATCACCAGTAGCACAAGTTTTATTTTATCTGAAAGAAAAATAAGTATATTATAGCTTATGACCGATTTTTAAACTGTTTACTATTCTTTTAGTTCTTAGTATTTTCCAAATTCTAATTGAGATACACTTCAAAATTAAATCTTATATTGCTTTGATAAATTCAGAAATTGAAACATAGACATACAATATACAATCACGAACCCTGCTGTGGCACTATCATTATAATTAAATTAACTACTAAATTCTACCTTTACTAAGCATCGATACTATCTCAGCTCGAATTCCACTCTGCTGGGACACAGGCCTCCTTTCATGAATTGAGTGGGAATAAGGGCCATGTGCAACGTGGGAAATCAGTTCTGTCAAGCTGACCTAAAGTGGTAGGCATTCGTATGTACTCACAGAGCAATACAAAGCCAGGATAATATAATAAGGGATCCATGTGGACACAAAAAGCCTAATGAATCCCCCAGAGGATCCATGTGGACAAAAAATCTACATAAATTCCCCAAGGGATAGTAGCAGGGGATTCAAATGGACAGAGGGCCACAATTTGCAAGTTTTCGGCAAATACATCGTAAATATTGAATTTATGGTCCATTTACACGGGGCCAATTGACCAGCCATTCCACTTTTAAGATTTGTTGAAGATTCTTTTCTAAACGACTAGGCAAACTAGTGGAGTGGCTCAAGATGCATGTTCACACAAGGCCATGAGCCAATTCAATGCACGTGCGGTGGAGGAAGGTATAGGTCCAAAAAATTAGAAATAGTTCTAATTTACTGGATTGTCTTTATCGTTGGTCCGGAGACACTGCATATTGGTTTGCCTCTATTTATACTAGGTCAATAATGGCTTTGCGTAATGGTATGTTCGTCGATTGGCCCCGTGTAAACGGTCTTTTAGCGTAATAATTGTTCAAACATGTATACATCTATATATATAGCTGATAAACATTAGTGTACTTTAAAATTCTGATAAAACATTATATGTTCTTCCTAGTACAAAAAAAATTTCACTCAAAATAATCTTAGTACAAAGTACTAAAAAAACCATCTCAAAAGTCATTCATGCCCTAGTTTGCTACCCTTAAAGGTGGAATATTTTCTTTAAATTTAAATAGGATTACTGGTGAGGTATCCTCTTTCCAATAAAAAAAGAAACATTTAAATCGGTTCCCAAATGCCTGAGTTATCGCGTAACACACATGCAAAACACATACAGTCGAATTGAGAACCTCCTCCTTTTTTAAAGTCGGTTAATAAAGTATGTTTCTCTTACCCCATCTAACTATACATAATTTTGTAAATCGCATAAACAATTGGTGTAATTTTCCAGGGCTTATCTAGTGTAGCATAATGAGGAAGAGCTGTGTGTTTATTAACCAATAGCATTTGATTATTTGAAATCTCCATTTCGCTTAGTGAAAACAACAGTAAAGATGCGACTGCGACATGACAGTTCCGAGTTCCATTCTCGGTAAAACCAACTTTTCTAGATTTGTATAAACGCGCTAAGGCTTAATACTAAATTATAAAAAAAGAATTTGTTACATACCCATTGCCCTCATTTAATTATATTGTTTATATAATTCCACAAACACTGTTTCGTATTTTGGACTCGGTAGCACAGTGGTCACATTATCAATGTTATGATTAAACGAGTTCTGGACCGACAAAGCTAATCATTTTACACATAATGCAAGCATTATCACTTAACCCCACACAGTACAGTCACTGAAATTATCTTCTATTACTAGAACATAATGTTAATCAAACGCATTGACTTACAAATAAATGGACGACGGGTCTAATACAAAAACCACGAAAAAAATGTCTTAAATCAACATACACACATCAAAAGTGTCTAGGGATGAAGTGAATATTTTTGAAATAAAAATTATTTAAGCAATATTTACCAAATCCAGTCTTCCAGGACGACTTCTTACTTTAATGCTTATGTTTTATTTAACCGCTTACCCCTATATTTAATTAAAATAAACTAAAATTGATGTTTTTGCAAATTCTGGGAAAAAACTCAAATTAACGGCGTCAATTAAATGACAAAAAAATGGCGAAAATGATGATTTTGCTCATTTTTATTGTAAAGATAAGAAAATTAATAATCTGTATTTCCACCATTAACACGAATCACACAATTACAGCGATTTGGCATGCTTAAGATGAGTTCATCAAAATCACTTTGAGGAATGGCCGCCCATGTGTTTTGTAACAAGTCAAAATATTGTTGTAGAGTATGTACGGTATGCATACTCGGCACAGCTCTTCTTTGAAGCATATCCCATGCGTGCTCAATTGGATTGAGGTCTGGCGATTGAGCAGGCCACGGCAGAACGTTGATACGAGCTTCGGCAAGAATGCGTGTTACGACTCTAGTCGTGTGTGGACGTGCGTTGTCATGCATTAGTTGAAATGAATCACCCAACTGGCCTCGCAAAGGGATGATAACATCTGAAACAATCCTCTCTGCGTAAACTTGAGCATTGAGGTTATCCCTGATCCAAATGAGATCGGTTCTTCCGCCGATCCAAATACCGGCCCATATCATTATTGTTCCCCCACCATATGGATGAACTTCCTGACAATATCTCAAACGTTCATGACGTCCAGATGTTCTCCAAACTCGAGTACGTCTTGTATCCGGTCTCATACCGAAGCGGGATTCATCCGAAAAGCACATATAGCGCCAGTCTTCTTCCTCCCAGTTTCTGTGTTCGCGAGCCCATCGTAAACGGGTCCTGCGATTGCAGGGTGCAATAGGTGGAACTCTGAGCGGCCTTCGGGATCGCAGACCCACTTCACGTAAACGATTTAGGATTGTTTGATCGCTTATTAGTAAGCCTGAGGAGCTGTGGAGCCTCGTAACCAACATCATGGCGGTCATGGTACAATTCCGTCGAGCAGTATTTTGGATATACCGGTCCTGTCTGCGAGTCGTGATGCGAGATCGTCCTCCATGTCGCTCGGCCACGCTGCCCGTCATGCGATAGCGCGTCCAGAGGCGACTTATGACGCTCTGTGTAGTGTTAAGAGTGAAAGCCACAGCACGTTGCCTGGAACCAGCTTCCAACATTCCGACGGCTCGCATCATCACTTCTCGGGTTAAATGGTGTCGTCTCTCCATAATAATGTAAATTGTTTCGGTTCCGATGCAGATATTGTAATGATTTCGTCAAAACGCTATAACTCATTTTTATACAAAACCATATTGACAATCGATTTTCTTCTTATTATCGAATTTTAAACAATATTCCTTATTTAAATGTTAAAACTCACTAAAAAGTATCAATAGCGATACAAAAAAGTTAATATAATTAACCCTAATTGCAGCAATACTCTTAAACGTACTTGATCCCTAGACACTTTTGATGTGTGTATTTAAACGTAGTGACATGTAAAGGAATATGAAAAAGCTAAAACGTTGAATTTAAATTGTAATGTCATCGCAGTACTGTCTAATTTTGCTTGCTTCGCTGTCAGTCGAACAAACGAAGACTAAAGCGTGAATGACGCTCTGTATACGATTTTAATGCCCTATAAGTTCGGATACTTTTTAGCGCGGACCCGACGTCCATATAATTGTAAGTCAATGATCAAACGTATTAATTTATTTTTTTTATAATTTAAAATTGAAATTACGGTTTTTAATTTAAACTATGTTTAGATGTAGGGGCTCAGGCTAAGAGTGGCTGTAGGTAAACTTTCTTCCTGTTCTGATGGATATTCCCATAAAAACAAAAGAAGTATTTTATTAGTTTGTTTTGGTATTGCAACGCGTACATAGTAATATTTTGAAGTTATCAGAAAAACAATTATTAACATCAGAATAAAAATCCACTCTTAGAGTGGTTACACACGGTGACTTTGAGAAGCGATACAAACACGCGATTGTATCGATGCAATGATGTGTAAAAGTAGACGATTAGCGACAGCATCATCTACTGCATTACGTTTGCATCGCGTTTGTACCGCTTCTAAACGTCGCCGTGTGTAACCACTCTTATTCTTACTTCTCGTCAAAGTGACTTGCTTAAAGTCTAGTCTAGGCCTATTATTGGGCATAAATAACCAAATGCGCAAGTAGATTGGAACATCCTTTCCAAACTTTCACCAAAATGGTGTCATATGCTTAAACACAGTTATCCTAAAATATGTAACATTTTTTGTTTTTATTTTTTCGATGAATCGATAACTCAGTAGAGCACCTTGTGAAAGAGTTCGTCCAGGGAAGTATTGCCACCTTACTCATTTCTGCCGCCAAGCAATAATGTGAGCATTATTGAGTTACGGTTTTAAAGGTCTGGCATGGAACTTGTAAATTTTATGTCCCAGGGCGATGGAATGCAGTGGCAGTGCCCCTCAGATCTTTGCGATTAAAATGCTACTGAATATGTGTAACCATTTTATTCAGCCACTGTACTTTATACAACATCGCAAAAACATGACTGAACCATACTCACCGCGAGCATAAACATGGATTCACAGGGCAAGTAAAGAACTTGCTACTAGAACCGACTCGCGGAATTACCGCTATAAAATAATTAAAACCAGTTGTTGGACTTTACAAACAATACCTCTATTATCGCTAGTTCCATTGTTTGTTCTATTTATGTAGCCACTTGGAGTTCATCTACCAAATCTCATATAAAACATCCAGTAAATTTTCTTTTATCAATGTATACAATTAATAGTAAGAAGAAGTAAATATTTTGATATTAATATCGAATACAAGGGTATCTCTATCAAGCCATTGTTAACGTGAATATGATGAATAAACGGATCACGAATGCGGTAGTATCCATATGCTGGTATTTCACGTGGCAAATAATCACCATGTGTGTAGGTAACATCTGTGACAAATCTATTCGACAAATACAGCAAACACCAAACTCGCGTTACTCACGCTCACGTCAAAGGAGTAAAATTGGCAGATACGCAAGTAAACCGTCCATACCATGGTCATGTTCATTATTTTACATCGAGTGTATAACCAGAAATAGAGACGAAATAAGGTGCCATCCATCCTTGGCAACTCATCAAGTAAATGGGCCTTATATCACTTTTAAATATCAACTCTCGTTTGCGCTGAAATAACAAGTTAGAAAGCTGAAATAGTACAGCGCCAACAACTGACCTGTATGTACGTCTCCGTATATTCCAAAAATATTCTGTATTTATATATTTAATATCTCTAACAATGGGGGTTGTCCCATTCGGTGGTGTGGGAAAAAAAGCAAAACATCTAATCACATTTCAAAATAAATAATTAAATATTAAATATATAATTTTGCAATTTTCGTCCATTGTAGCAAAGCTCAAGTTAAACTGATCGAATTGAAGTAAACCAATTGACGACATCCGTCAATTGTTTCGAATTCGGGCTGGCCAATTGGATCTCAGTTGTCACCGTAATGATTCGACAGAATAGCTTTCAAACAAATTAAATGACATTTCGTCTCTATTTCTGGTTAGATACTCGATGTTATTGTAACACCTTATTTGGCTCCATTTGTAGACGGTCATATTTCACAGTGTCTGCATGTTTGTCTGTACGTCAAATATTTTTCCAAGTACACCAAATACCCAATAGCAAATATAAGTGGACATGTGAAGCCGCCATTATGTAGTTATCTTGCACGTGTAGCGTAAAATGAAATTGCTTCTGCACTCCAAAACAGTTTAATCAATATAAAAAGTTATCTACAGGGAAAATACAATCGGTTTATTTAGCGAAACAAAAAATGAAGAATGTAAAGTAGTAACGTTTATATTTAAGTAAATAAGAATCGGGCATAAAGTAAAAAGACATATCAGGCTAATGGTTTGACCTTAGTAGCAGCAGAGCTCCCTGTAGACTGCTGGTGAAATTACAGGGATATGGGACTTGTCAACTTATGTCTCGGGAGTGACGGGTGCAGTTGCAGTGTCTCTCAGAGCTTTGTGTTTTAAAGCTCTGAGTGGCATTTGCAACTGTTATGGACCGACGGTTTGCTTACCACCAAGCACATGACTTGTTCGTCCCCTTACTTGGTATTATAAAAAAAGATCTACCGCGTCTCAAGCAGACGCCGTGGGTTCGCATACGGGCTCGCACCTCTAAGTTTTCCTGTATAATGTCCTGTTTGGCGTTTCCCTTGACTTTCTCAGTATTTGTACATATCAATGGTTGCTTAAAGGAGAATAAATAAAAATTCCCACTTTAAAATAATACAAACTACATTGGTACCTATACTTACGTTATATTTACACTATTCTACGCACGTCTCCATAACTAGTTGTAAAATATTAGTAAGACTGTTTACTAACGGAGGATTGTCATCAGCTCCCAAAGTACCGGGTTGCCCTAGTATAGGAACTGATTGCTGGATTGTCTACTTTTTTGGTACTCTATCACTCTAAGAGGAGACGCTTGGGGCACGTGAGTTGCCCTTTAAGTCGGTAGCTATGTCCGGACATTGTCGCAGAATACTGCTAATTGGCATCTCCGGCACTAGCCCGGAGAGCTAGTACAGGATGAGCTAGACATCTTCCGGTCCCTCCGGCCACGTAGAAATTTGGGACCTGGAGAAATGCCGTTCATACGGCATCGGAAAGTAAGCGTGCCTTACAACTCCACCACCAATGAGACGATTTGGTAGTCGACTTAGAGTCGGCGGCTCAGCGGTGGCAACCGTAGACGGGAAGTGAGCGTGCCTACAGCTCTGATACCTATCTGGAAAATACGGTGGTGTACGTGCATCTGAGGCGGCTCACTTAAGGCAATAGCCTTACAGAGAACCGGATGAAGTCCGTGTAAATGGGTTGATCCGGAGTTAGGACCTGACTTAGATGATCCCTGTGTGGGTT
>NW_020653852.1:3646595-3692292 GCF_003589595.1 Hyposmocoma kahamanoa | reverse complement strand
ATTTAGGAACATATTTAGTATTTTTAAGTTATTTTTCGTGATAAAAAATAATAGAAAATAATGGAAAAAATCGTGAGGTCCGCTGGATCGTACGTGGCATCACATATGTACGTGATATAGCATCTGGCACGGGTTGCTAGAACACGTCAGTTCGAATCCGGCTGGATCGAAGGCATTTTTTCTAAGCGTTTGATCTTTGTATTAATAATTACAACGAACTAGTGAAGTAATTTCACAAAAAAGAATTGAATCTAGCCAGAGCTGGTAGCTGTAAAATAACCTAAACGAGTGACGAAATACTTTCATAGATTTCTCATAGATGGCGTTACGGTTAAAAAGTTGTTGAAAAACCAAATACAAAAGATCCAACAACAAGCACTGTGGGCCAAGGTAATCATCCAGTGGAGGTCCAAAACCGTAAGGCGCCGCGGCAGACCGAGGAAGCGATAGTGTGACCTACTGGATGCCTACAATATAGCTTGGGTTCAGTTAGCTCTCGTGGGAGTTCGTTTACCAGTATAGAGGGGCCCGGGATGGAAGGCTCGTCTGGTGTTCGGCGAGCCTCACATTCGGAGTCGGGGGATAGATGTGTCTTCCTTCTCGGGGAGAGGGGAGAATAAGTGGTGGGGGCGCGGACAAGTGCAATAAATAGCGTACCCGTACCTCCACCTTCAGCGGAGAGGAGGAACACTCCGGGGGTTTAGTGCGGTCGGACTGCTCCCTTTCAGGGTTCAATCTATAAGCAGATTCCCCCGCACTTACAAAAAAAGGATCGGGATGCGTGGAGATTCAGGAGGAGGCCTTTGCTGGAGTGAGATACATCAGGGTACTTATAATTTTAATTGTAGATAAGTCAATGTATACTTATATATTGCAACACCCTAACAGGGTCCATGTTTGCACGAGATACATTTCTCTGTGCTATCCATAATTCAATTCAATAAATAAATAAATTCATTTTGTTATTAAGTCACTTGTTAAGTTATAATTGTCGAGTAACTTTCATTCTAGGTGCGAATTATAGTAGAGAATGAGTGGACATATTTAATGGCCAACGTGACGAGTCCATTTAGTGCGAATTGATTTCTTTCACAGACATTCAAGAACTGACGATGAAAGTCAAAACTGACGCCATTCATAAATTTCTCACAAATGGCGTTACGGCAAAATGTCCTTATAAACAAAAAAAATCAAAGATTTGCAACAAACACATAAAAAAAATCGTGAGGTTCGTTAGTACAATCCAACCGGATCTAAATCGATTTTTTCTAAGTGTTCAATCTTTGTTTAATAATTATAACAAACTAGTGGAGTAATTTCACAAAAAAACAATTGAATATCATGGTGATGAAACGTCCTGACATTCAATAAAACTTAATGACGCCATCATTTTCGAGTTTTAAAGTTACTTACCTTTTAATACTCCCAAATGCATTAAAACCAGAGTGTATTCTCGAGGAATAAAACCCTTTGCGAAAGGGGATTATGTACGAGCATGGCTTAAATTTCAGTAGTTGAGTTAGGAAGCTTCGTTGCGCAGTTTCAAACGGCGGTTTAAACATGCTTAAGTTATAACTTTGTGTGATGATTTTGATTTTGAACAGATATTTTGTTATTCAAATACTATTTGCGCGTTGAATCTGTCTCTGATAAATTGGTTTTAATATTAAGTTTATTGAATATTACGACATTTGCTACCTTGTTGTTCAATTATTTTTTTGTGAAATTACTCCACTACTTTGTTTTAATTATTATTATATCTCGTATTAATTCATAACTACGTTGAAAGAGCTAATTGCTGTACGTTGTTTTCAATAGTGACGTGCAGTAAAATTTATGGAGTGTATAATTTTACGACATAATCTGTTGTTCGAAATTCAAAATTTAAAAAAATGAAATCTATCGTCACTTATGGGATTGCTGGCCAGTACAACTTCTACCTCCGGCAAGCTCGCGTCAAAGCTAAATGCAAAACAGCAGTTTTGAATTGATGATAATATTATTAACTAAACATTTTTATTTTCGTTTTATTAAAACTTTTTAACCAGCTACCCCTTGCAATACTTGATATAAATCTAAAAACTTATAGATGTGACTCACATTTGATTATATTTTTTTCGATAATGTATTGAGATTTGACCTCACTATTGTAATCTGTCAAAACGGCCGTCATAGCGTGCCGGTACTGTAATAATATTACAAAAATCGAACGCCATGATTTCTTTTTCGTTTCGAACTGGTTTCGAACGGAACGATCCAGCTGATCTTACGGATTTTTCTATCTGCTTGTTGCAGATCTTTGTTTTTCGTTTTTAACGACTTTTTTATATTAAAATGAATTTATTCAACATTGTTTAATTAGTAATTTAATTCATGTTGTAATAGGTATACGAAGCGAGAGAGGGTAAAGAAAGACGCTTGGAGTCTCCAAACTTTCAACGGCGTTTATTGACATAGTTCTGTGATCAACATAAGAGACACCCGGTGGAAACGGCAGCTGCAGATGGTAAAGAACGACGATTCTATGACCTTTCATCCAAGTATCCCACCCAGTGAAAGTACTAGAGTGGTCCTATAATTAATATGGTATGGTAAAATGGTAATTTTGTTCTATTTTGATCCCAACGCCATCTAACATCGCATTGGTTACTAATATTTCTTGTACGTGGTGTGACAATGTGTATTATTATGGACTGTGTTGTCTGAAGTGAATAAATGAATATAAATATAAATGCATCACGTAATGGAAATATTTTAAGACGAGGTAAATATTTCAACGCAAGTCTACATTTTAGGAGGTGGGGTGGTGTTGGGCACCGCCCCTCACGTCTCGCAACTCTTACGTTGAAAATTAATATGAATAAAATAAGAACAGGCGGAGAAAATTTGACACAGATTCGATGTCAACAAGCGCCCGATGGCGACTCACGGGGCAGCGCGCGCTTGTGTGTGAATTCAATAACTACGGGGCTTCAGTTGAAAATCAAAAATGAGCAGGTGCTCGGCAGTACTTAAAGAGAAATGTCTTGGAAAAAGTTAGATATTTTATTCTGTAACAATTCGTTTTAGCTTGTTTTCAGGATTTTATATGATGGGGTGAAGTACATCCTATCGTACAACAAATTAGCACATTCTTGAGGCAATATCCTTAGGTATATCGTATATATTTTGTAAGACTTTTAGTTAATAGTAAATACCTAAATCATTTGATCTAGCATAACTTTTAAGTAGCAGTAGAGCTTCTTGTGAAAGAGTTCGTCCTGGGAAGTACTGGTATCTTACCTATTTCTGCCGTCAAGCAGTAATGTCAGCATTACTGTGTTCCGGTTTTGAAGGATAAGGTTGCTGGTGAAATTACAGGCACATGAGACTTGTCAACTTACGTCTCAAGGTGATGGGCGCAGTGGCAGTGCCCTTCAGATCTTTGCGATCTATTTCTCTATCTATTTGCCAAGTCTTATTGAAATCGGTTACCGGAATATGAAGTGGTTAATAATTTTAATAACTTAAAAACAACGCCCTGTGTAAATTGTAATGAAATAATTGCATTCGAATTTGACTTTGAATTTGAGATCAAATTCTGTTCTACATATATGACCATAGGGTGTCTGGAAAAATAAGTTTTATATAAGACTGAGGACATGTAAGCTTGGACCTGATGCTTCTAATTATAATAACAATAATGATAAAATAAATAGACCGTTTGGTGCTTTTTGCTCATTTCAGTTTGCTAGGTCTTAAGAGATTAAGGGTGGATAATTTCCTCAAATTTCAATGGAACTAATAGGTACTGAGTACCCTTTTTCCAACAAAAAAATTACCATCAAAATCAGTTCAAAAAAACCAGGAGTTATCACTTAAAATACATACAAAAACAAAAAAATTGTCAAATTGAGAACGTCCTCCTTTTTTTGAAATCTGTTGAAAATAGATTTTCCCGCTTCCTATGGTAACTCGCCTTAAATGTACGTACGAATGAGACATTGTATGAGTTCCAATTTTGTTATCAAAGATTTCTTTCTAAACAAGTATCGTAAACTACTTTAGGCAGCGAATTATGCTTTGACATCATTAAACTCGATCCTGGCTTGTTTATCTATTATCCAACGAAATTACATCCGCAAGTTCACTTCAGACGCCCTTTGTAGTACGATGCAATTTCATTTATGTCAACACTATATTCTCTCAAAGTGTTCAGGCTTGAAGTTTGTTATACTGTAGCATTTCATCAAAATTCATATTTGAAATTCGTTTAATACAATATATTTATTTAACACTGTTGCGGTCCCATCAACTCTGTGGAAATACGTATTTTTAAGATAGTTCAATATTCAATTAAGATGTAGCAGCCACAGACATGCCAGAATGTCTAACCCTCTTCCGACATTCAGGCACGTCTTAGTGCAAGCAAAAGTAGCAACCATGCCTTGTGAATCAGCATAAGACACACGTACCAAATTAGTATAAATAAGTAGCTCAAACAAAATATAAAACAGTCATTTACCAACCCACGACTCGTCTATCATTCTCCACTAAACTACCCTGGCGAAGTGGTGACCGCCAATACCTTTCTACTGCGCCATGGTAAAAAGGAAATACTAAAAGAAGCAACGCCTGACTAGACGAATAAGTAGAATTTCGCTTAAGTTTATTTGCTCGAAGTTTTTAGTAGGCGCATGTTTTGCATATACGTAACTTTGCAAATATGTTACTATTTCTGCCGTCAAGCACTAATGTAAGCATTATTATGTTCCGGTTTTGAAGGGGTGCTGCTGAAATTACAGAAAAAATCTTGATATTGATTGGTCGTAGTTTTTGTTAATATAATTTAAATTTTGTCCTGTTGGCATATCGTTGAAAGTTCAACACCATTAATACTTATTATTACAAGTTACAACGTTTTGATATTGTATTGAAATATCAGTAAATGTGCTGCCATCTAGCGGTTAAAAAAGAATCTGAACGACGGCGAATTGGAGCTATTAATTTAGTTCGCCAAAAAAGAAGCAATCATATTGCAGGGACTTTACTTTCATTTCTTGTAACAAACAAATTCGACGCAGATCAGATGTCCGACTGACGCAGCGTACCTCAGCTACCCCGGGTATACTCTGGAGCGCAGGTTCATACCTCATGCCGGAGTCTGTATGTACGTTCGCGATGACATCTGTCTCAAGCGTTTCAAGAACCTTGAGGCGTGTTATTCTGTTTTGTAGCTTTTGGTTGACACAGGAGTTACACAAATAGTGTACAGCTATATCTACCACAGTGAAGATCAGGAGACGACCAAGTTGCTCTAATGTCTGAGTGAGACGTCTGATGAGGCTCAGCTCAGGTACCCAGCGGCACAACTAGTCATTCCGGGGGACTTTAATGCTCACCATCAAGAATGGTTGTTCCCATACCAGATGACCGATCACGCTGGGAGAGAGACGCGTTAACTTGCGTTAAGTTTAAGCTAAGCTAAGCCTTTGCCAGCTTGTCAGTGGCGCCACCAGGTTCCCAGATGTTGAGTCTCATACGGCTAATTACTTGGACCTTCTGTTAACAACTGATCCAGACCGCTACTCTGTGGTTGTGGAGGCCCCACTGGGTACTTACGACTATTGTCTGGTGAAAACTATATCCGTATACTCCCCACCCGACCAGGGCCCTAGTGGTATGAGACGGGCGTGGCGATACAAGTTAGCAGATTGGGATGAAATGCGCCATTTCTTTGCGTCATATCCCTGACAGGCGTGCTTTACTTCAGGAGACTCGTGGAACTGTGCTGATGCTGTAGTCGAGGTCTTGCGTTTGGGTATGGAGTATTACATACCATACTCTGATGTACCCAATAGACCCCAAGCTCGTCCATGGTTTAACGCTGATTGTAGTTGTGCTGAAGCACATAAACAGTCCGCGTACCAAGCTTGGGCAAATGTTCGACTGCACAAAGCTCCGAGTACTCGGAATTTGAAGAAAGCTTTTAATAAGGCCCCCAAGAAGTACAAAAGCGAGTTACGTAGGGCCAATTTCGACCATGTACACCGCATAGGGGACAAGCTTACCTCTTATCCAGCAGGCAGCAAATCCTCTTGGTTCCTGGCCAAAGCGGTCGAATCTAATTTTGTCGCCCATCTTTGCCACCTTTGATGAGGCTGGATGGCTCATACTGCGATATGAGCTAGCAAGCCCTCCGACGAAGGCGAATCTTTTTACCTCGCTCTTTGCAGAGAGTTCCCGTCTGAATGCGGCAGGGAATCTACCACCTAACTTACCTCAGACTGGCTGCACTATGGCGCGAGTTCGCATACGTCAAAAAGAGGTACTTAGAACTCTGCGGAATCTATACATGAATAAAGCTAGCGGGCCAGATGGAATTCCAGCAATAGTCCTGTTTAACTGTGCATCTGAGCTGTCTCCTGTTCTCATACGCCTGTACCGCCTTTCACTTGAGATTGGTGTAATTCCCAGATCGTGGAGCTTGCGAACGTGCAACCTATGCCGAAAAGGGGAAGCCGAGCTGATCCTGTCAATTATAGACCTATCTCAATCACTTCCATACTCGCAAGACTATGGAACGTGTACTCAACAACCGTCTCCTGTCATACCTTGAAGACAACGACCTCCTCAGTGATCGCCAGTATGGATTCCGACGAGGACGACTTCTTGTGTATGCGTGATTTTCCTCCAAATATTTTTGGTGCGGCTACCATTTTTGAAGTTTTTTTTTGTAGTTCCCTTTGCCTTAATTACTGTTAATAATAATTTATTTAAATTTTTCAACACCTGGTAAACATCGGTTATTTAATTTATGCAGTGTGACGGTAAATTTCATTATGATTCACTTAAACGTGAACCATAATAAAATTCACCATCACACTGCATAAATTTAAATGGTACTGAATATGTTATTCTGCAAAAACCACGGACACTACCTCGATTCCGAATTACCGGAGATCATTATACGACAAAGAGAAGTGTTGAAATAATTACCCAACTTATAACGTCAACAAAGCCAAAAGCATGTATCTGTGATTTTGATTTCTAAGCTTTTTCTAAGCATTTTTTAATATTTAGTGCATACCTTTCTCTAACGGCAAAGGGAAATATTCTGATGAAACCCGCACGTTCGTGTAAGTGGTCAACCCGCACGTCCAGTGTGGCGGAATATATCCAATATTCTAATCGTACAGCACACTCGTACTACGTGTAAAAAAATTCTAAATGTTTAATCTAAATAGTAAGTACTGCGTCAATTTTAGTTTTGAAGAAATAAAGAGTGGTGTCAGAATTTAAGTTTCATCTTTGGTCAATAAACAAAGAATAAATAAAAAGTACATTAAAATTTTGTATTTCAATAAATTAAGGTGTAAAATCACAATTATTTTCAATTGAAAAAGGTATAAACGCCAGGTAAAAAACAAAGCTAGATAAGACGTGGTATTCTAATGGTTTGATTCACTTGCTACTTGCGTCTCAAGCAGAGGTTCGAATCCAGGCTTGCATCTCTGAGGTTCACAACCCTTGGGAAATGTGCGAAGTCACAAACCCGCATTAAGCCAGCGTGGCGGACTACTATTTAAACATTCGCCTGAGAGTAGACCCTTACCCAGCAATGTAACGTATAAATGGGTTGATGATAATGATGAAAAACAAAGAGATTGTAGAAAAAGACAATTGAATTCATTCCGCAATATACAACACGTGGACAATGAAACGCCGGCATTTGCTAGATATATGGACTTGACAGAAGCTATTGGCTACGTAAAGTATGGTAATTTACTTGACAAACTTTATTTATGAGGGGTATAACATAGAAAATGACAAAATTATGTTTAAAAAATAGGCCTAGGTACGTCCTAAACTTTTGAGTAAAAAGTACGTGTTCTGAATTTAATATTGGTTTCCGTAGATTTGACTATTACAATGTAAAAACCAACACCTTTGCTTTTTATTACATCGATTTCAGTGCAAATTAAAATCACTGTCCCATGCTCCTGTTACGTTATTTTGTTTACAGTTACGTTCCTCGTCGTCGCTACTAAATAAATTACCAAGCTATGAATTAAATATTTCAGTTCGCGGTCGACGCGTACTCCCTCAGGCAATGTGAACTCGTGTTATTTCATGTTCTATGTTGCTAGTTTCTACTCGAATATTCGGGATTTTTTTCGAAACGTTGCCATAATTTTATTGAAAATAACGATGTTGGAAAAAAGTCGGGTAACTAAAATCCCGTGTCAACCATAAAAAGTAACATTAATAAAATTATTTACGAAATGCCCCCGACTCTGATATAAACATTGTTATCATATGTGTGTATAGCAATGATGATAATCAGTACGACACAAAATTAGACTGGATTTAATTAAGGTGTTACTATTTACTTTACACGGCGTTTATCAGGGTATTATATTAAGTCCTACGTTTTTTTATTTACATCGAAATGGCCTCATTAAAAGAAACCAACATTAACTGATTTTCCCGTTCCCTGAATATTTTGAAAATATATGTTTTTTTAACTAAGGAAGATAAAACAAACAAAAAATAAGCTAGAAAATCAGTAGAGACAGCTAACAAAAAGTACAAACAAACGAGACAATTCACATGATAAACATGCAAGTCATGGGGCAACTATCAATTTACCAGTGTATTCTAATTCTCAGTCAGATGGCGGAATTAGGTCGAAGCCCTTTTCACGGTACATCGCTTGCTTATAAAGAATGCTCGCGTCACGTGCGAGCTTCATTCAAACCGTACTGATGATTCCCTGTTTTCTTTAGGGTTTTTGATACCCTTTACTACTCTTTTTAGTGCTTGTTGATCGTTTATTTTTGGTTAAAGAAATATGTAGGTTATACAGGTTAAACAAACATACGTGATCATAAAGAAGCGATCTTTTACTTCAGACACGCGTCTGTCGGGTCTGCTGCAAAACAGCGCTCCTGACGGATCGTAATCACCTTCACAGCTGCTCTCTCTCTCTCTCTCATCCACAGCCTGATTTCACCCACTGCTGGGTATAGGTCTCCCGAAGTTTGTGCTATCCACCACGGTCCCGTGCTAGCCGCATCCATTGACGCCCCGCGACGCGTACTATGTCGTCGACCCACCTTGCAACAGGGCGCGATACGCTTCTTTTGCCCATTCTTGGCCGCCAACCAGTCTAGCTAGTGGATACTATTTCACACTCAAAACTCTATATAATAAGCTGTCTTTCATTCATCATCGTCATCAGCCCGTTACACGTTCAAAGCTAGGCACCAGTTTCCCTTTACTGGTACTACGAGAGGTATTGCTTCTAAACAATTACAAATGTTTCTTACTTATGGCAGCATACGAATAGCCATGTGAAATGCTACCATTAGAAATTACAATCTTCGACCTATTTGTACATTTTTTACGTACATCATTACGTAATCTAAACAAGATTTACACGCTATATCACGTTTTTATCTTAGCTAACAATAAGCTCACTAAACTCCACGTTATATTCTAGTGCGGTATAGTTCTTTTCCTGTATAATTTTAAATTCGCCTCGTCTAGTACTGGCGGAATGGAGATAATAAATAGTATAATAAACAAGATTAACGGTGCATAAGGCACGTTTCGTGGACAGAGATGTAGATGCACATGGAATAGGGATTTAGTTACACCGCACAGAATGTATGGTCAGTTTAGGAATGGCATTTTATTTGTGGTACAACCGGCAGTGGTGAAGGATATATATAGCCTATATTACCAGCATCACAAAGAAATAAATTTTATATACTACGATTGTCACTAGCTATGGGAGCCTAGTAGAAGAACGGTTGCTTCGCAATTGAAAGGTTAATATAATAGTTTGACACCTTACAGTGGTATGTATCTATGATATTAATTTCTAAAATAACCTTAATAACCTTATAAGGGCCAGCGGACTAGATGTTTCAGAGCGGTTCCATAGTCTAAGGATGTGTACACATCTTACGAGCGCCAACGCGCTGCAGGCACGCTCCGACATTCGTCTGAAACAATTACAGTTAAATACGTAATACTCGACCAAATTAAAATACAGATCACCTACCAGTAGTTCGAAATTATATATTCCTGAAATAACGTTTGGTCGAAATTTCATAACCTCGAAAGTAATTTTGAGAGGAAAATGTTTTTTCTTTTAACCTTCCAGTGGTCGCACCCTTTCGCCGAACATAAGCAGTCGCGTGCGTAAAGTTTTACGCGTTCAGTTTGAGAAAACAAATGAATATTTTCATGACGTTGTGCAGCACATGATATAGAAAGCCTTTTATCTATATTTATAAAAATAAAAAAACATTATTTACTTATTGTTTTTTTAATTTGTTCTTATTTGTTGACAGTCTATAAAAATTTAATATTTTAGTCATATGACACAAACAACGTTAAAAATCAACAAAATAACAAAACAAGACGAAATTTTCTATCTTAATCGTTCATAAGCACACTATAATAGATTAGTACCGAGATCAATCAATATTGTCATCAATTGCGCAATATTGTAGGAACTCTAAAATCACAATTATTTTTGAATGTTTTTTTTCATGACTTATAAAATAAAAAAGGAAGACAAACAAAAATAAAAACTTCTAACTTTTTTTAGGAGCAGGTAGTACGCTAACCTACTCATTATCAGTAGCAATGGTTTGACATCATCAAAAACTTCATCTTCTATTTCCGCCTCCTCTGCAAGCCGGTCTGATTCTTCGTAACTCATGTTGTGTCTACAACAAATATGAAATAATAAATAATTTAATATATATTACATAAAATAATGTAATTTTGTAAGTAATATAGTACAAATAACATGAAATTCTTACCCAGGTTTCAATTTCGTTCCATGAATTTTTCTGGAACACGACCGGTCGCGCGCGGAATCTGAGACCGCAACCACAAATAAAGACACATGTACGCTTGCGACGAATGTCACAGGGCTACTAAGGAGAAGTACCTCACCCCCTCGAGGATATCACGGTCGCGCAACCGCTTATTGTTTACCGCTTAGTGTCGCTGCGGTCTCTGAGACCGCGCGCGACTGCTAGAAGGCTAAACCTAACTTAACCTAACCTAGCCGAAACTAATCGTGTGTTTGTGATAAACATTCAACATATCCTGAAAGAACAACTGTTTCGTTATAATTCGGTTTTCGGTGTAATGAAAATTCGAACTAACGTTATTTCGGACAAAAAATTTTCGACTTTGTGATAGGTTACCTAAAAGGCAATGTCAGGTATGAAGCTTCATTTGCATCATGCGTCTTGCCACGCGTACAATTAGGTGTGCCATTAAGGATGCAAATTGCGTGCAAACGTGCGTCCTATGTTGCTACATTCAACATGTGCGCGCAAACTCCTCTCAGTTGTAACTTACTTTTTAAAATGTCGGACGATAGTGGATGGAAGCATGCATGCATACTGTATGAAGACAATGTAGCGCTGGCGCAGTTAACTGGGTTATGTGGGACTGGGCTGAACCCTGAAGGAGAGCAGCCCGACCGCACTAAACCCCCGGAATGTTCCTCCTCTCCGCTGTAGGTGGGGGCACGGGTACGCAGTTGCACTCGTCCGCGCCCCCACCAGGTACCTGCCGTTTTTCTACCGACTATGGGAAGTAATACGTTGTTGTATATGTAGACTACTAAGCAACACCCATCCACGTGAATAAACGTTCGTTTACTGACAATGCACCTCAACCCAACAAGATTTTTTTTCTTGTCCGGCTCCGAAGCAGTATAGACAGTTCGTGTATAGAAACGACACTAATTCTTGCATAGACCCGGCGACTTTTCTTAGCGTGGACACGCGCCCTTACACTATTCTCCGTGCGTGGTGGATTGTACACCCATATGATACCCACCCATATGTTGAGCACCTGTCTTTTTTACTCCATTAGCAACTCACTCCATCCCGCTTTCAAAATAAATTCATTGCAAACCAAGAAGTACCGAGTGTGAGATGTTATCGACGTATAATTGCGAGCGAGAATAAAGTTGCTTTTCAGATGGTGTTAATTAGTTCAAATTGAAAGTTAGTAATTTCGCCAACACCCCTATCTTTCAAAACCGAAATGCTCAAATTACTGCTTGGCGGATCCGGATTAGTACTACCACCTTATCTATTTCTAATAAGGTGGTAGTACTAATCTGGATGAACCCTTTCACAAGGAGTTCTACTGCTACGAAAACAATCATCATGGTTATTTAACAACTACCAATTCAATTTTGCGGGAAAGCGGTGAAGTCCTGTTGTTCTGACCTGCCAGCTATATAAGGAGGCAATCCACACAGGCGGAATTTCAATATATCTTGATTAGCAGAAACATTGGTTTAATGGCGACACTGAGACCATTGACTTACAAATAAATGGACGACGGGTCTAATACAAAAACCACGAAAAAAATGTCCCAAGTCAACCTATTCGAAATTTAAATTGTAATGTCATCGCAGTATCGCGCTGTCAGTCGAACAAATGAAGACTAAAGCGGAGTTTGGCGCTCTGTATACGATTTTAGCGCCTTACAAGTGCGGACACTTTTTAGCGCGGACCCGACGTCCATCTAATTGTAAGTCAATGACTGAGACAGAGGAATGCCAATTATCTCAGTACGGAGTACTCAAATGTTATTTATCCCCTACTTTGCCACCCTCAGACTGGAATATTTTCTTCAAATTTTAATGGGACCACATCTGAGGTACCCTCTTTCCAATAAAAAAAGAATCATCAAAATCTGTTTACAAATGGCGGAGTTATCACGTAACATACATACAAAAATACATTCAGTCCATTAAGAACCTCCTCCTTTTTTATGTCGGTTAAAAATTAACGTCAATGTTATAAAAACCCTTTCATAGCTCAACCGCTTATAACTGATTAATGTAGTGTATGTCCTATGTAAATTTATCAAAGGTAACAATTTGTTTCTCTTATATAGTGTGTATTTTTATGCCTGCTGTTGTAGATTCTCCTCTCAGTGAAGTCTATCGAAACTCACCGGTCAAATTTTGAGTAATAAACACGTGTATTCCTTAATTTCACATATCAAAAGAAACTATAACAATTTAAAGAAGAAGGAGATGCAGCATGTATATACATCGTATAGGACAAGTTTTCGGATAAAAATACATAGTGATGAGTTATAAAATATTTGTAAAACGTATGTAGATTAAATTGGAACGTTCATAAGTAAATTATAAATAAAGTATTTAATAAGTTTTGTAACTACAATGTGAAATACTTTTTGTTTAAATTATTTTTTTTATATTCATTTAATTATTACAATTTTAAGGCTTTCGTCTATGTTTTTTTATAATACTAAGTGGCGGGACGAATAAGTCGCGTGCGTGGTGGTAAGCAACACGCCTGTCCATAACAGTTGCAGTGTCACTCCGAGCTTTAAATCGCAAAGATCTGAGGGGCACTGTCACTGCGCCCGACACCCTGAGACATAAGTTGACAAGTGAAATGTGCCTGTAATTTCACCAGCACCCTTCGAAACCGGAACGCAGTAATGTTCACATTACTGCTTGGCGGCAGAAATAGGTAAGGTGGCAGTATTTCCCTGGATGAACTCTCACAAAGAGCTCTACTGCAACTATGTCTTAGTCACTAATTAATTTAGAATACATTGCCCCACTCCACGGGTGTAGAGGTTACCCGATATTAGAATTAGTGGGCATACGTATATATTAATACTTATACAACGTATACGCTTCTGTAACAAGATTCCGGTTGATATACAAAATTTGCATTTCACGAGGCTTAAAACTATAGTGAAACAAAAACTATATACTAAAGGTTATACAACTTCTGCGTACTTGGACAAAAATCCGTGCCAGTAACCCGTTTAGCTCATGGAGCTAGTCTCGATCTCTGATGTTTGAAAGCAAAATAAAAAATATTGTAAATGTTGAATGCGTACAAATGTTATTTACAAAGAGCAACCCCTAGAGTTTCTTGCTCATTCTTCTCAGGGAAATCTGCCTTACGAATGAGCGGTAGAGTTTAACCATTGTGACGATTTCAAGTGTAATAATGCTTACCTGTGCAATAAAGATTATTTTGAATTTGAATTTGAACATAATAATATTGGACATAACCTGTTGATGACTTAGTGCGCCTTCAAACTAGACACTTATAAAAGCGCTTCAGTGGCACGTCGATTGCGCAGCAGTCGCGCCTCTATTAATTTTCATATAATATCTACAAACGCAATCGCAGCGTCACTGTCGTGACACGCGCACATCACTTTTATAAGCATTGACATTTGGTGAAGTAAAATACGCTCGCGTCTATAAACGTCTACACTGAGGGCGTCCTTAACCATTTTACTCATCTGTGATATGGGACTCATAAAAGACCCGAAACGTTTGATTTGTTTCAAAAAACAAGTATAATCTCAGTACAGAGTACTAAAAAAACCGACCTCAAAAGTACGTAGAATTACATATAATTATCAAGTTTTGTTGAAATCGGTTACCG
Organism: Hyposmocoma kahamanoa; assembly: GCF_003589595.1. NCBI lineage: Eukaryota > Metazoa > Arthropoda > Insecta > Lepidoptera > Cosmopterigidae > Hyposmocoma > Hyposmocoma kahamanoa. Next base: position 3,677,815 of record NW_020653852.1, on the reverse strand, counting down.
GAAAGTGCGCAAGCCCGGATTCATCCCCTAATTCGACACGACTTGACACAAGAGATAATAAAAATCGGTTCTCACTACTCGAAGTATATTGAGAGAGAAAAACGCCTTGAATTAAGGAATAGCAAAATCAACCATTAAAATAATTGCTCCTTATACTAAAATTTAGGCGCTATTTATAAAAATGAATCTTCATGCGTGAGCAGCCACCCTTAGAGATGAATGATTTCCTTCAAAATTATATGGGACTGCTATGGAGGTACACTCTTTCCAACAAAAAAAGAATCGGTTCACAAATACCGGAGTTATGGCGTAACATACATCCAAAAAAAAACAGTCGAATTGAGAACATCCTCCTTTTCTTGAAGTCGGTCAATAAGCAATTTAGATCCGAAAATTAGTTTCATTTCTTATTTTATAACAATAGCAAAGACATAAGAACTCGATTTGATGAATTACGTTTGTGGACAAACGTAAACCTATCTCAATTTAGAAAATAACTTCGCAATATTTAAAAAGTTATCGGTGTGTAACGCGCCCTATAGAAGCAAACTCCTACATATGTGTAGGGAGTTTGCTCAGTGTGCAACTGGCTTTATTTCAAATATTTATCCAGCCAGGGTTGCTCTTTGGCAATAAAATTTGCATTTTCACCATCGCGCACTTCGCCGTCCTCACGTTGGTATTTGTTTTAATAAAAATGGTTTTCTTGGCAACACATAGAAAGTATTGCCATCTATGTAGTAGCATCTTTATTTCAAGTGTTTTGTATGACGTCTAACTGCCTCAGTCGCCGAACGGTTACCATACTGGACTACCACGCAGAGGTGCCGGGTTCGATTCCTGGGCCGATAGAAATATTTATATGGCGACCCATTTATTTCTCTCGTGAGTTATGGTTGTCTATGTGTGTGTCCATGGCACCCGCGATACAGGGTATTATTATTATGTAGATGTGGCCTTATTTCAAATCTAAATTATTATTTTAATTTTATTAGTTTAGTCGACAAACAACTTATATCAAATTAGTGTACAGAGACTCATAAAATTATGTGTAATATTTAATAGTTTGACGTTGATGGTTATTATTTGTATTTTGTATTTTGTATTTTGTTTGTTTGTTTGTATTGTATTTTGCTGTTATAATGATTGATTATTCCTTGTGTATGTCCAATGACAGTGTTATAAATCAAATTTAAGTAAAATTTTGCATTCCTGGTCAGGTAAAATATGTGTTGTACAATAATATATTCCATCTTTCGTTCCCCATATTTTAAGCAAAAAAAACCTTTCATTTTATTTCAGTGTGGAACTTGATACTTTATTTCTAGAAAAATTTAACCAGTCTTAACTTTTTTGCTAGAAATAAAAAGCTTAGCAGAATAATAATAAAAAATATTGTGACCTACATTTTTTTAAATTGATTGAAAAAAAACGTTTAAATAATTACCAGCAACACTATGATTTAAAAAGTTCAAAAAGCAGCAACACATAAACGTTAAAATAATCAAAAACTTTATTGCAATTGGTTCATTGACTTACAAATAAATGGACGTCGGGTCTAATACAAAAACCACGAAAAAAATGTCCCAAGTCAACCTATTCGAAATTTAAATTGTTATGTCATCGCAGTATCGCGCTGTCCGTAGAACAAATGAAGACTAAAGCGGAGTGTCGCGCTCTGTATACGATTTTAGCGCCTTACAAGTGCGGACACTTTTTAGCGCGGACCCGACGTCCATATAATTGTAAGTCAATGAATTGGTTACATAAATTGTAACAATAATGACTTTGACATCTAATCCGTCAATATTTTTCATGGTATAGGCAAACTAGCCAAAAAATATATATAAAAATGCGTTCCGTTCCGTTTTACGTTACACAGTTTTAAAATCCTTAACGATTTTCTGGAAATATTTGACAAATAGTTAAAACATCACGGCCAAAAAAGGAAAACTGTATTTTGCAGATACATACTTACAACTTCAGATACTAAATTGCAATAGGGTCTACAAATAACCAAGCTGTCGCTCCGAGTCGGCTCTGCGGTGTACCCAATTAATAAAATACGATATTTTTAATGGCGGTTGTGCACTTTCGTCCGAGTGCTCTCGCCAAAACTCGTCCACGCCTCGCTGATAGTTCTCGCGCGAGTGGCTATACATGAGGTTTATACTCAGTTGCGACCATGTATACTCGTATATTCAGTTGCAGTTGCGAATGCCGAGAACATGGACGCATTAGAAATGGCTTCCGCTGTTACTATCTGCGCTATCAATCACTATATTATGTATGTACACACGTATCATACAAAAAATTAATAAAAGGAAAGTGGCGTAAAGGGAGATGGTGAATGGATGCACCAGATTTCAAAGAATTATTAGTTTTTCGTGTCATCTGTATGAGTCTTTTTTCTTTAATTAATCTACAGAGAATCCAGTTTGCTCCGATATACTAACCCAAGCATCGTGTAAGTTTATTTATCTTTATGAAACTTGTTAATTGGTTCCCACAATATAGGTTCTTGGTATATTTCTAAAACTGCATTACGTAATTTTGTAATTAAGTTACTTGCGCTGCGAGATCACGAAACATGTCTGAACCCTTTGACTCTGGAACAAAAAACCGGCTCGGTAGCGAGAGCCGGTGAGAGATACCGTGACATCCGAGGATAAGCGAGTGCTTCCCTGTACACTCTAGCACTCGGCATATCTCGGGATGTCTCGGCGAGAATATACAGCCGCCTTTAGACTGGGAAATGCCGCCGACGTCAACAGAATCTTTTTATACTGCAGAAACGTGCAATTAGGTCAATTTACCAACTGCGCTCCAGAAATTGTCTGAGAGCTCAATTTAAAGAAATTAACATTCTTATGCTAATGTTTTTTAAGAAAAATAATCATAATAATAATAATTTGTTACTTTATTGCTATAAACCTCGTAATTGTCACATTTTGAATATCAATTGGATTCTTTTATACAAGCATTTAGAAATGACCCTTAAATAAATTTGTGACCTTGTTAAGACTACTATTAAGAATTACTTCATTTTTATTCCTTATGATAATGTGATATATATATATATATGTATAAATTCTAAATGCTTGTATAATAAGAATCCAGTTGATATTCAAAATGTGAAAATTACGAGATTTAAAACAATCAAGAAACGAAATCTTAAGACATCATCGTCATCATCCGCAGCCCGAGTTCACTCACTGCTGGGTATAGGCCTTCAGTAGTTTGTACCATCCATCACGATCCTTTTTTTATTATTACCCGATAGAATCTGCTTACAGATACCCCGGCCCAGAGCCGGGGTTATGTGGGGCTGAGCTGAACCCTGAAGGGGAACATCCCGACTGCACCAAACCCCCGAGGTGTTCCTCCTCTCCGCTGCACGTGGAGGCACGGGTATGCTCTCGCTCGTCCGCGCCTCCATCAGTGGCTGGCCGCGCCCAGCGGTGCCCCTCCCCGAGAAGAGAGACACAACGATCCCCGACTCTAAATGTAAGGCTCGTCGATCATCCTTCCATCTGGGGCCCCTCCATGCTGGGCAACGAACTCCCCCGTATCCGCTACCCAGGGGCCATGGGGTCAGGACAACATCCACACAACTGTAAACTTCAGAGGATGCTCTCCCAGCCCCCGCGGCGGATCTGTTGGTAGGCTCCGCCGCAACACCCTACACGCATCCGTGTGGACTCTCCGGAGAGAGCCCCTTGGAGCGTCCACCGCACGGGCCAATCGCCCAGATTCAGCCGCGGAGGACAGGACGAGCTGCACCGATACACCGACACGTTTCTTCCACCGCGGCCCCACCGCCACTGCATCTACACCCTGGCGGGGCGAGCGGCAACGACACACCGACACGTCTCTTCCCCCGCGACCCTACTCCTCGAATACATCCGCGCGGACCCGCTCACCTTAGACCAAGACAAGGCAATGGGTGCCCCCCGCCACGACAAGGCAATGGGTTCTCGCCACTCTGGTCCATCACGATCCTATGCTAACCTCACCCATCCACATCCGCAACTTTGACCATGTCGTCCACCTATCTCCAGTGCTAGCACGCTGTAGGTACAAGCGCGACGTGACTAGCGAGCCAAGTAAACTCTCTCGTGGTTGTCAATTTTCTCGTTTTACGTAGACACCGCGTTTACATAGTCTCCGCGAGTAGATTCCGTCGCGGGCGACATACATATTGTGTTACCAATTTATGCAAAAAAAATATTCAGCTTGCATCATATTCTTAAGGGACAACACCGAATCGGTAATATAGATACACCGTTTCATTCGTTTATTGAGTGAAGTTAAAAACACACTGACGTCAAAATTCTAAGGTACCTACTAATTCTAAATACGATATTTTAAGTAGCATTTGATTTGAAAATTATTCTCATAGTAAAACTTTTTCACAGACACGAGTAGTTTAGCCTCGTTGAGGGAATTCAAAGGCATTTCAACATGAACGCCGCACATCACCTTCAGAGTCTCTGAATTCCACATTGGGCGCCAATCTTAAAACTACTTTTTATATATTGTTACACCCACACCTCACATTTACTGTTACTTAATTTTCCGAAAAAATTAAACGGTGGATTTTTTCAAAATCTAAAATATATTAAATAAAAATTTCGAAAAATATGTTTTTCCTTTAGAACAAAATGTTTTCTTTTCATGGAAGCAACTTAGGATAAAAAACTAAATACTTTTTCCCGCCAACTATTCTAACCTGATTTAATTTTTAGACATTAACATAAAGCAATTAAGGATTAGTTCAAGTTGGGTCACAAGGGAACCTCTTGATTACAATTTGATTGCAAATTCATGGTATGGCTGATACAGCTGTAACCATCAAATCCCTTTGGTGGCTACAGCTGCACATGTATCGAGTATAGCAATGTGATTTATGATATTTATATAAATTTAGAAATACTCGAATCCCCATTATTATAAAAAAAAGAGAACGAACAGGCTACAACACAAATAGACACGCATTAATACCAGGATTAAAACTCTAAAGGAATTCATTCGATAAAACTTTTGTTTTTATGACATCAAGCGACAGGGCGAACAGGGGGCCTACCACAACCTCTTAAAACAATATTACTTTAACCTTACATTGACTTTGCGTACCATAACGCGCTTAAAGTAAGCTAATTGTGACTATGATGTTTTGATATTACAATAAGTAGAAGTGACTTCAACATTAAGAGCTCTCATGCCAAAAAAGTTTTGACGTTGGCTCCGCCCAAATTTGTGAAACAAATATATGCCTGAAGTTCGCGTGACATGCGACAGGAGATGTTGAATTTTGCGCATTAAAAGTACCAAATTCGTTTTAGCGGAATAACTCTAAAACTAAAGGGATTTAAAAAAAATCCGTAGTGACAGTCCTCGATCATGCATAAATATTATTAATTATCTAATTTTTGTCCTAATAACCTGTAGCATTTCGAGGATGAATTGTGATTTTTGTCTATCGAGGAAACTTTATTGTTTTATGTTTCTGATTTTTAACTTTAAAGTGGATATACCCCTCTAAAATCAAATCGAAGATTAGGAATTTTCCTCTGCTCCCTCTTAAAGTAATATTGCTCTTATGTCAAATTTAGCAATCTTAAAATAGCTACACGGATACACGGAATATATTATTTTCAGTTTTATTGATTTAATATTGTTTTGTAATGATCAAAAGTTAAGTTGAACTTATTTATTTACATATATCTCTTCAAAATTTTGTTTATTTTTTATTTATTAGCACATAGTAAATAATTTGTCGTTAAATAAAAATACGCGATGTTTATTTCGTCAAATTATAATAGAGCCATCTATATGCTCCTTAGCGAAACTATCAGTTGACACTAGACTATAGCTCCGAATTCACAACGTGACTAACAAGACTCAGCTTGTTTTATTTATTTTTCTTCATGAAAATGCGGAATAATTATTGAGAACAACGTAATTTTAATAGATTTTATTATTACATACTTTTCTTCTTTTTAACAGTCAAAATTCTCTGAATGTAAATAACATTAAATACTTAAATATTATACTACGATAAGGGGATTCGGAACATCAAAAAAGAAAGAGATGGCATTATATAGTTCACATAGCGTTATCTCTTTCCTATTTTCAGTAAGGAATAGACAGTATTGGGAAATTGTTCCTTCTTTAAATCAATTTTGCAATAATACATTACTTGGTTGACAGGTTTGTCATAGTACGAATATGAGTAATATTATATATAACAAGCTTACTTTAAGCTTACATTGAAATAAGATTGTTTTTGGAAAAGTTATGGTAGGCCGCCTGGTCTCGAACACGCCTAGATACTGCGGCGACTGAGACTCTTGAACCTGTAATTTCGCCAGCACCCTTACCCTTCCAAACCGGAACGCAGTAATGCTTACATTACCACTTGGCGACAGAAACAGGTAAGGTCTTCCCTGGACGGAGTCTTTAACAAGGAGCTCTACTGCTACTAAAACTGTTTTGTATCCAGTGCTCGGCAGCGTATTTTCAATGAATTCTTCGGTACTAAAATATCTAGAGAAAAACTGTCTACGAATTTTATATGTTTATGCCCTCTATAAATAACTTAAGACTCAACTTTCAACACAGAATTTTAATTGAAAATGAAACTATTTTATCGGATCTAAAACGGTATATTTGTTTTTTTTTTTAACCAACGTATCGTGCTCTGTACAAGTCCCATGGTCACGCCTAACACGGTGTATAAAGCAAGGGTGTAAAACAAATATACGCGGTTTTATATCCGAAAATATAGTTTTATTTCCAATGTGTAACGATCGCTATAACCTAAGAACTCGAGAATTTTGATTGGTAGTAATGTAAAAAGTATTAATATACCTGATTATGCAATATGTATTACAAAACTTAAACATTAGGCTAACAAATAAGGTCGAGATTGAAATGAAATCTGTTCTTTTATGAAAAGTAAAATAAAAGAGACTCTTCTGAACTTCTTCTTTGTAAGTCGATTCTTTAACCTATTCATTAGCAACGGCATTTAACACAAAATTAAATATCACAATATGATAGTACGTAGTAACTACCCCCTTTCGCTATCTCAAAATCGACTTGAAAATTTCGTGGAATTACATCTATTTGCCAAGTTTTATTGGAATCGCTCACCGGAAAGAGCGCGAAACCGGATTCATCCTATAGTTTGCCACCCTTAGAAGCCGAATTATATTTCTTCAAATTTAAACGGGACCAATACTGATATCCTCTTTCCAAGAAAAAATAACCGCACCAGATAAAACTAGACTATTCAAAAAAAGTACTTCGAAAGAACGGGCGGAAATTGTATATCATATATTACATTTTAAATCACCTTTTAGACGGCGAGCTGTCTCCGTGTGCTCCACTTGTCGACTCCTATTTTCAAAGAAATCTTTAAAATCTACTATAAGCCCCACAACCTTAAGTCCATTTTTCACTACTTTGTTTTCAAACTCGGCGGTGCTGTTAAAGAGATTAACCAGTGTTCTGGTAACAGAATATGAGAGATCCAAAACACAATTCTACAGTTACCTTATCAATGTAACTATTCCAAATATATTTACATACATACATTTAGTAGCAGTAGAGAGTTCGTCCAAGAAAGTACTACCACCTTATTTACAGGCACATGTGGCTTGACAACTTATCACTCAGGGTGTCGGGTGCAGTGGCAGTGCCCCTCAGGTCTTTACGATTTAATGCTCTGAGTGGCACTGCAACTGTCGTGGATATGCGTGTCGCTTGCTAACAGGCGCACAACTTGTTTATCCCGTCAATTGATAGCATAAAAAAATCATAAGTAAAACTCATATACCACTCTCCTATACTAAAAAGGAGATTTAGAGAAAGGATTTTTCAACATGGTAAAAGAGTATAAAGCTTTTATACACATGAATGGTTTCAAAATTTGTAGATTGGCCGTTGTATACTTTTACCAGCAACCAACAACGTTAGAGAAATTTTTCTCTTGTCTGCCGGCTACAGCACTAAGCATGAAACACACAGAGAGCGTGTACAGGTCGGGCACGGGTCGGGTCGGGACCGCGGTGGGTCTAATTCCGTGTATTTATATGGACTATAGCAGAATATAGTCCATATTGAGCAAAAAGTAAACAAAACTGTTTAATTTAAATTCTAAAGCAATCACTCAATAAATCGAATAACTAACACTTTCGCGTATATTTCGAAGATTTCGATTTGATATCACTTTTTCCAACAATAGTCATTTGAACAGCATAGTAAAATTGTATTTCAAAAATGGTAGTCCAAAAGTTAGGTTATTTTTCAACTATGCCTTGTCTATGGTTGCATAGTGCTGTACGAAAAAAAAAACATTCGGTTCATTCTATTAAAATTTTTCTAATCAATTAGTAAATCGAATATTTCAATCGAACGAGTGTCTAAGTGTATGGATTTGAAGGAGGATTTAAAAAGAATATTTCGGAAATTTTAAATATGCATAGGTTAAGTAAGACCCCACAGTGAAGGAAAAATCAATTGAACAAATCGATCCATTCAATTAATTAAACGATTTGTAGTTGGCATTACAATTGGCTATCACTAAACGGTCGGGTCAGTGACTTGTTTACTTTTTGTTTAAAATGGATTGAAATGAAGTATTATACCGTGTATTTACGTAATCAGAACCGTCGTGGACCCGACCTGACCCGCGCCCCACGCTTACCCGGTCTCTGTGTGTTTCACGCTTTAGAAGGTCGCATGACGTCATTTTTCATAATAAATTGACAGCTCGGGGAAGATGTTTTGTCTTCACGCTCATGTTGTGCCTACAGTACTAGCTTAGCTTGAGTGGTACAAACGGAAAAGGTTACTATTCCCTTAGGTATGCAGTATCTAAATATGCTACAGCAAACAGTCAGAGCCGTGCTCATTTTGAGTTCGTGTATTTGTTAGTAATTAAAAAGTAATCGCGCTGTGCTGTCCCGAGGCGCGACCGCAATGTTCTCTCCGAATGAAACGACCTTTAATTAACGGTTCCCTACACGATCTGCGCAACATATGCAAATATCCTAACGGAAAATTGTTTTTGAGGCAGTATAATTTGTATTATAACGTGTATATTGTTATTACTCCCCATATTTTAATTTATTATTGCAACCCATTTCCGTAATCCATTTCTACCGTGATGATGAGTGTTGTAGAAACTCATTCAGAATTTCAGCAGACAAAAGAAAACGACCTCAAAAGTTCGTGGAATTGCTATTGAAATCTGTTACCGGAAATCCCTTCTAGTTTGCCGGCCTTAGAGGAGGAATATTCTTCGAATTTCAATGGGACAACTACAGAGGCACCCTCTTTCTAATAAAGAAAAAAGTCATCAAAATTGGTCCTCAAATGCCATAATTATCGCGTAACATACCTAAAAAAATGCAGTCGGATTGAGAACCTCTTCCATTTTTGAAGTCGGTTAAAAAAGCAAAATGTAATTTCTACAGACACAAGTTGCTAATGCTATAGTAGCACCACGTATCACCATAGTCGTCAAAGAACTGTGAAGAGTTTTATCTATTTAATCCTAAGGTTCAATTTACATCGTTGCGGAACGGAATAGACGCGAATATTCATAACGAAATCAATTACATTACATACAAATAAATTACTTAATTACTTAAACTACATTTTTAATTCACAAATAAAACTCAAAATTTTATTATAATACAAAATACAAACAAGAAAACATTGAATTTTTTTTTTAAATTGATATTCAATTATTTTTATGTGAAATTACTCTAGAACTGAATAAATTGTAGCTTTTGGAAAACAGATACAGAAGCCGGCAATGTTTTCGATTTAAGAAGGAAAAAACAAAGCTTTTTTTTCGTTTTTGACTTTATGCGCCTGGTGGTAAGCGCCTGAAAGCTTTGAATCGCAAAGATCTTAGGGGCAACACTACTGCTCCCGTCACCTATACAAATTAAATTACAAATTACAAATTAAATTAAAAAAATTACAGGCACTTGTTATATCACAATAGATATAACAAGTGCCTGTAATTTCACCGGCACCCTTACCCTTCCAAACCGGAACGCAGTAATGTTTACATTGCTGCTTGGCGGCAAAAATAGATAAAATAGCAGTACTTCGCTTGACGAACTCTTTCACAAGAAGCTCTTCTGCTTTGTTCGAATAAGTGGTAAGTCTTAAGAATGAAATGGTTAATTGTAATTTTTTTTCACGGTTTCAACACGTTCAATCTCCCATTTTCTGCGGTATTCATGATTTTTTTTTTAATCTTTAACACGTCTCTTATACAACTCGAAAATATATTTTTTCTGACATAAGCGCGCTTGCAAAATGTACATTAGCGTATTTTGTACTCGTAGACATATGTTGGGGACCCTTTTCATTGCCGGTGACGCGTTCCCTACTAAGAGCTTTGGATATTGGCTAACCTCATTGCTACAACAACAGATGCGAGCAGATAATTCTAATTAAGGACGGACCGACAAAAAGTGAAACTCCCCTGAGGAAGCAAATCGAAAATACAAATAAACATTCTATGGCAAAACTTTTACAACACAGGAAAAAACAAAAAAATATTAAACAACATGACAACAAAATGAATTCTGGGCGAGCATATATGATTTTCGTTCAAATATAACAATAAAGAAAGGAAAAGCATATTATATTATTATTGCAAAGAAAAAACAAGACGAAACGAAAAAAAAAACATAAACGTAATGAAAACATTGAAACGTTAATCATAAATAAATTATAAACCAAAATCATTAACAAAACAAAGAATAAAATTAAAACACAATCTATTCCATAAACAAGTACACTATAAATACATTTTCACTAACTCATATTTGTACATTCTTATTCTTGATCATATCTGATCTACCTCTGTGGTCAAACGGTTGCTAAGCTGGTCTGCCACGCAGAGGTCCCGGGATCGATTCCCGGGCTGGTAGAAATATTTGTATGGCCTACATTTATTTCTCTCGTGAGATTGAGTTTAATTTGTGGTTGTCTATGTGTGTGTCCATGGCACCCGCCATACAGGGTTTCCCTGGTGCAGGGCTATAAGTGAGTGTGTTATTTATTTTTTGTGTTTAAGTAGGTATTCAACGACAATTTTTCATGACGTTATTAGAGCCTATTGCACACCACTGTACGCGGGTGCCCTGTGGGCCAGCTATACCCAAAGCTCGCTCAGAGCCCTAAGTAAAGTAGACTAGGCTCTACTCTATGAGTAGAATTGCTGGCTGAATATAGGTAGTGATTATAGTTTTATATTTAGAATGTTAAGGATTGAAATAAGAAAACGGAAGATCTTGACACATTATTATTATTGAATTGTAACCTGAAAGTGAAAATATGTAAAATGGTGAAATAAACCGAAATTCTAAGATAATCCCAGTTTATATTCTTAGAAGTACCTCTCGCTACGCAATCCGAGCTACCCCTCAGTACAGTACGCAATATAATAACGCCTTCAGGACGCTGCTGCGGCTGCCACGGTTCTGTAGTGCATCTCCCATGTTTGCTGAAGCTCGCGTCGACAGCTTCATGGCATTCTGACGGAAGAAGTTGGCGTCTGTATTAAACAGAATAACGGCCGTTGCTGCAGACACGTATCATGAATAGGCCTATTGAAGAATATCGCGGATAGGAGTGACGGGCCCAAGATGCGCCATTTAATAACAACCACAAAATCCGTAGTAGAATTTAAGTACTAACCTAATTATAAGCTGTTTTTGTTACTAACACTTCGTGGATCCATGTTATCCGCAATAAAGATTTATTATTATTATTACATTAGTATAGCACAATACCTGAAATAGAGAATTTAACGCAAACAGAATGTAACATACTGCCATTTCTGTACGTAGTTCAGCGTAGTTGCCATGCAGGTACAATCAATTATTTCGGTCGCGAAAGAGATATGTGAGCATTACTGTTTAGGATAAGTGTGGGTCAAGCTACAGACACATGGGACTTATCAACTTCATAAAGTGAGACATATTACCTCAGGGTGACGGGCGTAGTGACAAGCCCATAGTGTTATGGGTAGATGCATGGCTTACCACTGGGCATATGACTTGTTCGTAGCGTGACATGACGTCATAAAACAAAATCTCTCATTGATATCCTTTCAATGATGTTGTATAACAACCACATGCATTATGTACCTTATATACATAATACCACAAGACTTCGTACTACAGCTACCATATACAAGGCGTACCACGGCTGTGGGAAACAGGGGGAAGTAGTTTAAATATCGTAGGATGTTTTCTTCATTATGTTTTATGCATCATTTAACTGTCACCGTGAACAGACTGTTGCTATGCTGCTCTACCACGCAGAGGTACCGGGTTAAATTTCTCGACGGGAGAAATATGTGTATGCCCTTCATTCTGTTGGGTAATTTTCCAAAAAATTTCAAATGGCTGTTATTGAAGTCGGTTAAAAAGCTTAGTTTAATTAAAACCTTGTTATAAAAAAACCTACCTCCCATGTTTGTGGAATTATATCTATTTGCCAAGTTTTATTGAAATCGGTTAACGGAAAGTGGGTGAAATGCAATAAACCGGATTCCGGATTCATCCCCTAATTTCCCACCTGTAGAGGTGGAATATATTCTTCAAATTTGAATGGAACGAGAGAAATAAATGTAACCGTTCGGCCACGGAGGCAGCTGAATATAATATAAATATAATAATTAAAGATTTTTTTTTTATGTTTACAACCTGCAGGTACAGCTCAAATAATAATGTCACAACCCAACGCTCCAGCTGAAGTGTAGGCGCGGAACAGGTCGGAGTTGCCCTACATTTACTATGCTATTATTTATTATTAAATATTTTTTTAAGTTTCATCAAAGTCACTGTTGACAATAACGAGTTCAATAACTAAAACTGTTTCAACTCTAATCGGTATTTCGTAACAATTCAGCGTCTGTCGTATCGTTAATTAGTTTTGCTGACGAGGGTATCCGTTATGAGGACGGGCCTTCACTTAGAAATAGCCCTTTCCTGTCACAAGGATTTTACTACCATGCTTGTGTATCTATTGTAAATTACCTGTGGTATTTGTGGCGATATTACACGTCCATAGGTACACTGAAACAATCTTGTATCAAGTGGAATATAATTGAATCAATCACCGTCTTTGATTGAATCAATTACATTCTAACTTTGATAGAATCCTTAAATAGGACTAATGATAATAACGTGTTCAGTAATATTGAAAAGAAAAATTCTAACATCTGCTGGTTACTATTTAGAGACAGTCAACATCCAAATCTCTGTGGTCCAAATAAAAAAAAATCAAGTGTTTATTGAGTATAATCGGCATAACAAAACAAAGGTTGAGATCATCTATTAACTACTTTAATACTTATGCCAGAAGGTCCCGCTCTTACTTAACTAAAACATACTTTAATAAAGACGTTAAACAATAAAACAAAAGATTTCTAATTAGTTTTTACCATACTTAGGAAATGAAACTATTTTTCCGAATTTAAATCGCGTATATTTGTTTTTTCAAACAAACCGATGTTTCGGGCACTTTACAGGTCCCATGGTCACGGTTGACTGTTTTGTTTGAAAAAACAAATATACGCGATTTAAATCCGGAAAAATGGTTTCATTTCCTATGTGTAACAATCGCGAAAACCTAAGAACTCGATTTTTACCATACTTTTTTTATAAAAAATAAGTGCACATTTGACCTCCATCTCACCTGATGGAAAGTGATGATGGGGTCAACGATGTAGCATGCACACCTAAATAATGCCTATTGAAAATCTCACCTTGAAAAGGTCCAAGTTATAGCGTTCGGGGAACAAGTCCGCAGGCAGGGAATTCCACTCTCGTGGAAGCGAAACGCTTCGTATAAATCCGGGGAATATCCAGCTGAAGCAACTGTCCCGGTGTGAAGTAACGCCTCAACTTGGAAGGGATGCCAAGCTTCATGGCTGCATTTTTGTCCATGGTTTCAATGTATCTGCCGAAGTTCAGATTGGACGACAGATCCATTCCAAAAAGCCGGAGACCGACGGCTATCGGAAGAATTCTAAAAGAATTTTGTGTGTGTGTGTGTGTGTGTGTGTGTGTGTGTATGTGTGTGTGTGTGTGTGTGTGTGTGTGTGTGTGTGTGTGTGTGTGTATGCGTGCGTGCATGTGCAGTTGTGTATGGAGGCGTGTGCGGGTCTTTGGGTGCGTCTGTGTTAATGTGTAAGTGTGTGTATCATATAATAACTATGTTCTATATCTAATAGTATTTTTATTGTGGTTATAACTCTGCAGCTTACATTTAACCCGTGATCAACCCAACTCTTATATGATTATGGCTTACATGTTTAGCTATAAGTACTTGTAGTGTAAATTGTATAAAATAAATAAAACTCAAAAATCTTTCGTTCGCAATATAGGCTTTTATATTTTGAACCAATCAACACTATGATTGCATTAACAATGTTGAGCAATGAATATTGTTGTGATTGATTCAATTAAAAACGGTGAATGATTCTATTATGCTCCACACACATTTTTTTATGATGCCAAGTTGACAAGACGAACAAGTCGCACACCTCGTGGTAAGCGACACGCCTGTCCGTAACAGTTAGTACCAGTAGCCTGTGACCAGTACGTCAGCATTACTGTGTTCCGGTTTTGAAGGGTAAGGGTGCTAGTGAAAATAAAGGTACATGTGACTTGTCAACTTATGTCTCAGGGTGACGGGCGCAGTGGTAGTGCCCCTCAGATCTTTGCGATTTAAAACTCGTAGTTGCACTGCTACTGTTCTGGACAGGCGTGTAGCTTACTATCAGGCGCACGACTAGTTCATCCCGTCACTTGATATTATAAAAAAAATTTGCACTGCCAGAGCTTTAAATCGCAAGAATCTGAGGGGCGCTGCTTTTTTGCCCGTCACCCTGAGACATAAATTGACAAGTCCCATGTGCCTTTAATTTCACCATTACCATTCAAAACCGAAACGCAGTAATTATAACGATATAATAAAAATTCAAACCTCCAATCTTAAATTAGAGTCGAGTCCTACACAATGGAATTATAACAATGAAATGTTCAATTAAAACCTTTGTTGCGGTCGGTATACGCCAAAATGATATCGATAATTTTAGTGCGAAACCGACATAGAACTGTATGAAACACATTTAGAACTTAAATTACAATATAGAAATTTCCCCAGGGGACATGTTTGTTAGCAAAAACGTGGGTAAAACAAAAGTCCTTAAGCCTCGAAGGCAAATAAGTTTACAAACTTTTCGAATACATAATAAAAAGTTTTATGTTGTAAAATGTAATAATGTGAAGCACATTCTAAGCCACCATGCGCCTTAAAAATTCACATTAAGTACATTATTAAGTACGTTAGATAGGGCGGCGATCTATCAATCGGAAGAACAGGGTATACGTAGTTCAGACCTCCGTCTCTGCTCAATATGGAAAACTACACACTGTTACAGCTTTATTTAATGTAGTCTTCTCAAATCAGTGTCTATATTTTTAATCGCGACTCTATTGTATTGATTTAATAGTACATTATAGCAGAGGCCGGGAAGTAAGTGAAGCCAGTAAGGCCTTGTATAATACGAGTCAAGCTATTCCCGTCCCTGCCTAGGCTTATATAGAGATTTTCTCAAACAATGCGAGGAAATAATAGAAGACTAAAGAGAAGAAGATGTATCATACAAAAGGAAAAAAAAAGTTTATAAAATTAAAAGTAATATTTGACAGTTTTTCCAGGCACATTTAATAGCCTGCGAAACTTCTGATGACGCGGTTTGTTGTGTATCCATAAATATTTATTTTCGTTATCGTTTTTCTCACTAGAAGTTATTTTCGCGACGAACATAGAAAAGTGGTGAAAATAAAACAAAAGAGAATACCAAAGCATTTTACTTTATTTTGCCGCCTTTTTAAAACAATACGGTACAGGTAGGTACTATTGATTCTCGCAATTACCAACACTTGGCAGTTGGCTGTATGAGTTTTTGCCGCGCGGTCGTCGAGCGGCCGCCGCGCGGTCAATGAGCGGAGTCCGCGTACGTCTAACTGTCATGACAAAATACGCTCTATTTATTTGGCATTTACGCTTTAACTTAAATGAGCCCCGGACACGCGGGCGAGTTTGACTTTTTTTTGTGGGTACGGTTGAAACAAAATGTTTATTTAATATTCTTGTTTTCTATATGCATTCGAAAGACTTCTAGGGCGCAAACCGATGAAACTAGGTATAAAGACGCCTTCGAGAAAGTTAAAGCACGATATTCGTTGCATGTTGCAGAGAAACATGGAGTGAACCACTGTTCGCTACTAAGATATATGAAAGCGAGATGCATTCAGCATCTGGCGTCATATAGACCAAATCCCGAAAATACAACAGAGGCAGAGGCTGTTCCTATAAGAAATATTTGCACATCTGATGATGAAAGTACTCCACTATTGCCTCCTCTCTTAATTAATGGAAAAAAAACCAGTAGAGACGGTGGCTCAACTACAGGCTATCAATATACGAAAGAGTCCACCAGTCCCGAGAACTGACCAGGAAAACATTATTTGAAGGTCCGGAAACTTTGAATACACCATCCAGACCTCATAGCAGCAGTATTCATCAAACTCCGCCTTAACTCTTCTACACGTACTTAAACAATTCCTTCTGTTTAACCTTTTGTATATAAGCCGAAAGCTGTACGACTATTATCGAAAGCTTCCCGGAAAAACGCAAACAGAAGGCTGAAAATCAGAAAGTTTACAATTCACACTGATACCGTTTTCTCAACAACTAGTCTTGCAACTGCTGCTGGCAAGGAGCGCAGGGCTAACTGGGAATGTCTTAATTGTGTGAGTAAGAAGCGGAAGGATGGCAACCTAGATACGCCTGTACGTTCATATAACGACAGTACTGATTCCCCTCCGTCTCCCATAGTTTTGGAAATTACGCCCTCAGACCATGTCATGCTGCGCACCAAACAGAAAGCAAACCTCGATATTGCTACATTGATAAGAACCGAGATTAAAGCTGCTATACGTTCTAAATGTTCCCCTGTTAAAAAATCAATTGAATGATCTACAAAAATCAGTGGAATGCATTACTCAACAATATGTTGACCTGTTAAAAACTACAAACTCTATTATGGAAAGTTATAAGACCATCAAGTCTGATACAACAGTAGCGACACTTATTGAGCACATAAGTAATCTGGAATCAGTGCGTAAAGACGAAAATATTGTTGTGGTTATCAAGAAAGTAGCTGACGTCGTATCATTCAAGCTTGACGATAGAGACATATTAAATTGCACAAGAGTGGCCAGCATGTACAAGGATAGTAAGAGACCGCAAACCATTGTAGTTAAACTATGTTGTAATCGTCGTCGTGATGAGATTTACTCTGCTGTGGTGCGCTACGACAAAGCTCACTCCAACACTAAGCTTAGTTCTTCGTTATTAGGTTTCGGAGGCGATCCCTCGATAATTTATGTTTCAAAGCATTTGTCGCCGGCGAAAAAAGCTCTACACTATACCGCTCGAATAAAAGTTATAGAATTATCATATAACTTTTTTACGATTCCGCAATGGCCGTATTTTCATTCGGAAGGACGAAGTATCAAGATTAATACATGTTAAGACCAAGCAGAACTTAGATAGTATACTTAATAATATACTTTTTTAATATACATTTGGCTATTACTGTATGTTCTTTGTAAAATTTTTGTATTCACGGATAAGTTATCGATATTTTACCAAAACATACGCGGTTTAAGAACTAAAGCTACCATTGTACTTAATTCAATACTAACTAGTAATTTTGATGTAGTCTGTTTGACTAAAATGTGGCTTAACGATTCAGTATCGACTAATGAATTGTTTGATAATCGTTATACTGTGTATCGCAGAGATCGCTCCTATGAGTTTAGAAGTAAATACAATAAGTCACATGGAGGCGGGGTTTTAATTGCTATAAACAGGATTTTTTTAAGTACAGAAAAAGCTCAATAGAGGACTTCTGTCGAGGATATCTGGATTGCTATTTGTTTCCATAAACGTCACTTTGAAT
This sequence comes from Hyposmocoma kahamanoa, assembly GCF_003589595.1. Classification (NCBI taxonomy): domain Eukaryota; kingdom Metazoa; phylum Arthropoda; class Insecta; order Lepidoptera; family Cosmopterigidae; genus Hyposmocoma; species Hyposmocoma kahamanoa. The sequence goes on along the minus strand of NW_020653852.1, from coordinate 3,659,733 downwards.
ATGTGTACTGGTTATTTGCCTTCATATTTGAGTCAAGAGGACTTTATTGAGTATTTAGATAATTGGGAACAGATAAGTGTGTCACCAGAACGTACACTCATTGTCGATGACTTCAATTTACGTGAAATAAATGGTATGAATCCTCGAATGTAATTTCAACGAGTAATCGTAAAATTTGCGCTCTCAAGAACTTTAGTAACAGATCTAATTATACCCAGTATAATCATATTTTGAATAATAACAATAAAATCTTAGACCTCGTTTTTACTTACTCTGAGACATTATGTAATGTTGCTAAATCCCAAGGTTTGTGTCGCTGTGATGAACATTACCCTCCTTTGGAAATAATGTTCCCCATAAGGTATTTTAAAGTTTCATCTTTGAGAGAAAACAAGTCTGTGAAGTATAACTTCCGCAAGTCAAATTTTGATTTATATAACGAGCGCTATCACTAGTTCCTTGGGAAAAATATACTAATTACAGCTGTGATTTCTTGGACATATATATAAAACCTTGTGGGAAGTAGTTGATATGCATACTCCAAAGTGCTATCACAAAAACGAATGATCTAGTTAGTTCTCTTATTCTCTAATTAAAATTTTAAGGAAAGAAATAAATATCACAAGAGATTCAAAATGTACGAAAATCCGCAAGATTATGATGCGTACTCTATGCCAAGATCTGTATGTTTTTGAAAGTTGCTTTAAGTCATACATAGCTAATATTGAATCTAGCCTTAAACATAACGTTATAGCTTTTTGGAGTTACGCTAAATTAAAAAGAGCTATTAATGATTTGCCAAAACAAATGCATTTCAACAATATTACCGCAGGAACTGGGCATGATGTTGCGAATTTATTTGCTAAGGTTTTTCTACGGCTTCCTCTGAACATTCTAGCATTCCATATACCCCTGACTTTCCTGAGTCCAACTATAGTATATCTTCCATTATTATATCTGAACGTAAATTAGGAATTGCTATCAAAACTCTGGATATATCAAAAGGGCCTGGCCCAGATGGAATACCACCATTATTTGTAAAGATGTGCAGTAGAGCCCTGTTGAAACCACTGGGTATTATCTACAACAAAGGTACTGGTTACTTCCCTAAGATATGGAACTTGACTCGAATTGCATAATTCATAAGTCTGGATACCGGTTTGATGTAAGGAAGTACAGACCAATAAGTATAATTTCTTGTATGGCAAAGATTTTTGAATCTCTACTTGTTGATCATTTATATTTTTACGTGAAACATATTATAAGTCCTCAACAGCACAGTTTTATCAAGTGTCGCTCTACTATTTCTAATTTACTTACTTACTCACATGACTTAAATATGGCTTTTAATGTACGCACACAGGTAGACTCTATACAGACGGACTTTGCTAAGCTTTTGGTAGAGTTGACCACGAGATACTTTGCAGCAAGGCATATCGTCTAGGTATTCATGACTTGCTTTTGCGCTGGCTCAAGCCTTATTTGAATAAATGGTCTCAGATGGTTGCTGTATATGGCTATGACTCTATTCCTTTTGACTCAGTATCAGGTATTCCACAAGGTTCTAAATTAGGCCCCCTATTGTTTACATTGTTTATAAATGAGTTTATTAACTCTGTAAACTCTAATAGCCTCGCTTATAATAATAATAATAACAACGCACACACTCGACATAGCCCCGCATTAGGGAAACTCTGTGTCGCGGGTGCCATGGACACACACATAGACAACCACAAATTACACCCAAACTCACGAGAGAAATAAATGTAGGCCATGCACATATTTGTCCCTGCCTGGGAATCGAACCCAGGACCTCTGTATATTATTATATTATTTCACATTGTAGCAAAGTCTAACAAAATGTTTGGATTCATTCAAAGATTGGTCAGACCGTTTCGGATACCGGATAGTATACTAGCTGTTTGGAGTATTGCTCTGTAGTATGATCTCCATCTTATAAAATTGACCGAATCGAGGCTATCCAGAGGCGACTACTTAGGAACTTATGCACTAAACTTGGAATGCGCCGTAAACTGGTGACGTATGAGGCGAGACTCAATTTTTTTAAGGTTTCACCTCTACATGTTATGCGGGTACTGCAGGATGTCTCTACTTTGTATAAAATTATTAGTTATAATTTGGACGCCAGTGAACTGTTAGGTCACGTGTCATTTAGGATTGGCAGCATACGTGTTCAAAGACTGTTTTCATTACCTTGCTGTAATGTCACATATAATCCCTATCTTTCAGATATGTAGAACTTATAATGATATTTGTAGAGATGTAGATATTATTTTCTCTCAGTCATAAAACATATATGAGCAACTGTTCATTACTGTTGAGTTGTGTTTCTGTGTAGTTTTCTTTATTTATTTTTTCTGTTTTTATTGCTTTTAAGAACTGTAGTAAGATTCTTTTCCCTTTTCTCATTTTAAGTAGCAAGTTAAGCCCTTTTTGATGTATATTCCTTATTCAAATGTTGTGCGTAGCTGCAAAAGGAATGCAAATTTACTTAAATTTTTTTATGTACCTGTCTGTTATAGTTAAGTTTTTAATTTGTGTAAAGTAAGATAAAAAATAAATTAAAATACTCCAAAGAAAGAAGAGATAAGAAAGGACATATGAAAAAGACAGAGACAGAGGGACAGAGATATGAAAGCAGATTAAAACGGATGCAAGCAAAGCAAATTAGGAAAAATTTGATTGTGAAAAAAGTACTTAATAGAAATACCACAAAAGAGAAAAACACCACTACACAATAGGAATGGAATCATCAGAAGAGGGAGTGTACTGCCTTGTTGTTTGTGTTCGTTTCCAAAGTGTAAAACCCGGAGAAAATGGATACAATGCACGAATTGTAAATTGTGTCATAGGCGACTGATTACGAATCTTTTCAGTTGTGTGCACAGGCTGACTAAAATATAGTTAATTTAATAGTATCTGTAATGCATTGAAGACGGTCAAACGGCGTTATAATAATTAATAAATATAATTTGTTTGCATTTCAACTGACCCCACTCACGGTTTTTTTTTTATTTATTAATTATTTTTATTAATTAGACTTTTTGTTTAAATTTGATCTTGTACTAAAAATAACACACCGGGTGCTAAAATATCGCTGTCCATTGATAGATAGAAACATGCTCTTGTATTTGAAATAACATCATCAACGATCAGCTCATAAATGGCAATACTACGGACGATACAAGCGAAATTACCGAAAGTTAAACCGTACCCAGTCTACTCTACATAAAGGCGTGGTAACTAGGCGCTCGCCGCGCGGCGGCCTCGAGAAAACTTTCGCCTCGTGTATATACAGGGTGTCTGGGAAAGAGTGGATAATCCTGAAAAGAGCTTATGAACGTTCAAAAAAATATACAGAAAAATATATCCCATGTAGTAACCTAAGATATATTTTTTTTCCTTAAATTTAATTATTTTCACCTTATTTTACGTTATTGTACACCACGACTACAAATTAATCAATTCCTTCGGTTTTATGGTGTTATAATATTCTACATTAACTGTGCTAATAGATAGGCAGTAAATAGTATTACTAGACTAACTATGGCACTTAAATTTTTAAAAAAGTTTGCAGAGTGCAAAATTTTTTTTCACAAAGTTTAAGCATTTTTGATATAAAAAAAATTAGGATGACCTGAGTGGCCTATGAGTATTCAATTTTACTATAGCATATTTTTTACAAAGTTATTGATTCAACAGTTTCACTGAGCAGAATCAACCCAAGCCATTTGAGCTTGTGTCTAGTCTTAAACATAAACTCACTGTAAGATCCCTAAGTCTACCTATACACTTGCAGTGTTGTTTCCGTTCGGTTCTAAACCATGACGATTTGAATCATGTGTATTTATACTCGGTGCTTTGTAGTGTTTTTTTATTAATGTCCTCACAGAATTACCTTTACCTCTTTACCTTTTGATATTATTTTGTATGTCAAAGGGTGGACAAAGTGTATCTTGAGCCAGGACGACCCTGCCCTTTAAAAGGTTTGCGTGGGAACACGGGTCTAACAGGTAGAGACCCGTTCGAGAATTGTACTTTATTTTGTGAGTTATTCACATCGCGAGTACTATAACAGTATAACAAGACAAGTAGTCTAATTCTATACGACTGTAGCAGCGTGACTTGCATGTGTGCACTAGTTACTAAAAATAATCAAATTATTATTAGATTACAAACATAATCGACATAATTCGTTTGTTGATATCAATACTTACTAATTAGTTACTATACTTCACTTTTTGATTGTTGATCAAATAAATAACGATGGTTAACCTTCCAGTGGTCGCGCGCGGTCTCAGGGACCGCGTCATTCGTCGCAAGCGCACATGTGTCTTTATTTATGTTTGCGGTCTCAGACTCCGCGCGCGACGGGTGTGTTCCAAAAAAATTCATCTAATGAAATTAAAACCTGGGTGAGTATTTCATGTTATTTGTACTATATTATTTAATAAAATTAATGTTAATTGTTATCTATCCATATAATTCAAATTTTGCTATTGACACACTACATATCTATTTTTATTTTATAATTAGTTTTCCTGTACCTTAAAGTTTGTCTGGAAGAGATCGATAAGCCCTTAGCGATAAGTCCGCCTTTGCCCACATTAATTGCTGCTTATGTACTGTTTTTGTTCTGGTGTGTGAGCAATAAATATATCTGTCTATCTATCTATATTATAAAATTATATTTTATATAATATTATATTCAATTATTTATTATTAGACTATTTGTTGTAGACGATGAGTTACGATGAATCAGGACGGCTTGCAGAGAAGGCGGTAACAGAAGATGAAGATGAAGATTTTGATGATGTCAAACCATTGATACTGATAAGGAGTAGGTTATCGTAGTACAGTCAAGAGCACGTCAAGCATGACACTTTGTACTTGGACCGTACTTATCGTAAGTGGCATAGAGTTGGATTTAAGTCATAAGTGTCAAGCTTGACGTGCTCATGACCCTGTACCTACTCTTAAAAATAATTAGAAGTTTTTTATTTTGTTTTCCTTTTTTATCATATTAATTCTAAATTAAGATATTACGTAGAACATCAAAAAAAAAAACATTTAAAAATAACTGTGATTTTAGAGTTCCTTCAAAATTGTGCAATTATTATTGATGATAATTTTGATTGATCTTAATAATAATTATGATGTGCCTATTAATGATTCAGATAGAAAACTTCATCTTTTTTTGTTATTTTATTGATTTTTAACGTTGTTTTGTGTCATATCACTAAAATTTTGAATTTTTGTAGGCTGTTTGATTATTAAGTACAAATTTAAAAAATAATAAGTAAATAATGTTTTTTATTTTCATTTATATAGATAAAAGACTTATTCGATATTTTTCTTAGTAATAATCGCACACAGCGCACCTCATATTTGCATAATATCGCGGTGTACTCGCGTTGCGTAACCCGGGAATATCACACGCGCTATTCATTATAGAACTGAAACGTTTAAAAAATGACATCATATAATAGGCGTGTTTCAAGTTGTATTTACGATTGTTGAAACAAGAGTGTTTCAAAGTCAGAATTTTTCAACATTTCATTTCTATTTATATTTTAAATGATTATCTACCTGCGTAGCCGAACAGTTACTATGCTGGACTGCCACGCAGAGATTTATTTCTCTCATGAGTTTGGATGTAGTTTTTGGTTGTCTATGTGTGATGAACACCTTTTTTTTTCTAATTATGCTTACAGCCATAATAATGTGGCAACTCTACGCTCCTAGGGAGGTTGGTATGTTTTTTTTATAATATCAAGTGACTGGACGAACATGCCCGATGGTAAGTTACACGCCTGTCTATAACAGTTGCAGCGCCACTCAGAGCTTTAAAGCGCAAAAATCTGCCAATGCGCCGGTTACCTTGAGACATAGTTGACAAGTCCCATGTGCCTGTAATTTCACCCTTATCCTTTAATACCGGAACGGAGCAATGGTCACATTATTACTTGACGGCAGAAACAGGGAACGCGACAGTACTTCCCTCGACGAATTCTTTCACAAGGAGCTCTAATGCTACTAATGTTGCACTACTTTTCTTATTATACTGTGGTTGCATCCTTCAACATCTACGTTCAGAGACGTCCTCGATAGGCGCATTAATGAATCATAATGTCAACAAAATTTACTTAACAGGGGGAATTTTATAAAGTAAAAGAAAACAACAACGCTTGATCTCTACGTATAGGGCGCGTAGGTCTGTCTCCACTTCGTCACTCCATTAAAATTTAGGCCGACCATCCGGTCGTCGATCACTATGACTTCTTATTTAGGCCCTTTTCACCGCCGTATCAGTTGGCATCCTTCAAGATCCTCCAGTTCCTGGTTCTTTCGGATCCTCCAGCAATCATCTTCACTCTACGTTGGACACAAAATGATGTGCTAACCCTTAAAATTTGTTTTTGTGATACAGTACATCGAGTAGAGCAAAAGTTTAACACTTTGGACTTTGAATTGTTCTTATCATAAGAGACATGGAGTTGAATTTAAATCTTAAGTGTCACTCATGACGAGCTCTTGACTCTGCCAAATAAAGTGTTTAAATATATTATGTGCACGGACAAAGTTTTATAATAAAGACGGTCTGTTATGCTAACATCAGATTACGCAATTAAGTCTGTCAGATTCAAGTTAAGACATATTACTTCAGTTAGTTTTGCGGTAGACGCGTTATTTGTTATAGCCATAACATTAAACTATAATATTACAAAACAGATTTTTGAATGAGGAAAAACACGGGACAAGATTCTTCTACTCCATGTGACAGAAATCTCAAAAAACTCGTGCCCAGCAGTGAAACAGGGTAGCATCAACGTCATCAGCGCAACCTGGCAATGATTGTAGAACTACAATTGTCTTTTAATTAATTACAGTGCCATCTAACGTCTAGTGCACTACGCTTGGATGTGGTTAACACTGAGCTAGCGCCACCGGATGTGACAGTTGTCAGTTGTAATGTTGGTAAACTGAGTCTAACCGGTGGTGGTGGGGTTAGATAAACAAGTGCGTTTTGGTGCCAACCGTAGAGTGAGACTTTAATTGAAAATTTTCGCCATCCTGGACCCTATCATAATGCGATTCTTGTCAGCGAGTCGTCATAGAGATTTTTATTGTTCCACTCTGCGTTGACTCATCTGGCACTGAACCAAATACTTTTCTGCTGTTATGTTGGCACTGTAGGTCTTCATATATCACTATAGGTAGGTAATCATTAAAAAGCGCAAAATTCAATTTTCATAAGGAATCTACAGAGGATATAGTATGTAGGTAAAGTCAGAAAACTCGGTATCATGCATTTATTTATTATTGATGGGAATACCAACAGCATGTACATCATATGGCACATAGAGGAAGCGGTACTGGTCGGCACCGGTTCTTGAACTTGAATCACTGACCCCGGCTAACCATGCCGTCTAAAATTGTCTTTTAGGCCCTGGAAGAGGCGCTCTTTTCCTAAAATATTTATGTCTCACCATAATACAATGTAACTGTAACATTTAAGGACTACGTAAAACACAGTTACAAGTTTATACGAGACCGATGACTACACTAGATTCAGGTGCCAGTATTTCGGGATACCAGCCCCCGTAGTATGGCTACGCATGATAGTCGCGTCGCGCGCGACAAAATTGAGATAAGCGCGCGCTATTGGCTGTCTCAATCAGATCTAATTTAGATAGACAATAGGGCACGCTTATTTCAATTTTTTCACGCGTTTCGTGACTGTCATGCGTAGCCATGCTAGGGAGGCTGGTCTCCTCTCCCTGGGAATAACATTTATAATGAGGCATTAAATAAATTGTATTTTAGTAGCAGTAGAAAAAGAGTTCGTCCAGGTAAGTACTACCACCTTACCTATTTCTGCCGCCAAGCAGTAATGTGAGTGTTAAGGACAGCACCCTCTACCCCATTATAGTGGAACTATAATGACCTATATCGAAATCATCGATGGCGTCGGCACGCGCTCGTATAGTGCTCGAGGACAGCAGCCAGTTTCTGCACCATCCGCTAGGGGGCGCAGATCGTATAAATAGATTTCTTTTGGCTTCTGTGACTCTCTTCACGCCCGGGCCATTTACAGAGGCTACCTCTGTAACTTATATTGAAGTATTCAATATAAAATTTTGAAATGTAAAATAAAGAACTTTATTGGAAAGATCCTGCCCACAAATCCTGAGAAATCAAACAGTGAGCATGACTGCGTCCTGGTTTGGAAGAGTATGGCTACTGGTGAAATTACAGGCACATGGAACTTGTAAACGTATGTCTCAGGGTAACGGGTGCAGTGTCAGTGACCCTAAGATATTTACGACTTAAAGCTTTGAGTGTCACTGCAACCGTTATGAATAGGCGTATCGCTTGCCACCAAGCACACAACTTGTTCATCCCGTCACCTGTAGGCCTAGATGTCTGTACGACAACAGCAGTATCTCGCGCTTTATGTCGCTCTCGCGCACGCCACGCTTGTTCGTGCTAGCCCTACTGGTATTGTAAAAAAACAAACAAAAGAATTATACACTGCAAAAATAAATAGGTGTAAACGGTGATTTGAGAGTCAGCATCATAAACGTCAGCTTATTACATGCGGCTGGGTATTGGCCTCGGCCACAGGTGTAGACTATATTCCGCTATGCTTCCCTAATGTGGGTTCACACGTTTTTTAACAGTTGTGAAACCTGTGAAATACAGGTTCCATCACGATACTTATTTTCCTTTCACAAATTTCTGTTCTACATTCATAAATGCCACCGAATTCGAATCGCCGACTATTTTGAAAAGTAATCATTTTACCACTAGGTTATCGTCCTCACTTTTCACTATTCTTCTTAACGTAAATTAATTTTCCTCCTACTTTAATTATATATTTCAAGATTCCCTCTCCAAAACGCTTTGAAATGCAACCGTCTTTTGTTTATGTAAAGTAAATTACTCTCGCTGACTTGGAACGACTTGTTTTGGCTTTAGCGTTAAAGCAGATGGATAAATGGAGTGTCGACTTCGTTAAACTAGGCGAAAATCTTATGATATATAAGCAAGCAAGAAGATCGTGTTTTTTGCGTTAAATATTCTGTGAAAAGTTTCTTTACTAACAATTTTAATTATCCGGTAGCTCGAAACGCATTGGGTATGTCGTGATTTAATATTAACTTAAATAACATGGTAGTAAACATGTCACTTATATATTTTTCTCAACAGAATTCTTTATTTTTACTACCGGTTTTTCAAAATGAATAAAAAAATCGATTGTCTTAAATAACGTTAGATCTTTATCAAGTATAAGTTCGATTGTATTATCATCTTTGGAATTACTTTATAAGTTAACTGCCTTAGACTCAATGGAGCGAAAAGTAAAGAGATTAATTGGCAACGACTCTTTTATAGAGTCGAAGTTTCTAAGTCCCGATCACCGCAGAAAAGTAGCATGATGGTCAGTTTTCAGAGATAGAGCACAAGTAATTTACAATTTAGTTTCACCCTCATCTTCGGGTCTACGAGTTCGGGAGCACGGGCCGCGCTGTTTGCGCTCGCGCTGACGCGTCGTGGGAAGAGTGCTGTCCGAGTCGACTGAAACTTGGGCTAACATGTAGGACCAGTAGTGCGAGCACACCCGTACAAACGCGAACGGCGCGGCCCATGAAATCACAGGCCACAGAACTCACGGCAGAGGAATGGAATACACTACCGGTTTCTGTATCTGTGTTACGACTTGTATGTTTGCACGCTCGCCGCGCACCGTGTACGAAGGCACACATTTGCATAATCTCGAGATGGATGGTGTGATGGATATTGTATTTAACAAATGGTTATTTCAAGGTTAATATAGCACGAGAATACAGTGATGAACACCTTAATTATTTCAAATTATGTATGAAACCTGTAGGTACAACTAAAATAATAATGTGACAACCCTACGCTCCGAGCGAAGTATAAGTATTGACATAGTCTCTATTTGTCATACTATAGGTACTGTGGCCACATCGTCGCTTAACTTCAGGAAAGACTGTCGCCAGGCGTTTGTATTTTTGAAATAAAAAAAAACGTTAGGTACCCAAAACTGAGCCGTTATGTTTGAGAATAATTTGTTTTTTAGTTATATCATAGATTACTTAATAATAACAGATATATCACTCTCATACAAAATCGAAAATACCTACGCTTCAATAGCCTACTAAATCTGACTAATGACACCATGCGCTCACTTCGAGAAAAAAGGAACCTAAGCACGCACACAGAGAGGTGAAAATAACGTAACCCGCCGTGTGCACTCGTGGGGAGCCGAATTTTCATAAATTAAAAACTGTATCAGCGCTTGTGCCGACAATCACACAATCAAACAATCTGTACACACAACGGTAGCCCCTTATCGCGTAACCTTGAGCGTGAGACGGAGCTATGGTCATAGTAGCCCAGTGGGGGAACCGTTATTCCTCAATTAAGAGGTCGTGTCGGTCGAAATCCCTGTGGTGGTATGTATTTATCTATAATTTCTAAATTGCGTACATTTGTATTCACAAAACATTCGTTTACCAGCACTATTAAGGGTAAAGGTAAACATCTCGATCAAACCTGAGAGGTTCACAGCCCTTTGAAAACGTTAATATTTCCTTCAGGCGTACTAAGCGCTTTACGTCAACTTTTATTAAGCATACCTACAGCTCAGAAATTCTCCGCCCGCAACTTTTTTTATTATTATACTAAGTGACGGGGCGAACAAGTCGTGCGCCTGGTGTTAAGCGACACGTATGTCCATAACAGTTGCAGTGCCAGTCAGAGCTTTTAATCGCGGAGCTCTTAGGGGCACTGCCACTGTGCCCGACACCCTGAAACATGACAAGTCCCATGTATCTGTAATTTCACCCATACTCTTACCCTTCGAAACCGGAACGCAATAATGCTCATATTATTTCTTGGTGGCAGAAATAGGTAAGGTGGCAGTGCTTCCCTGGAGGAACTCTCTCAGAAAGTGCTCTACTGCTACTACTCTACTGCGACTGTGTTTTTGAGATCTTACAATCCTAGTATCTTTAAGTGAACAGGTATCGTATGTAGGGCTAGCATAATAGGACATAAAGCGTGAGATACTTCTATTCGCGCTAAGAGCTTTTAAGCTTTTATTGTACCTTACCTGCATATTTTAACTTATTGTCTGTTATACAATTTACCATTGCCATTTACCATTTGCCACTTCTATGCAATGTTAAGCAATAATTTATTCTTGCTACCATTTTACAAAGTAGTTAATAGTTAACAATTAATCTTTACACTGTGTTTCGCATGCAGGTTTAACTGCAAACTTCTGAAACTACTAAATTATAATAATTAGTAGTTAAATTTTATTAGAAACTGTGGATTAATTGTGCTAAATGTTATATAAAGTGTAACATGTTGAAGCAACGTTAGCAGGTCGCTGACTTGTTAAAGAAAATATTGATTTGGCATAAGATTTTTTACATAGTAATTTAATAGGATCTATGTGGTGGACCATCCGTTTGACCCGTGCTCTGCAGTGGTGCGTAAATAGTTGATAATAGTGACGATATAGTAATATATTGGTCAGGGAAGAAAGTGCTATAAAGCCAAAGTACAAAGATAGGCAAGCATACTATTATAAACGATTTGTTTTGTTTTTGTGACTATGTTTATATAAATAACTGATTTTTTAACAACACCTTCAGTAAATAATAATAAATACGAGAAGGGTACACAGCCTGTCTGCCTTGAGTGAGCTGCCCAGGGTGCACGTATAGCACGCTCCCTATTTTGAACCGACTTCAAAAAAGGAGGAGGTTCTCTATTCGACTGTACGTTTTTTTTTTGTATGTATGTTACGCGATAACTCCGGTATTAATGAACCGATTTTCATAATTCTTTTTTTGTTGGAAAGGGGGTACTTCCAAAGTGGTACCGCTTCATTTTGAAGAAAATCATCCACCTCTAAGGATGGCTGTTCGCACATGAAGATTCATTTTTATAAATAGCGCCTAAATTTTACTTATGGAGCAATTATTTTAATGGTTGATTTTGCTATTTCTCCAATTCAAGGCGTTTTTCTCTCAATATACTTTGAGTAGTGAGAACCGATTTTTGTTATCTCCAGTATCAAGTCCTGTATAGTGGCGAACTAGGGGATATTTCTATAAAACTTAGCAAATAGACGTAATTCCATGTACTTTAAGGTCGGTTTTTTAATACTCAGTACTGAGATTATCTAGATACGACTAGAGCTGTAGGCACGCTCACTTCCCCTTGCGTATGGCGCAACTAACAGTTGCCACCGCTAAACCGTTGACTCTAAAGTCCATTACCAAATTTCCACTTTGGTAGCGGAGCTGTATACACGCTCACCTCCCGACACCGAAGCGTCTCTCCAGTTCCATGAACTTTTCTAAATTGGTTCTGGTATGGGTGTTCTGGATAGTGGTCGTGTGAGTTGCACTCTGGTTTTCGTGGTTTTGCAATTTCTGAGGTTCCGGGTTCGATCCCCGATCGGGTCAGTGCAGCCAGCATCAGTGATCGAGTGGCTTGCTCACCAGTTTGCATGGTGTCGCCATCTCTGTGGTCAATGCAGAAACACTAACTTTTCTATATTGTCTCGGGTCTGAGTGTTTGTGCTGCGGTCGTTGTTTCCGATTTCCGTAATACAATTGCTTTAGCTACTTACTTTGCGATCGAAAGAATGCATGGGATGTTGTCTAATAATATTATTTTCACCTCACTATCTCAGAAAGGCTTTCTTTCTCATTAGAAATCTGCGCGCTAAAGTGTTTTTTCCACGCAAGCATGGAAAAGGTTTTTGAAATTCGAAGTTGACGATGGACTGTGATGCACCTAACTTTTTCTTTCGATGAAGAAAGAAAAACATACTGACACGTTCAACTTCGCGATTTATCGTACATTATATATGTAATATAAATCCGTTGGTATATTTTATTCTTATTATTGATGACATTACATTGACAACAATAACTAATTTTGTTTATTAAAACTGATCTGTAGTTCAATTGTTTTTGTTTCATTTACCATTTTCCTCGCTATAGTGAGGTGAAAAGTTGTGTTTCGTCCGGTAGCGAAGTTGTTTTTTGTCTCGTGTCTTAAAACC
>NW_020653852.1:3603167-3643595 GCF_003589595.1 Hyposmocoma kahamanoa | reverse complement strand
TCCTTTTGCGGAGAGGTCGCAAAAGGAGGCTGCGGAGCGGGTGCGCGAGGACGCGGCAGACGCGCACCCGCTTCGGCGCAGAAGGCAGTTCGCTGCTCGCCTAATCCCCTAGTGAGGCCAGCGGGCTCTGGACAAGGACTTCGGAGCCTGCATTGCACGGCCTCACTCGTCTGGGGGGCGGGTCGGAGGACAACCGACTCGCCCCTCCGTTGGCGCGGGAGCCCTGGCGCAAGCTAGGGCGGCCGGGCGGCGTCGTGGTGAATGTGCACCACGGCGCCGACTCAACCGGCGGGAGGTAACCTGGGGGGTTTTAGTGGGGTAGGCCCACCAGTCTGGAGGGAAAGTCCCCACATAATCCCTGAGTCTCCCTGGGCTCAGGGGTATCTATAAAGATTTCCCTCCCGTAAAAAAAAGGGTTGATGCGGGTGCTCACGGTGGTGCAGGAGAATACGCGGATTCTCAGCCGCCTCAGGCGCTTTGGACGCGTCGGCTGCCCCGTCTGTGGCACAGGCGGGGCGGCGGCATGGTGGCATGCGGGGGGTGTCACGCGCGGCGCGGTCGTAACCCGCGTTCCTGGCAACTATCCCCCCTCCGAACCCCTCCGGTGAGACCCGCTTGTGGGAGGCCGGAGGAAGACCGGAGAAGAAAGATAGCCGGAAGTTGGGTAGTGGCAAAATCTCCTAGGAATGGGCGTTACAAATCATACATAGTTATTGAAACTATATATTGTGGCAATATCAAATATCCGATATCGTGTATCTTAGAAACTATACATCGATATTGCTCCGCATCGCGTATTTTTTAGTGACGCCGAATCAAGCCGAGCGATCACCGAGTGGATACCAACACGAAATCATATATTTTGCAAACTATATGTATACGGATATTGCTTCGTATCGGATATTCACTGAGTGGATATCAACACGAAACCATTTTTTGTGCGTCTTCGATAACTCTATACTAACATTGGCCCGCATTGCTCTTGTATAACTATATCCAATAATATATAGTTTGAAATCTGATTTCAAATATCAGTAACGGCAATGTATCAACGCAGCGCGCTCGCGGGCTGTATCTATGAATATATAGTTTCAGAAAATATATAGTTTCGAAATCCGATTTCGAAAATTGACATATAGTTTCGATACGATATTCAGAAAAAGCTATATTACCCATTCCTAAAATCTCCACGTGGGCGGAGCGGGCTGCACTGTGGTCGGCTCTGTGGCTTGTCCGACCCGTGCGCTGTGCGCGAGACGACAATCCCTTGGCTTGTGTCACTGAAATTGTACGAGTCGGGTCATCCGTCGAGAGAAAATCTTAACACCGCGATTCAGAAATCAGTTAAAAACGTTCAATGCCATCCAGCGGATTTTATTGGAACGAACAAGATCGTCATACATCCACGCGGTACAGCGAATCATTCGGTATAAAATATAGCAAATACAGCGCTTGATAATATTATGTTTAAACGACGAACATGTAACAGCGCTTTAGCTACTTAACTATGTATATACATTTATTGGCAAGAATAACAATAGTTATACAGAATAGATACAAAGCAATATTAGGTAGGTACATTATATATAGTATTTACATTGTTGTTGTGTTACATTTTGTTTTTATACCTAACGTTATGTTGTTACTGTCAACAACAATTTCTACAAAGACTTATGATATGAATTATGAATTTGTTGTGTACAGTTATTTCAGTAAAATAATTTAAATTAATATAATTGTAAATTTGAAAATTCTTCAATACTATTATTACTCTTTAGCACTCTGTGAAAATTCATTTTGTGAAGTATGATTGGAAATTAGTAACGTGTTACAACAAGGGAAAAAACGCTGCAAAATAGTAACGTGTTACAACAAGGGAAAAAACGCTGCAAAATAGTAACGTGTTACAACAAGGGAAAAAACGCTGCAAAATAGTAACGTGTTACAACAAGGTAAAAAACGCTGAAAAATACATAACGATCCTTTCAATCCATTTAATTTTCCAAACGCAGAAAGACAACTTTTGTTCCTCGCCCAAAAACCATTATAGTAGTAGTGACATCTAGCGGCGTGATTAGTAACCACGGCATAAAAATGTCTAGGAAATGTCTTTCAATACAAGTACTAATTGCAACATACAATACAGAATTTATATATTATCGGATCAGGGGGTCGATTCAAAACCTTACGATAACTCAGTTGTCGAACAGTTCGATTTGATATTTGTTTTCATTTTTATTCACAACACCTGAATCGAACGTCAAACTGTCATATTCGAAACCGAACCGAAATGACGTCACACCCGTACGATTAGTCGAACTTCTCGACCGACAAAGGCCACAAACGTTATCTAGAACACAGTTATCGAACGTCCTATTGTTTACAAAACAAGAATGTAATATGGAAATCTCTTATTATTTTCAATGAAGTCGTGATTTTGTTCAATTTTGTTAATTTATTTTAATGCAAGACTAATGCATTCCTATGTTTTTTCATTTTCATATTTCTTATAATCGATTTCACCGACTAACTTCGTAAACGCTGTACGATAACAATATCGTATCCGAATCCGAATCCAACGTTTAACTCGGAAAGTTCTGAAAGCTTGGAAAGCGCCCTTCGATTCAAGAACGATATCCAACCGAACGATTCGATTAAGATATCGAAGAGTTCTGAATCGGGGTCCTGACTGACTTTGAATTTGGGCGTTATAACAAACACCATAATCTAAAGAACATTTTTATTAATATTATTATTATTATTAATCTCTCTTTAAATTGACAGCAAACAATCAAAACCAAAACTAATAATACTCTTAGGCCACCGCGCCGTTACGTTTTTTTTCAACCCACCTCACTCGCGCCTCGCCGTCTCTACTTCACGGCCATTTACACAATATAAACTACTTCCATGCTTTTTTAAATATAAATGAACTTGCTCTTGACCACTACCTAACACTGGAGCAAAGATAGGATCTACGATGGAACAAGCTCGCCTAGAAGATATCTATTCAGTCACACCTTAAAGGTATCTGGGTTGTATGTGTTCGGAAACACAGTCGCAGGCAGGGAGTTCCATTCCTGGTCTGTGCGCATAATAAAAGATAATGAGAAGCGCTTAGTACGCCTGAAGGGAATATCGACCAAGTAAGGATGATATCCCGCAGTACGTCTGGATGTCCAATGGTAAAAGGGGGTAATATTCTGTAAAAAACCGACAAAGGGGCAACTTTGCGCCGGTGGTCGAGGCTATGAAGTCTAGATTTGACCTTATCGTCGTCAATGCTATCTTTAAATTTACCTAAGACGGGATTTTGACCTTTTTCAGAGTTACGATTTGTAGTATATAAAGTAACAGTCATTTAAGCTATTGGTCCATGGTTAATACAATAATAATTAACCTTAGCTCACTGCAATTTAATTTGTTTTACGAAACCTTTATTGTTTCTCTTTTTTTACCAGCAATACATCAGCCAAACCGGTAAAAATTTGTAAAACATCATAGAGCTGTCACACACGGCGACTTTAGCAGCGATGCAAACGCGATGCAGTCGCTAATCGTCTACACTACACTTGGGATCTATAGGAGATTGCACTTGCACGCATTTGCACCGATGCAATCGCCTATAAATCGCAAGTGTAGCGATGCAATCACGCGTTTCACAAACGCGAGTTTGCATCGCTGCTAAAAGTTACCGTGTGTAACCAATGTTAATGGTAGCCTCGTGTACAACTACCAATAGTATAGTTACTAGTATAGCATTGTATTATATATGGTACTTACTTAAAAATAGCGTCATTATGTTGATTTGTGCAATAATATGCTCTGGATTGAGCAAGAAGCTCAACGCATACAGATGCATCAGGCATGCTGGACCGAACGCCAGCAGGAATATAAAAATTGCACCTGAAATTTTGTTTAAAAAATTCCATTTCGTCGCCTTACTTTCCCAAACTCGTATCTTAAAGCACAATATTACTGAAATACAAAAAATGGATTGTAAATACAAATATTGCAGGCATCACATTTCATTCATATTCACACACTGGCTGTAACCTATTCATAAAGTAATTGATAAGAATACTTAAAATAAACAGAAAGCTATGCCATCTTCTGAATAATAAATCACTCTTTATAAGATACGAGTTTGAGAAAGTAAGGCGTCGATTTGTAAACTGTCAATTTCTACATTATATTGGTGTAATAATGCCACATATGCAAAATCACAACTTTTCGGGAAAGAGGTTTAAAGATTCTGCGGACGAAATTAGTAGAAGATAATTTTTTTATGCTTAAAAGAGGAGAGTTATAAAATTTCACTTACTTACACACATAAGTTGTTTCATGTAGGTAAGTAGTTCGTTTTTTTTTTACAAGTGAGCATTTGACCTCCGTCTCACCAGATGGAAAGTGACGATGAGGTCGACGATGAAGTATGCACACCAGTAGCGAAGCGTTAAAATTTTTGTTAGTAAAGCCGGAGAAAAACAAAAAACACTTTCTTGAAGAAAAAGTGGCGCCTTGGCGATACTTAACCACAACTTATTAGCACACAAGGTACTAGTACACTTCATTTCACTGATTAACTTATTCCACACTTAAAACTTTGCACAAAATTTAGTATTTGATAATACGTGGAAAATTTTAGGCAAGCCGGTGAAAATCGAGTTGTATGGACTCCTTGCCACTGACGCACACCTATTCACTCTCGCCTCGAAAAGACTCGCAGTTACAGCGTTCAGGGAATTCCACTCCATAGCCGTTCACAATATAAATGTGAAACGTAACGTTTAGTGCAAATCCTTTGAATATGCACAACATAGAATTGGAACCCCAGCCTACATCTTGTCCACTGACGATGGAAAGGGGAAGGCGGAATAAAATAGTGCGATTCCCTAGCACACCATCCTTGATATAATATCATGTACAATTATTTTTGTAACTTTCACCATGAACCAATGGACTCAAGAGAACTGCTAATGGCGATATAAGACGGCGCGGCGTAGTCGAATATTTAGTACTTATTATTACACCAGATGTCGTGACGAGCACCATATAACCATTTTTGTAACTAATTTGGTTTATATTTCTCTCTAATTTCTAGTGATAACAAACAAATCAACTAGATGGCGCTTATTGCACAGATTTTTGTGGATACTGCCAGCTATTCTTTTAATTTGTTTAGAATTAGCTTCATCTACTCATGTTATGAAGCGTTAATATAAAAATTTGTGTGTAACACACAATGCCATCTATTGACGCACATATTTTTATCAAGGTTCAGAAAACAATTTTAGGTCATAGTCAATATTTGAGTAATATTACAAGGAAAAATAAATATATATAATATAAAAAATACTCTGTCCAAGTTCCGTAATTATTGACATACAACCATGGCCAAAAAATGCAATAATTCCCAGATTCTTTTCTTTTTAAGTTTAGTGAAGCGACATGCTCTTTAGTTCCGATATTTATCGAGCCAATAGATTATGCAACGAAGATTATTCAAGTTGATAAATTTTGGTACATAATCCTTGGAACATAAAATGTATCTGTCTAATATTTTATAATTAAATTAAATAAATTATAATAAATTCTTATTGTTTATTATAAAGAATTGTCGAATTCTTCTCCATATGAACGGAAATCATCACTTGAATCCTCATTAACATTAATTATTAATTCTTGAGTACACAAATTGTCAAACGCAATCAGACGATATCTTTTTTTTAATCCGCTCACATTCACAATTAAAACTTCTTCATAAATAAAATCGATTGTTATAAAAAATCGAATCAGGGACGTATTAGGACATACCTCATTGATTACAATTCGAGCTGTCAAAAGTTGAATAAATGGTTGGACTTAGTCATCATCGAGCATATAACCAGAAACAGAGACGAAATGTCATTTTATTTGTTTGCAAACTATTCTGCCAAATCGTTGCGATGACAACTGCGCTCCGATTGGCCAGCCCGAATTCGAAACATTTGACGGGTGTCAACAATTGTTTCACTTCAAATCGACCAGTTTAAGTTTTGCTATAAAAGACGAAAATTAAAAAATTACATATTTAATTACCGATCAAATGTGATACCGTTTGTTTTGTAATTAGATGTTTTTCTTGCAACACCGAATGGAGCAGCCCCCATTGTTAGAGATCTTATTACAATAAATACAGAACATTTTGGAATATATGGAGACGTACACACAGGCCAGTTGTTGGTGCTGTACTATTTCAGCTTTCTAATTTGTGATTTCAGCGCAAATGAGAGCTGATATTTAAAAGTGATGTATGGTGTATTTCGTCTCTATTTCTGGTTATATACTTGATGGACGGAGCATACTTTCAGGCTATTAATCAGCGCCATCTAGACATAAGATGTAATTTTGACCTTTTTCAGGGTCTGTAATATAGAGATTAAGCAATCCTCTTGAGTTATTGGTTCATGTTTTTACGTATGTGACTGTATTATACCAATATCACGATATTCTACATTGTAATTGTCCGAAAAATCTAATTACCTAAAAAGTCTGGCCGACTTATAGTTTCATCAGCATCCAGAACTCTAGCAGCGAAAAGCAATGAAGGGGGTATCACAAGACTGTAAATTGACAAATGGATTGCCATTTTTGAATACCAAATGATGAATGACGAACAACCAGCTGTCATGTGGCGAAATCGCACTCCAGTATAATACTCTTGAACGGCGAGAAGAATAAAATGTGGCAGAGTTGTTGTTATTACTGGAATAGAAAAAAAAATTAAATCTGATAGAAAAAGCTTGTCAAAGTCTTAACTTTGACCTTGGTGAAAGAATCATTTATTCCTTATGTAAAATAAATTTACACTTGAAAACGTAACATTTAAGCTACTGCTCGTTCACTACGCTGACTTCCCTGAGAAGAACGAGCAAGAAACTCTAGGGATTGTTGTTTTCAAATAATTTATTTAATTATTTTGCATAAACTTAAATGCTTATGGAATACACTTTGAATCAAATTTGAGTGGAATCTGGAGCCATGTCGTCTTACCATATATTTTTATCTAACACGTCTTCAATTTTGTAATATACTTTTCAATCAAAATATGTTTAATGTAGTTTTTAAACTTAGGAAATGATAATCATAATATATGCTCCGGAATCTTATTGTAAAAACGTATACAGTTCCCCATAAAAGAGTCGTTTACCTTGGTCAAACAAAATCCTGGTACCATGAGTTTGGACTAAGCTCTAATAGTAACATTATGGATATCTTCTTTCTTATTGAAATTATGTATATTTATATCACGCCACAGTCATGATACCAGTCTCCTTAAACTTATCTCGGAGAGAAACCCAAGAACCTAAAAGGTAAACGAACAAATATGGTTTGGTTAAACAAGTGTTTTAAAAATAAAAAACCGACCTCAAAAATTTGTTGAATCTATTTGCCAGGTTTTATCGAAATCGGTTCACGGAAAGTAAATGAAATTTGCTGTCGTATGTATGAACCAATAGTGTGAAGTCGAAACACAATGTTTAAATGTTTTTTTTTCCTACGCTTTCTTATCAATAACAGCAGTGCATCGAGTATATAACCAGAAATAGATACGAAATGTCATTTAATTTGTTTGAAAACTACTCTGCCAAATCAGTGCGGTGACAACTGCGCTCTGATAGGCCAGCCCGAATTCGAAACAATTGACGGGTGTCGTCAATTGTTTCACTTCAAATCGACCAGTTTACTTTGACTTTGCTATAATGGACGAGAATTGACGAATTACATATTTAAAATTTAATTACCGATGAAATCTGATTCCGTTTGTTTTGTAATTAGATGTTTTGCTGTTTTTCCCACACCACCGAACGGAACAGGCCCCTATAGTTAGAGATATTATCTTACAATAAATACAAAATATTTCTGGAATATACGGAGACGTACACACAGGTCAGTTGTACTATTTCAGCTTTCTAATTTGTGATTTCAGCGCAAACGAGAGTTAATATTTAAAAGTGACATAAGACCCATTTCCCTAATGAGTTGCCAGGGATGGATGGCATCTATTTCTGGTTATATATTCGATGCAGCAGTACAACACTCTATTTTACCATCCATTTCGCTATCTAGTTTAAAAAATACGATCATTACGGTTGATGATCGTCAAAGAAACGACGAGACTGAGTACATGGTCTGCAACGCTACAGATCCCCTACCCGTACGCATAGGCGAAGACGCGGTCGAGCCTACGGGCCAGTTTAAATACTTGGGATCTGTACTTAGCGCGTCCGGAGACATCGACTGCGACGTCAGAGCCCGAATCGCAGCCGCTTGGGCAAAGTGGCGTGAGGTGACTGGTGTAATTTGTGACCCCAAGATGCCGGTTAAGCTGAAAGGACAGGTCTATAAATCCATCATTAGGCCTGTCCTTTTATATGGCAGTGAAACGTGGCCCGTACTTGAGCGTCATAAGCAGGAGCTGCGTGTCACGGAAATGAAGATGCTGCGCTGGATGTGTGGAGTTTCACGGAAAGACCGTGTCAGAAACTCCCGCATCCGCGGCAGCCTTCATGTCCGTGACATTGCAGATAAACTGCAAGAAAGCCGCCTACGTTGGTACGGCCACATCTTACGGAAACCGGCATGCTACGTGGGAAACAAATGTCTGGCTATGCCACCTCCGCCGGGCCCCGGTAGAAGGGGCAGACCCAAGAAGTGCTGGCTTGTCGTCGCCAAGGGTGATATGCGTGCCAATGGTCTCACCACTAAGGATGCCGAAGACCGTGCAAAGTGGAGGAGAAAAAGTAGGAAAGCGGACCCCGGGCTCCGCAGCAACCCTGCTGAGGACGCAACCGGGACAACGCTAAGATGAGACAGAGAGAGAGAGATCGTCAAAGAAACGGTTACACGAACTCTGGTAGTGAGATAGATGCCTTGCCGCAAGAAATCGCATCGCAGCAATGCAAGTCGCAGTTTTCAGCGTTGCCAATTCGTATCGCGTTTCGGTTTTGAAGGCGAAGGATGCTGGTGAAATTACAGGCACATGGGACTTGTCAACTTATGTCTCAGGGTGACAGGAGTAGTGGTGGTGACCCTCAGATCTAAAAAAGAAACCAATAAACCGTATCATCCATAATTTGCTACCGTTAGAGGTGGAATGTTTTCTTCAAATTTGAATAGTACCCTCTTTCCAACAAAAATAAAACCATCGAAATCGGTTCACATTTTTGTGACGTCCGCTAACTAAAAAGCGGCTACGTGATAAAACCATTTTTTGAGATATCATAAAAACCATAACCCAGTTTTAGAATATTGAGTTTGTTTAATGATAATTCAGCTACGCAACGTTAGGGTAAGTTCCGATAAATCGAACATGTTAACTAATTAGAATTGTTTTTAAAAGAAGTTTTATGCTCTATCCTCTGACATTTAAAGCGCATATTTGACAATTTGTCACATAGCCGTGTTTTAGCTGGTGGACGGCAGAATTAATGTCGAAGTAATAAGTTGCAAATTGCTTCCCTAGGCGGGGTCACTACTTCCCCCAAATTATTAACAATCCAAAGCAGGAAGACGTTCACTACTGAACATTCCCAATAGAAAGTCACCATATACGGTGAATCATATTTAACGTGACCATCTGTTTTTTCCATCAAGGCGGGACGCGTGTAAATTTATTATTGTTTTAAAAATAATTTAAAAATAAAACGCATGTTTATGGTAAGTAATTAAAAAAAATATAATGATTAAAAAATAAATAAAAAAGAATTTGAAATATTATGTATTTAATGATCGAAAATTAGAATACGAACTGTTCTTATGTAATCAGGTGGGCTGGTTTTAATATGTATATTTTGCGGACGAGCAAATTTGCTTGTAATTTATAAGGTTTAGCACCGATTCATTCCCGTCAAAAACAGAACTATGTAAAATACGCGGACGACATGGCTTCATTGCTGCTACGCTTTTGCGCCACTCTATTAAAATTATTGTCAACGTGTGTCCTGTTTAGTCCAAGCACGACGTTTTTAAGTACTTTGGGGACAGTCGGGACACGAAGTTTAAAAGCGGGACTGTCCCGCTCAAAGCGGGACGTATGGTCACGTTAATCATACCCAAAAATAATCTACAATCTGTCAAAATTATTTGTTCAAAATCGTACAGTCTAGAGCACATCAAGCGCAGCACTTCTAATCGCAAGTGCAAGCGTGACTTTTCAGAATGTTTAAACGGTGAAGGGAAACGTGATGAAAACCTATATGTCAAAGCAGAGGATCTACTCATGTTTCCCGCACTAATACGGTTCATTTTGCTAGGGTCGAGCGGCAGGGACGTTGGCTTCATTTCAGAATTTATATTTTAACAACGAATGAAAGCCATCTGAAAAATGTACATCGTATACTATACGTGTGCTATTTAGTTCAGTTGATATAAAACAATCGTTGGTACATGTAAAGTACCTATTGAATACATTGACTTACAATTATATGGACGTCGGGTCCGCGCTAAAAAGTGTCCGAACTTATAGGGCGTTAAAATCGTATACAGAGCGTCATCACGCTTTAGTCTTCGTTTGTTCGACTGACAGCAAAGCAAGCAAAATTAGACAGTACTGCGATGACATTACAATTTAAATTCAACGTTTTAGCTTTTTCATATTCCTTTACATGTCACTACGTTTAAATAGGTCGACTTGGGACATTTTTTTCGTGGTTTGTGTATTAGACCCGTCGTCCATTTATTTGTAAGTCAATGATTGAATACAATGGTTTTCTTGTAAAATTTCGGGGTAAGTTTATGTTTGTTTTTTCTATCATGAAATTTTTAAGGAATCGTGTTTTAATACCGTAGTAATCTGTGTATATCCATAATTTTACTATTTTTTTTTTCAAAGCGATTGATTCAACAATTTCACTGTTACGCAGAATCAACTAAAGCCATTTGAGGTTGTATCGACTTCTATAAGACACATGATGCGAATGAAGCTTCTTACGTGTCTTACATTACTTATTTGACAGTAATTCTATCAGACGGGTGTAGACCACCAAGTTCACAACCCTTGCAAATCGTATCAAGCCCTTAACTCGCACTAGACCAGTCGAAGTGGACCATGGTACTAAACTCTACATAAAGGAGACCCGTGCAATCAATGACTCGGATAATAAGGTTGGGGATGAGATATCGTATCCTTGGCCTTGGTATAATAAAGCCATACATCATAAGTTATTTTATTGTATGAAAGTCATAAAAAAATGAATTGTAAGAAAAAAAATTCACTGATTTGGTGCTACATTGACGCAAATGTTTATATGTCAAAATTGGATTAAGTATATTAACGCATGTATAACATAAGACGTGTTTACGTAGGTATAGTCTGTCTTTTTTAAAGACGGCGTAAAATTATAGTACATCGCACCGAAGTGTTGCCCGCTTGCGAGCAGCTAGTGATTGCAGTCGATAATTAATATTCTATCGACTATCGACTGAATGTTGGTCGCACTTATGGAATAAATATCCGAACTTAATAAAAATGGAAGTAAATTAATTTGCTACTTCGCGAACCCAGTGAAGGTTAGTTAAATCGTGCAAAATAGCTGCGCTTGTGTTGAATATTTTTTCATGCAGTTAATTATCCCACCCTCCCTCCGCATAAAATTAATAAAATAAATAACACAAGCGCAACTACAGTCACAAACACCACCACCAAATATACCCGACACGTGTTTCGCCTCTCCACGAGCCATCCTCAGGGGGTGTCGACTGCTCGACATTCAGCCGAAGAGTGAGCTCGTTTTATTTTATTTTTGTTTTTTTGAAGGATACTTTGCAATTGCCCGCTGATGCATACTGCTACGTAACATAAACTTAAAGCTAAGTTGAGGGCGCCCAAGTGGGCACGGACTTCGGCTCAGGGTGCTACTGAAGACTTCCGCCAGAAGGGTGTGCTACGGGAGAGAATCTACCACTATACGTGCTGAAATTAGGGGCTCTGCGATTCGCCGGGAGGACGGTTGGTGCGTGAGGGACGGGACTGACTAGCGATCTGGTTGGCCTTCAAAGTGGCGAGAGTAATAGGGTCGTCAGCGTCGTTGAAGAATTCCCTTGGCCGACGGGTCCTACGTACGCGGTGGGGGTGTTCCCTGAGGGGGTCGTAGTTGGATGCAGCCACCACGAGGGGGCTATTGTGGGGAGCTGTAAATCTATGTGGAGGTTAGCGTTGCGCAGGTACCATGGGGCACCCGTCACGTTGCGCGTGAATCTATTCCGGGGAGCCTGTAGGCGGTGTATAAGCGCGAGAGAGCTCGTTCAGAATGGTTGGTGTATTTATACCCCGCTACCCCCAATGTTGCTATTGTTGAAACCCGAAAATTCCCGTAATAAAGGTGATAATGCAAAATTCAATTGTTCATTAATTATATAATCCCTGTTGTTGTACCTAATTATTTCCATTTGTTCTAAGACACCCAGACGCAGTCCTTTTTCGCAAAAATGTAAGATTTCATAAGAATGGGAATCTGGTAAAATATAATTTGTTTCTAATAAATGTTTAGCGAAATTGGACCGGTCTGGGTGCTTATGCCTAAACGAAGAAACAAGCTCTTTATATCTAGTTATAAAGTTATGCCCTGTTTGACCTATATATACATTGTTACATCTGTCACAAGTGAGCTTATAAACTCCCGACTTCTTACCACTTTCCACTCTTTCCTTGCCATTGCAAAGTCTAGAGCGCAAAGTGTTATTTGTCTTTAAAGCAACATTTACACCATTTGATTTCAAAATTTTATAAATATTTTCTGACAAATGGCCAACATAAGTCTAATGCTTGCTTTATATTTATTAATAGGCTGTGAAGGAACCGCAGTATACAATATGTTGTTGACTATCCGCCTCTGTTTCTTGAGAACTAAGACTGTAACCGTTAGGAAATGTAATCTGATAAATAATATTTAACACTAAATTATAATGATTTTTAGAAAGAGGGGCTGTTCACAACCTATGTATATAACAATTAAAAGCAGCCGTTTTATGTTGCCAGGGGTGACAAGAAGAAGCCGGGATAATTGTATCTGTATGCGTAGGCTTACGGTAAATTTTAAAAACATGTTTGTTATCTACTTCGGTTACAGTTAAATCTAAGAAATTGAGAGAGTTGTTTTGTTCTAATTATTTCTTAAACTTAATTTTTGGGTGTTTGTTGTTAAGATCGTTTACAAAATTGTCCAGCTGTCTCATACTACCCGTCCATCAAAGTATCAAATCATCAACTTACATAAAGTAATATAGTATATACCTATTGCCTGCAATATGTTGGTTTCAAAATGATCCATAAATATGTCTGCCATTAAAGGACTGAGAGGAGAACCCATTGTTAGGCCATCATATTGCAAGTAATATTGTCCGTTAAACCTGAAGTAGTTTTGTTTCATGCAAAGAGATGTCAATTCTATCAACTCGTCAACTTCCTCTGGATGTAGTCGTCGCCTTTCTAAGTGATCTTCTTGAGAATATTTAAAGTGTCAGTGTAGGGAAGATTAGTGAACAAGCTGTCTACATCCAGAGAAAGTAATTTTGCGTTATGTGGTATGTTGATGTCGTTGATCCTTTGTATTGAATCTAAACTATTCTTTAAGCAAAAAGGCGGTTTGATAAAAGATTTTTCCCAAATAATGATATTTAATTTTTAGCTAATTCGTAAATTGGAGCACCTATATATGAGACAACTGGGCGGATAGGAATATTCTGTCAACCGTGACCCTGGGACCTATAAAGGGCCCGAAACGTCGGTTTGGTTGAAAAAACAAATATACGCGATTGAAATCCGAAAAATTAGTTTCATTTCCTATGTGTAACAATCGCGAAAACCTAAGAAACCGTTATGGATCGGAACAAACTATAGTAATCATTAGAACGTCGTGACATTCACAATTCAGTCATTTTTCGCAAATGTTTATCTTCTTTCATAATCTATCGATAAAACTATCGACAATAACCATTTAATTATGAAAAGTGGCAACCCTTCACATGTCATTTTACTCCGTCTTCAAAAAAGGTAGCCTATAGTTGTGAAAATTATCGCTTTATTTTGTTCATATCTTATTATTTCGTTTATATCTTTGAACCTCTCTCGTAAAATGTTTAATTTTGCAGATATAGCCTTATTACACCAAGGGTGCGAAACAAGGTAAAACGACAAGTTGAATTTAAACCCTGTTGACAGGATACAACATGACTAGATACTGATGCTTTCGTTGACATGGTTTTGTTGTTACGCTGCTAATAGAAGTTGGTTGACTTCTCGCATTAACTGCAAACATGCAGTCAATCTGTTATCAGCCTTAATGTTGATACCGATATAAGGCGTTACAGGATCATTTCAGGGTTCAAAATTAACTGGTCAAGTAAACGTAACAATATAAAATACTAACAGAATGAAACCCACGTGGCCCATGCATTACACAAGAATACTTTCTTTGGTTCCCAGTGTCCATGATCATTTCTTAATATTTCTTTTAGCGGAACGTGGCTCACGTTGATACCGTAATCGGGTGCATATGGCATAATTAGCGACATATATATGTTACTAAATGTGTTCATAGCTCTTGATAATGTACGGTGTGAGGGGTTGGGGTAGTAGATAACTGTCCTTTTACTCTCTATACTGTAGCCGTACACATCACGAACTTCCTGTGTTACTCGAATGTTAACTAAATTTCTGAAATCTGAAGAAAAGCAGACCTTTATGGCTAGTCACCGGAGGAGAAGCGGTAAAAACTGTTTTGCTAGACCAAATGGTTTAAGTATTTACTATTAAATATCGAATATATAACCAGAAACAGAGACGAAATAAGAACCGTCCATCCCAGGCAACTCATCAGGCAAATATCACTTATATCACTTTTAAACATCAATTTTCGTTTGCGCTGAAATCACAAATTAGAAAGCTAGTATATATAAAGCTAGTACAGAATAGTACAGCGCCAACAACTAACCTGTTCCAAAAATATTCTTATTATTATTATTATTTAAGGTATCTCTAACAATGGGGCTGTTCCATTCGGTGGTGTGGGAAAAACAGTAAAACATCTAATTACAAAACAAACGGAATCACATTTCATCGGTAATATAAATATTAAATATGTAACTTTTCAGTTTTCGTCCATTATAGCAAAGCTAAGTTAAACTGGTCAACTTCATCTCTATTCCTGGTTATATACTCGATGCTATTAAATAACGATCTTATATACAAGTCGAACTAAAATGTTATAGAAGACAAAAATGCATACAGCCATGATATATTAAATATAAAATAAATAATTTCAAAATACCAAAAATATCGCAGAATTTGAATTTGTAAAATTAAATATTTGTCTTTGTTTCTATAAAATAAATATAGTAATTTGTCAAATCGTACAGAAACTGATCATAGATTAAATTTCCCTTACCATGTGGTAAATCATGGGTAAATACAAATATAGTTTCGGGATATTTTTTTTTCAGTGGTACCAGTACATCACTGCTTCGAAATGGCCCAGGGTGGTACAACACAAAAGGACAAACTTTCAATGGTGTGGGGGAATACACATTGCCATAGCCTGTCGCATTATTTGATGATAATGTCACCACCATTAATCCTAAGAACGGAATTATTACTTGCTGAAACAAGAAAGAAGACTTCAACAGACGTCGACTTCAAGTTACGAGCTGCGCTGAAATGTGATTGGTCGAGAGCAAAAGTAGACACCTGAGCACAGACAGTAATTCCCTGTTATTGGTTGTGTTGTCACTGCGTGTGTGGTTATTGGAATATAATGAAAAATTCCACACCGTTACCAATAAAGCTATTATATTCACAATTAGCTGTCACATTCGAGTGATTAACATTAATGAAAAAATTAAAATTTTACCACAATACCGAACATGACGGCCACCGTAACTTCACGTTTTTATGTCATCGTGAGCGCCGCCGACTAATGACACAGTGCAAAATATTAACACAGTGCCAAATATGGCCGCAAGATCACAGCTAATTTTAAAACATTTGCACAGTAATTTTATCAACGTAAAAATTGGGCGCGACAAACTAAATGAAGATGTTTTTTGTTTCATAACACAAAAAATATCTATAAACGCATTGACTTACAATTATATGGACGTCGGGTCCGCGCTAAAAAGTGTCCGAACTTATAGGGCGTTAAAATCGTATACAGAGCGTCATTCACGCTTTAGTCTTCGTTTGTTCGACTGACAGAGAAGCAAGCAAAATTAGACAGTACTGCAATGACATTACAATTTAAATTCAACGTTTTAGCTTTTTCATATTCCTTTACATGTCACTACGTTTAAATAGGTTGACTTGAGACATTTTTTTCGTGGTTTTTGTATTAGACCTGTCGTCCATTTATTTGTAAGTCAACGTATATTCCTCCACCATGAACGCGCGTTTGCATCGCTGAAGTCGCCATGTGGAACCACTCTAACACCACGCGTACTACGCAACATTAATTTCTAGCACTCATCCTATTCTCAAACTTCTTCTGCCGTGTACTCAAGAATAGCCCCCTTTACAGTCACTCTATCGCGCGTGATCAAAAGCGTACAAAATTGCGTGCGGGAAAGCCTGCACGAACAATCGTGAGCGATTGCCTGTTTGAAATTTTTTACGCTAACGTTCTTTCGCGTGCGATTGCTCGTGTTCGTTTTTGTTACAACGGAAAGAGCGTCTGTGTAAAGATCAATAGCGCAGGATAGACTGCGTGAAACTGGCGCACGTTGGAGTGCGCGATTGCGCGTACGCCTGATAATTTCCTTCCAACGTCTTTACACGCGCGACCAATCGCGCACGATTGCTATACCACGCGCGATAGTGTGCCCCTGTAAAGCCCGCTATTCACTTACCAATATAAGAAATTTGACTTTGTTTGTCCGAACGAATGCCCAAGTTCTACCCATGAGTGTGATCATTTGCTGTAGCCATAACGTATAACTTGTAACCGCGTCCATATTTTCATCTGAAAACAAAAAATATCTTCATGGTACTATGCAGTGCCGCGCTACATTATTGCGCAACTGATGCAGCACGTCACTGCATGTATAGTATCTGCCACAAAACAGACTCAAAGTAAAGGAGTCACCAAACTTATCGCACCAAGCCGATCAGAAAAAGCTTATGTCCATGTAGTAAGACCGAAAAAAACGTGCGTTTCGCATCGACTGAATACCATAGATTATATGAAACATAAGGGAAGAGATACGGTATGGTGGCGTGGTTCGGGTTGCCTTGATATGCCCAAAATGCACATTATTGGCGTGTCACCATTGACTTACAAATAAATGGACGACGGTTATAATACAAAAACCACGAAAAAAATGTCCCAAGTCAACCTATTTAAACGTAGTGACATGTAAAGGAATATGAAAAAGCTAAAACGTTGAATTTAAATTGTAATGTCATCGCAGCACTGTCTAATTTTGCTTGCTTCGCTGTCAGTCGAACAAACGAAGACTAAAGCGTGAATGACGCTCTGTATACGATTTTAACGCCCAATAAGTTCGGACACTTTTTAGCGCGGACCCGACGTCCATATAATTGCACGTCAATGCGTGTCACATGAAAACAGCCGTATGGCTTCTGACTATGGATTAGGTAACTAAAGTCTAGTATTGCCAAACTAAAAATGAGTTTCAACGTCATCTAACGTCATAGCAAACACAAGTGTCATTTTTACTAATGATACCTCATGTTAAAAATGAAATATTGCAATAAAAAAAAAATAAAAATAAAACGTAATTCAATTTTGTTAAAATAATAAATCATTTTTCGTCGTTTCCAGGTTTAAACCCTAACCAATCAAGATCATTAATTTACGGTAGGTAGTAGATGATAGAGCGTAAAATTTGAGATGCACACAAGCTACAAAAGTGGCGATATCGGTACGCGACTTGGCATAGCGTCGTGGCATATCTATCATTATTTTTTTTTATTTATGCCCAATACAAGTCAGCAACAAATCTGCTGCCTGCGAATTTCCGATCGCGGTACGCAGCCGATGACGACTGTATGGCAGCGTTCATGATGAATCGGTTTACTGTGAGGCCAGACGAGCGTAATTTTATGAGTTGCGCAGTTTGCGCTGCATTCGGTTTCATATAAAAGTACGGTTTATTTCACACGACGACGCAAAATGAGTTATGTGCCGACTCACGGGCGTAATGACGACTGACTTTCCATCGCATCTTGCGTCGGGCTGGCGCGGGTGGAGGTAGGGGTAAGGGAAGGGGTCACTTTGGTATAGGATGCGCGTGAGTATAGACGTTGCATGCGAAAATATTTGATACGGAGATCAAGATATAAATAATTGAACAACTTACTTGATTGTTATTATAAGTTTTTCCTCTGAACCGATGGCTTGTCTCATATTTGTATCTGACTTAGCAATAAAAGGTTTTACTAGTCTTAATAATTCTTGAAAAACATTTATTGGCATGTGGTAGTACTTAACAAATTGATCTGGTCTATGTTCACATAAACCTGTATATAATATATGAAACTAACCACACATTAGTCGTTTCATATTGAGTGTATGTACCCAGCTTCTTTTTTTTTCGAATATTATCTTCTATTGCTTCATAAATGCATACTATTTTTAATGGATCCATTACACTATTACGACACAAACACTCCGTATGAACTCTTAAAAGCAACTGAATAAAATACGTTCGTCTGGCCCTCCAACCGAATTTCGGTCGAGCGGTCAAAAAAAATGCAATTCCCAACTTACAAAATTACGCTCGTCTGGCCTCATACAAACTTAGTGCTACAAGTGTAGTAAAACATAGTCGTCTCAAGCCGATTCCGCAACTGTGGTCACTACATAAATAGACTGCAAAGAATGCAAAGCCAATCTTCAGACACACTTACAATGATCTAATTGCTCCTCATCGTAAATGCCTATTTCCGAATCATCTTCTTCGACGAACCTACAAATAAAAAAGTGGTATTAATACCCCGACAGTGTACACTTATTCAATACTGGTACGGGTATACCTACCTCAAGAAAACTTCCTCCATAGACACCCCAACACTGATAGAAGATATTCCCAATTCATGTCTTCGATATTCTAAGGCGTCAAACACTTTCGGAAACATATCTCTCGCCTTTGCTGGTAAACAAATCGATAGCTTGCTAAGATCTTGCTTGGAATGCGTCATACTGGTTGTTGTATCAGGTATTACATCTTCTAAAACTTTTACTATTTGGTGCGCGTTTGATGGTTTACGATGCGTTTTCATCGTTACGTTGAGTTTGAAATCTGCACCTGAAATTGACACGGGACAGTGTGCTTTGAATAAAGGTGTTACCTATCATATATGAAATATACTGATGCGTGAAAATGTTTTTAAATATACGCTAATCAAAATCCGGTACGAGGACTATTTTACGCGTAAGAAGTGTACCACGTAAAGCATAATTACCTATAGCGTCTTTCAGAAAAGCTGGCGATCCATGGCACTTGACTTTTCCGTGACTTAATAAAGCTATCCTGTCGCCCAATGCATCTGCCTCCTCCATTACTGTAGTTGCTATGAAAATCGTTTTTTCACCACGAAGGAGCTGTAAAATGATAAATAAAGTCAGATTAACAGTATTTTCTTCCAACGGAATTCCGTTAAACTTCAGTTGATCCCTACCGCATCCTTATCATAACGAAACCATTTCGCCCAGCAGGCAAAGCCCGAGCGCAAATAGACAAAGCTGGTGACGTAAACAATTGGCACTACCATAGCATTAAGTAGTCACGTAGGTCACGCTTGTGGCTGGCAGAAAACCATGCCAATTATCTGGTCTCAAACTAGAGTACTGTGAGTAGGGGAGAGCGGGGCTGAACGTTCCGATTTTCATATAACTTGCAGTTTTATACTGAAAATGAAGGATTTGATTTTCAACATGTGATAATGTTGAACAAATGTTTATTGCTTTTTGTAATAGTATAGTCACTTCTACTAATATCTCAATAATATATTTCATAGAGGCAAATTTTTGACAAATTTCGGAGCGGAACATTCAGCCCCGCTTTGGGGCGCGTTGTTCCGCCTTTGAGGCAAATTGTTCCGCCTAGATTGACAGAATAACAACGATTTTCTTAAATAAAACCAACTATTTTATAAATGTACGTATGTAATGTTTATATTATGCACAACTAACTTAAAAAAAACAACTACATTCTTATTCATCAGTAACATCGCTCATTTCTTCATCTGAATCACAGTTGAGACACACATAAGTGACTATCATCTTGTCTAAATATTTGACATGAGCCCGTTTGTAGTTTCGCATCCTTAAAACAAAGAAAAATGGTCATAAGAATTTTAAGCATGATTGTAGGTCGATTGGGGAAGTTATTCCTAGGAACAACCAGCCCCTAGATGGAGGAACTAATGGCCCCAAATTACGTTTTTATACGAAGACTGACATACCGGCAAAGTAATAGAATCAATCAAAAAAATACTCAAACAATAAGATTTCTTACTAATATGTCACTACAATTTAGAAAAGTTACGTATGAATCGGCTTATAATAAACAAAGACAGACCAAAAAATTTAAACAAGAAAAAATTTACTTACGTGATATTTTGACAGCTCCACGCACATAGCTACACACATAGCCACACGTCGTCGCCGGAGTTACTGAAATGGCTGCCGGCAAGACGCATCAACTGACGCTTTAACGACGCGCTTCACATGTATCGCTACATATTTTCCTTGCAAAGTTATTGCTGTGAGAACAACTTACCCCCGGAACTACCAGTCCCGGTTTCCCCTACCAAAGCAACGGAATTCACTCCGGGTCACCACTCACAACACCAGATTCTGATCAAGTTTATTTCCTAATTGGTCTTATTGGAAATCTCAGTTTAGTAACAGTAAAACTCCTTGTGAACTTCGGGTGCTAGTGCAATTACATGCACATGGGACTTGGTAACTTCCCTATACCTCAGGGTGACGGGCGCAGTGGCAGTGCCCATCGGATCTTTGAGACTTAAAGCTTTGAGTGACACTGCAACTGCTGTGGATAGGCGCATTGCTAACCACCAGGCGCATGACTTACTCATCCCGTTATTTGGTATCATAAAAAAATCGAACCCAGGACCTCCGTCCACAATACAAACGATTCGGCCAACATGGTCGTCGTGATATAACTTGTGTGACATTATAACTTGTGGCAGCTTTATGAAGACATTCGTCTTTCAGCTCATACTAAGCTGCTGGTGAGTTGTCCAACCGTACTAACCAATAAACAATCCCACAAGGCGTGACGTAAATTGGAGTCCATGTTGCTGGTTGGTTCGTCCAATACCAGTACCTCAGCGTCGCCAACGAGAGCACACGCCACCTGTCCATCAATTTAAATCGTTATACTGTGCGATCTGTTGAGAGCGAATAGGTGTGAAGTTCCTAGTGACTCACATTGTAATATCCATTTCCCAAAAAAATCAATTAGTAGATAAAGTTCCGAAACGATTCGCAAATTTTGTAACAAATAGACAATGAGTATTTCTTTCTTTTTGCTCATAAAAAGAAGAAAAAGGAAGTGAGCGAGGAATGCATGGACACGGTACCGGCTTCAGCTTGCGAAATCTGCTGAAAGCGGTATGCTTTCGACCACATCGTCAATCATCTTTACGAGAAAATTAAGGTGTTTGACGTAACACGTACTTTATTTACATTAAAAATAAAGATTGGTAAAATTAAGCTTGTGATTGCTGTAAAGGTACCGGCCGAATGAGAAGCTTCAGTCTTCAGTGAGAAAGTCTCTCATGAGGTGTCGCTTGCGGCGTTATAAACTTCAGATTTTTAAAACCGAATACAAAGATCTATAACAATCTCTTAGACGAATTTTTAAGATCTGACTGTAGGTCAATTGGCTAGAGCATCGCCCTGGTGAGGCGTGGCCACAGGCTCGAGACCTGTCAGATGGAATTTTTATTTGTGTTCGATCTTTGTATTAATAATTGTAACAAACTAGTGATTATTTCACAAAAATGTTTAATATCACATTGTTAAAACATCGTGACGTTCAATAAAAACATAGAGTATATAACCAGAAATAGAGACGTAATAAGGGCCATCCATCGCTGGCAACTCATAAGGCAAATGGGCCTTATATCACTTTTAAATATCAACTCTAGTTTGCATTGACATCACAAATTAGAAAGCTGAAGTAGTAAAGCGCCAACAACTGACCTGTGTGTACGTCTCCGTATGTTCCAAAAATATTATGTAGGTATTTATTGTAATAAAGTAATATCTTTAACTATGGAGGCTGTTCATTCGGTGGAGTGGGCACAGCAAACACAAAACAAAAAACAGCAAAACATCTGAATACAAAACAAACGAATTGACGACACCCGTCAATTATTTCGAATTCGGGCTGACCAATCGAAGCGCAGTTGTCACCGTTTTAATTTGGCAGAATAGTTTTCAAACAAATTAAATGACATTTCGTCTCTATTTCTAGTTATATACTCGATGAATGAATAAAAACCAATACACATACCTGCAGACACCTCTTACGACCGGCATCGATCTGGTCACTATGGAGGTCGGCCTTAGGCGTTAGGTCGAGTTTATCCATATACATTTCGGCACTGGTACCCATGCCTTTGCCACGCAACTATTTTATAATTTAAAAAAATATATATTGCGTTAAACTGTCAATTTTTATGTATGATGACGATTTTGACAGGATAACTTGACTTGATGTTTATTTAGCATAGACTTGACTATACTGTGTTTTTTTTTTAACGTTAGAAGGTATGAACCTTAGTGCAACAAGTGAGTATATATTTGGATGTTTTCAATAATTCCTTGCCTTTGTTTAGACATCGTGTATTGCAATTGTTATCAGGTAATTTAAGGTTTGATTCATATCGCCGAGACGCAACGCAACGCGATGCGAGCAATGCAACATTAACTTTGTCCTCTAATAATCTCAGTACAGAGTACTAAAAAAAACCGACCTCAAAAGTACGTGGAATTACATCTATTTGCCAAGTTAGGAAATGAAGCTATTTTTAACCGACTTCAAAAAAGGAGGAGGTTCTCAATTCGACTGTATGTTCTTTCTTTTTTTGTATGTATGTTACGCGATAACTCCGGTATTTGTGAACCGATTTTTATGATTCTTTTTTTGTTGGAAAGGGGGTAATTCAAAGTGGTTCCATTTCATTTTGAAGAAAATTATCCACCTCGAAGAGATTTTTATAAATAGCGCCTAACTTTAATTTAGGAGCAATTACTTTAATGGTTGATTTTGCTATTTCTCCAATTCAAGGCGTTTTTCTCTCAACATACTTTGAATAGTAAGAACTGATTTCTATTATCTCCAGTGTCAAGTCCTATATAGTGGCGAACTAGGGGATGTTTCAATAAAACTTAGCAAATAGACGTAATTCCACGTACTTTTGAGGTCGGTTTTTTAGTACTCTGTACTGAGATTATTCACGGTCACAGTTGACTTGAGCATGGGACCTGTAATGGACCCAAACCGTTGGTTTATTTTGAAAAAACAAATAAACGCGATTTAAATCCGGAAAAATAGTTTCATTTCCCATGCGTAACAATCGCGAAAACCGAAGGCAATTAATACACTGAGACAACGCTTCACCGCGCGGGAGGGCGGCGCACGCGGTTCCACCGCGCCATCCACCGCGTCGGTAGGCGCGGCGAACTGCAGGGTCTGGCACACTGCACTCCGCACTACCACGCAGATTTTTAATTAATTTATATCTATTCCAGTAATTGTGGTTCGGATTTTCCCTAACAAATAAATAATCAAAGGATTCAGTTGACATACGTGTGTAGTTGAAATGAAGTTGAATATTATCTTCGGTATCCTTTATTTGAGTAAACAAAAACCAAATCGACAGTTTAACTGCAGCATCCTGAATGTTTCTGTATTATTAACAATTCTTGTCAAAGCAGGATCTCAGCTACATGTACAATCACTACGGCGATCAACTACGAAGCGAGTAAGTGGCGCGGGGCCGCTAGACCGCTGCCCCTACGCATATTACACCGCGGTTTGACGCAGATCTACGGGTCGTATTCCAGAACTCTACTCAATACTGAAGCAGGACTTGAGTATTGCAGTGAGCACTGAAAATCATACTCAAGTCCTTGCCATTAGGGTCGTATTTCCAGTGCTTGAAACCATACTCAAGTCTGCTCAAATCCTGACATGAGCATTGAGTAGAGTTCTGGAATACGACCCTTATGTCCACTTGCACTAAACCTAGGTCCGTCTTAAACCAATAATTGCAATGCAAAAGACACTCTTAAAACATTGTGTTAAGAGTGTCTTATCAATTTAAGCATTGGTTTAAGACATACTTAAGTTTAGTGCAATTGGACATTGATGACCCT
This sequence comes from Hyposmocoma kahamanoa, assembly GCF_003589595.1. Taxonomy (NCBI): domain Eukaryota; kingdom Metazoa; phylum Arthropoda; class Insecta; order Lepidoptera; family Cosmopterigidae; genus Hyposmocoma; species Hyposmocoma kahamanoa. The sequence continues at coordinate 3,619,185 of NW_020653852.1, read as the reverse complement.
ACGTCTCCGCCACCGCGCGAGTGATTCCGCGTCCCGCGCACCGTCGCGGGGTGCGATGCAGTGTGTTAATCGCCTGAACTCGATAATTAAAATAATTATTCTGTTGATGTACCTTATTAAATAAAAAAAAGTATGGTTAAACACGATGGTATCTGTGACACCCTTAGTCGTCGTCTCACCAGATGTGCGAACTATACTTTATAATTCAATTACAAAACTAGTTTGACACGAGTTACATTACAGGATCAGAAATGTTTAACCGAAGATGTTTTGCTATAAAAAACTAGCCTACTGCTACAGTCCTGTACTTACTCTCTCGAAGAACATAATATTTTCTCTGACAGTGAGAAAATTAAAGGTGACATTATTCTGTGGGCAGAAACCTACATCTTTGCTGATCTCTTGGATTCGTGTAGAAGTATCTAAACCATTCACGTAAACGGTGCCACTCGTTGGAGAGTTCATGCCTTAAACACAAGGAAATTTAGACTTTTTTAAAATAACATGACATCAGTCAAAATCACATCAAGTCGGTCACTTTGGATCATTCATAACGCTTCTTAACGGTCATCTCTGCTCTGCATTCAACTCAGTCATTATTGAGATTCCATCTCGCAGTGAAACTCTGAACATAGTCATGTCCATTGCCCTTTGGATGACCATTGACTAGCACTATACCTGCAATAATAGACAACAAAGTAGACTTCCCTGCGCCGTTGACTCCCAACAACATGGTGATCTCTCCTCGGTATATGTCAAGATCGATATTATCCAGTGCTGTCGTAGAATGCCTAAGCCCGTGGAACACCTGCGAACAATTAGATCGACTACTTTTCTTTATTCTTGCATTCAATTCACTTGTTCTTATTTATGTAGTGTTTAGGTTAGAAGCAGTAAAGCTCCTTGCGCAAGATTTCGTCCAGAGAAGTACGGCCACCACACCTGTCTATCGCCAAGCAGCAATGCGGGCATTACGGCGTCCCAATTTTGAAGGGCGCTGGTGAAATTACTGGCATATGGCTTAGATTTCAGTATGACGGGCGCAGTATTAGTGCCCTTCAGTAATTTATAGCTCTGAGTGGCACTCCAACTGCTATTGTCGCTTACCACAAGGCGCATAGCTCACGTCCCGTTACTGAGTATTCAAAACAAAAAAAAATATTAGCCGAGACTGAAATAGGCAGTATTTACCTAAATTTCAAGGAATTATGTAACATACATAAAGTAAATAGTAGAGTTGACTTGAGTAGAATATTTGGACACGCTCTCGGCGAAGCGACGAATATTCGGCTGCCGAATGTTCGGCGTAAGATCTGTGCATATCACTCGCAACCTGTTACGACCTGTCTCATTGCGTTGCGTGCTAATGCGTGAAAATGATAAAACGATAGAACCAAACATGACAATTTCTGGACCTGTATTGAAGAAGTCGCTACAGATAACATGCAAAATGGTGAGGATGTGGTGAAAGTTCTGTTGTACATGAGATTGATTTTTATTAGAAAACTGTTCGCCAAGCTCGCAAACTGTTCGCAAACGCAAAACAGTATCCAAGCCTATTTTCAAAAGCAGAAATTGTTTATGAGGAATAGCGCAATCATTTGTTACCAAAAAATTCTGAAAAAATTGTTTTTATTCATCGCAACCTGACACTGATTGATTTTAAGTGTTAAAGCAATAATTTGCGACTAAAATTCGTGATACATTTTGAATAATATGTGTTTTTTTAAATTATTTGACATGCGCTATTCGGCCGAATAGTCGTAGTATTTGGCCGAACACCGAATATTTAAAACAGTGGCCGAATAGCCCGAACACCGAATAGTAGCCGAATATTCATGGCATCTTTTGTAAATAGTAAGTAACGATAGAAACCTGATAGAAAGTGACGATGTGGTCTACGACGGAGCATACACATCTAAATAATACGCATTTACTGTCGCCCCAAGTGAAAAGACCCAAGAACAAATCTGCAAGTGCCTATTACGTGTAGAAGCAACATGCTTCGTGCGAATTCTTGGAGTATCCACAACATAGGGGTACCCATAAGAACCCCAACCTACGTCTAAACACCGATGATGGAAATGCACCATACCATACAATGTCATAATGAAATTGATGATACAGGCAAATTACGTCCCCGCTCGGTGGCGGCGTACCTTCGCGGCTACGGGCTACGGAGCGGGGGCTCCGTTCGCCAGCAACTTTGGCAGCCGCGAGGAGGATGACGGGACGGCATAGCCGTTTCGTCGTGAGGAGGGGAGGGAGAGGACGTAGCTCCTCCTAGTTGCTGGGGGGGTTCCGGTGCGATAAGTCAATCCCGGATCCCTCCCACTAGAGCACCCGAGAAGGCCACCGTGGGGTTTTAGCCGGTAGGAGTCCGGCATAACCTCTCCGCTGCCCCCGCGTGGGGACCGCTAGGAGGATTTCCCCACGAAAAAAAGCCAAATTACGACAGGCGCGCGAACGGCACTTGAACTGATCGCACAACGTAATGCTCGTGTGCAACAGGTGCATTTGCGTTAACCGTTCACCAACTAGTAACTTTCTTCTTTTTTGCAAGTCTTCTTTTTTACCTAGCGTGATCGTTGAGATAAACAAAATAACTCACTAAATAAAATGTCATTGGAACCACTTCTGGTGTCACCCGAAACCTTGTACCTTGGTGACTTGGCTGATTTTGATAGCAACTTCTGAGTCTATAGGATCAACCTCGAAAAACCTATTGTCTTTACGTCCGGTTGGTTTTTCAGCAGTCACGTGAAAATTCACAGTCCGCTTCTTCTTTCTTTTCTTTCGTACTATTTTTGTAGTCTTCCAAAAATTTTTCTAGAATAAAAGTTGATATATTTTAAAGGCTGATTAGTTTCATAAACTCTATTAAACTACCTCAAAGTAAATCCTCTTTCCATCCAAAATTCATTTTATACGAGGCGATGCTGATCTTAAGTGTTAAATTAACGATATTGAACCACATCTCCCTTACAGAAGCCTTTGATATTGGCGATACCGCCCCCCGTGTCATACGCAGCATGCATTGGTTGTCACAAAATGAAAAAAATTACACTATTAATAAAAATGGAAAAAAATTACGAAACCCGGCGAAATCATGCAAAATAGCTGCGCTAATATTGTTTTTTTTTAATCCAATTAATTTTCGATTTTATATAGATAATTAATAAAGATTTGCCTATGTTGCACTGCCAAATATTTAAGTAACTAATTGTGTTAAGTTTCGTGTAAATGAATTTAAGTATTTCTTGTATTCGCATTCGGATGAATAAAAGAATAAAAAAATTGAATGGCCGTGTTTTAAATTCTAAAATGTTGCTCCGTTTGTGTGCACCATTATACATGCATACAACGATTTTCGTAGAAATTGCTGAATGTAGTAAAAATATGTTAAATCTACTTTATTGTATTATTTGTTATATAAAACTTTTTTTAAAGCTAAGGCGCTCAATCGCACAAACTATAATAAGCTTGTTTGTGAGTTTCGAACCGCGGTTTACGCTTCCCCGCATTGCATTTGACAAAAACGCAATACTCATTCATGTTTAAGGTAATATGACAACCCTACGTTGCAAGAGACGTGTAGGCATTGACGCACCGAAAAGACGAAAGTTGCACTACATGTTTTTATTGTACTGTAATCATTGACTTACAAATAAATGGACGACGGGTCTCATACACAAACCACGAAAAAAATGTCCCAAGTCAACCTATTTGAACCTAGTGACATGTAAAGCGTGAATGTAGCTCTATACGATTTTAACGCCCTATAAGTTCGGACACTTTTTAGCGCGGACCCGACATCCATATAATTGTAAGTCAATGACTGTAATGTAATGCAGGCGTCTAGCGTTCAGCTTTCTGCAAACTAAACTTTTTTGAATAACTTTGTGGCGGCATATTATCTGAATATCGTATACTAAAAACAATCTAGAATGATCCCTGTGACTGTTCATAAAAATCAACAAAGTATAACCTTATAACAACTGCCTCCGTGGCCGAACGGTTACCATGCCAGACTGCCGCGCAGAGATCCCAGGTTCGATTCCCGGGCCGGGCGAAATATTTGTATGACCTACATTTATTTCTCTCGTGAGTTTGGGTGTAATTTGTGGTCGTCTATGTGTGTGTCCATGGCACCCGCGACACAGGGTTTCCCTAGTGCGCGGCTATGTTGAGTGTGTGCGTTATTAAAAAAAACAACGTACACTATATTACGTATTTCATAATCTATTTTTATAAGCCTCGCTTTTACATAAATAGCTTTCGAAAAACTACCACCAAATCAGTGTTTATTTAGAAACAAGAAATGAGCAGATTTTTTTTTTTTCAAAAATTCATTCTTTGTTTACGACAACATGCAAAGGTTACTTCATTAGTTCATTACACTGTATTTGCTAGAGATGAGGTATATCGATAAAAAGTTATCGATAATTTAATAAATAAATATGTGTAGGGCGTGTACTCATTTTTAAAACATTAATTTTAATCATAGGCAATGAAATGCCCTCATTGACGTCAGTATTATTACTTTTTTGAAACCTATAAAATAATGGCACGTTAAATGTTTTTGAAATTTACCAAAATATCTATTGAAATTTCATTCAAATTATAAATAGTTCTGTGCTTTATGCCTTCAATGTAATACAAAAGACTTCACACATCTATACATATCGGCAGAATATGTCAGAAAAATAAAACTATAATAGAGAACGAAACTATTTTTCCGGATTTAAATCGCGTATATTTGTTTTTTTAAACAAACCATGAGACCTGTAAAAGGCCCGAAAGGCGTCGGTTTGTTTGAAAAAACAAATATACGCGATTTAAATCCGGAAAAATAGTTTCATTTCCTATGTGTAACAATCGCGAAAACCTAAGAACTCGATATATAATAGAGAACTTTTGCTTCAAAAATCAAATATAAAATCAAATAAACACACTAAAAAATTATCGACCTCGTGCCAATGACAAACGTCAAATTAAGTGTCACAGCGATCATCCTAGTTTGATTTTAGTATCGTACACGCCGAAACATCAAGCTACACATTGACGTGTCTTGTTGTAACAAAACTGTGTAATCTGATGTGCCGTTGTCCGTACATACTGAGTGATATTAAAAGGGAAAAAATCACGTAGGAACTAAATTTTGTACATTGTCAGGGTGTTTATGGTACCGTCGTTGTTGCCGATTTCCATAACACAAGTGCTTTAAATATGCTTTTAATTACTTTGATATTAGAGCAACGTATAACAATAATAATGTAATAACGCACACACATAACATAGCCTCCTGTGTCGTAGGTGCCATGGACACACACATAGACAACCACAAATTACACCTACACTCACGAGAGAAACAAATTTAGGCCATACAAATATTTCTCCCGGCCCGGGAATCGAACCTGGGACCTCTGCGTGGCAGTCCGACGTGGTAACCTTTCAGCCACGGTGGCAGTTAATAATAATAATAGTTCATGTAAGTGACTGTAGAATACCTCAAAACAAAAATTCCACTTCAAAGGTATCCCATACTTCCCTGGCATCACGTAGTCCAAGTACCAAGTCAGGAGATATAAAATAAAGAACTGTATAATAAGGAATGTCCAAGCCAAAAACACTGCCACATGACCTTGTATCGGCTCATAAAACAAATTCTTGAAGCGCAAACCTACACCTGATGCAATAAAAATTATTATTAAGCCAGCAAAATATCATTGAACATTAGGGAATATCGTTCTCGAAATTTTCGAGACTTAGCATTTTTGATATTCGATACCAGTGTGTTTAATCTCGGGATTGTCGAGACTTTTGAGACCTGAGTTAAATTTTTTATTTTTTATATTAAAAATCATCATAACGCTGTTTTGAACCCAGCCGGATTGAAGAAATTTTCCTTAGAGTTCGATCTTTGTATTAATAAAATGATAACAAACTAGTGAGGTAATTTCACAAAAAATAATTGAATATCATGGTTGTTAAAACATGTGTTACAATTATCAAAGCGACATCTCCAGTCAGTTGCTGCTATCTGTAAGGCTCAACTCACACTGGCGGAGAGTCGAAGCGTCGCGTCGCGTCCTATTTTTCAACTACAATGCATGGCCAGAGAACAAATAAGTAATGAAAACGGCATTCTCCGCCCCTCCCTAGTTTTATATACCGCACCACGCCCCGCACATTGACGGTCATATTGACTGAACGAGAACAAGGCTGTCGGCAAGCCATTTTCTCTCTAAGACGGCTTTAATATTTGAATATAGTTTTCATTTTTTCATTACGAAATCTGTGCGTTAATAATAATTATCATTTTACGTTACTATTTATAATGGTCGTAAATTAGGCTACGTACGACTGTTTACAATCATTTAAACGGGATAAAGAGAGGGTTTCTTTCGTTTTTTGGAAGATGAAACGAAGTAAGTAAAAAAAACTTATGTCTGAGATTCATTCAGTTATTGTTTTCTTTAGTGCAGAGTAATATATAATACGGATTTATTATATCAATATAATAAGACGCCATAACTTCGCTAGGGAAGGGTTCTCGAATTTTCAATTTGTATTGCTGATAAAATATTACGTAGTGAATATACCTAATTATTAACAAGGTAATGATAAACTTGGACACGTAATTTGAAATACTTTGGTTACCTTATTTAAAGGTTCCTGTCTAAAATATAACATTTGGAGTGCTTTTAATTTTTAAAATAAATTTTCAATATCATTCCAGTTTAGTAAATTAATGAAAATTATAATATTATATCGATATAAATACGTAACGAACATGTGTAATTATTAGGATTCTATAATTGAATTATAGATAACAGATTGCCGCTCTGATCACGTAACGTAATAAATAGGACGAGCAAGTGATGGGTAATCCTGCCACTTAACGCACGCATTTGCGCGTGTGCGGATAGCCCCTTGCTGTATGTAGTAATAGTAGGTAAATAATTTTCGATCGTTGTATGGAGTGTCCGGGGTGTGGCATGGCGTCGCGCGACGACGCTCGCATTAGCGCGCCCGGATCACAGTGCTGGACCAGATAAGCAACTTTTGAGTATTCGTGAATGGCGCTCGTGCTCGACAGTATACAAAGTTTGATATCGATCTTATTATAATTGCTCTTATATCTGAAGCTGAAGAGGAAGAAACTGAAAATTATGTCAGAAATTTTGATTTCACGAGTTATGGAAAAAAGACGTATACTTAGCAAATTCAAAACACTTTGTAGTAACGATTTAAGCAGGGACTCAAGATATTTTTAAGATTATTATGTTGTGTAGAGACATTCATATTTTTGGATTAAGTAAATTAATTTTTCGTCTTCATCTATTATCGCACACTCGTCTCGTCGCAGTTCGGCACTGTACTATGTCTGGTGTTGTCGGCGTGTAACGCGTCACTGCGCGCGAATAACGCACAGCGACGCGCGAAACCGCTCGACTTTAACCAAGCATATTTGCATAACACAAATTTGTACCTTAATAATAGGAAAATAGATATGAATATGCTATAAGCGAAAAACATGACGCGTCACGACGCTTCGACTCTGCGCCAGTGTGAGTTGAGCCTAAAGGCCTGAGTGAATAAAAAAAACATAGATTTCTTACAGATGGCGCTACGGCAAGGAAATCGTTAAAACCAAAACAAAGATCTGCAATAACCTTAAAGAAAAATTCGTCCTTCGTTCCCACTAGTTCTATTGAGTAGTTCTATTATAGAACTACTGGTAAAAATCATTTCCCAGTAGTTATACTGACTTTGTTCTATATTTATCCCGATAATGATTTTATCGTTAATGTAACGGTTAAAGAAAATATACAACCCATACATATAATAATTAATGTAAACTTGACAAATTAAAATACGAAGAATTTAAAAAATTATCAAACATTGTAAACTTGCTAATTTAAATTTAAAAAATAATAATAAATTAATAAATAATAAATTGTAAACTTGACAAAACAAAATTAAAAATTTTAAAAAATAATGAAGATTTGTAAATATGACAAATTACAATAAAAAAATCTAAAATTGTAAACTTGATAAAGTAAAATTAAAAATTTTAAAAAAATGATCAAAATAGTTAACTTGACAAAATAGCTTAAAAAAAATAATCAAAATATCAAAAATTGTAAACAATGAATTACAAATTAACTGATAATTAGTAATAATGATCGTAAAAATGTATATATTTCGACAAAATACATTCTAAATCAATAAATTAACTAATTGACAAAAACAACTAATTTGCGTTAAAAAAAGTTGCTTTAAAAGGTTAACCTTTACACGTATATAATTTCTACGATCATTATATTAGTGTAGTAGGAGGTGTATACAGGGTGGTAGAGATTCACTCGGCTAGCTGGTGCCCCCTTACTACATCCAGAAATCAAACGACTACGAAAGGTGAAGTAGACTTGGTTTATTGTACAACAGCTTACAATATTTTATTGTTTTGATTATTTTTAATTAAAATTTTGTCAAGTTTACAAATTTTTTTCTATTTATTTAAAAAAAAATTATTTTATTTTGTCAAGTTTACAATTTTTGATCATTTTTTAATTTTAATTTGTCACGTTTACAGTATTTGATAATTGTTTAATTTGTCCAGTTTACAGTGTTTGATTGCTTTTTTTAATTTGTCAAGTTTACAATTGTTGATTATTTTGACAATTTTTCAATTTTTTAATTTCAATTTGTCAAGTTTGCAATTTTTGATTATTTTGATATTTTTTTTATTGCAGTTTGTCACAATTTTTGATTATTTTGTTTTCTTTTATTATAATTTGTCAAGTTTACAAAGTTTGATCTTTTTTTAAATAATTTTGAATTTTATTTTGACAAGTCTACAATGTTTGATTAATTTTTATTTTTCTTTAATTTTACCTTGTCAAGTTTACAATTTTGATAATTTTTTTTTAGTTTAATTTGTCAAGTTTTCGTTAAATATTATATGTATAAGCTATATATATTCTTCAACCGTACATTAAGGATAAAATCATTTTCGGGATAAAAATGGAATAAAGTCATTATAACTTGTACGCCCCGTCACTTGATGTTATAAAAAAAGTTAAAAAAAACTTCTGAGAAATGATTTTTCCCATTAGTTCTATTATGTATTGCAATAGAACTTAATAAAACTAAAAGTCCCAGTAGCTCTATAATAGAAAGGCTCAATAGAACTAGTGGGACCGAACGAAATTCGTAAGATCTGCTGTTTCGTTCCGTAACTCAGGAGAGGAGTGCCTGATGTCAGGATGTGTCACCACAATGATATTGACCGCCGTCTGCGAGAAGGCTATGCCCAGGGCAAGAGGGGCCCCGCGAAAAAAGAGTGTGTACTGGTGGACCGCGGATATTGGGGACCTCCGCACCGCAAATACCATGGCCTGTCGGGCTTATGACCGATGCCGCCGCAGGCGTCACACCCGGAGTGAGGAGAGAAGGCTCCACAGCACCCTTCAGGGCGCGAGGTAGGCTCTGAAGGTCGCGATAGGATGGGCCAAGGACTCTGCGAAAGAGGAGTTCTCGGCCACCCTGAACGCGGACCCATGGGGAAGGCCGTACAAACTTGTGCGCAACAAAACGTACGGCGTATCCCCCATGGAGTCACTGGAGCTGGATCTCCTCAACCGGGTGGTGAAGGGCCTCTTCCCCGAACCGCAGCCCTTCACCCCACCGGCCATGGTGCCCCCCAGAGCAGATGGAGGGCAGCCAGAGGAACCCCCCTCCCGTTTGAAAACGAAAGAAACTCCTCTCTTTATCCCGTTTAGATGATGATAAACAGCCGAACACAGCACAACTCACGACCATTATAAATAGTAACGTATCTACAATGATGTTATAATTATATTAACGTGCAAGTTTCGTAATGAATAAATACTCAATACTCAATATATTTATTGCATTCATATGGTAAACATGTCTTAAATTTCAAATAATGCTACACATATGAGCCCTTTATTAGGGATAACAATAACAGCAGAGGTAGGCCGAGGTTTCAATTATTAATTAAAATTGTTATTTATCAAATAATAATATAAAAAAAAAATGTCATATAATAATAAAGAAATACGTCATATTATGAGTAGAATTATGTCACTTGAAAGTTTGAATTTAATTAGATTATAATTATAGATATATAATTATATAATTATACACTATAAAGTCATGCCACTGTAGTGCTACTACAGTAGCATAACCCTATAGTATATAATTAACATTTATTTATTATTCAAATTTATTGTAATATTATTATTTTTATTTGTCATCAAAGTATTCTTTTAAATTGTAATAGCATTTATTAATAAGATGTAATTTTAATTTATTTAGAAACAGTGAATATTTTTCCTCGCTTTTAATAATGGGCGGGAGCTCATTGAATATCCTCACCGACATCGAGTGGGGACTTGAGCTGTGTATGTGTAGCCGAGATCGAGGCAGAAGCAATCTATTGCGTGGTCTAAAAGTGTGTCGTTGAGGCAGGTCGTCAGTGTTAGTGTAAAAGTCAGGGTGTTGTTTAATAAATTTACAAATTTCTAAAATATATGTATATAGAACACAAAGTCACAAATATCAAAGCCTTCTTAGCTCGAAAACGGCTCGGCAACAGCCTTGTTGCCGTTCATTCAATGTGTGGGGGGTCGTGGTGCGATATCTAAAGCTAGGGAGAGGGGAGAGTGTCCATTCTCTTTACTTTTTTGTTCTCTGACATAATCAACTTAATCTAAAGGGTGTTGATACAGGAGATGCAGGAATACAGATACGACAGCGTCAATGTAAATATGAGATCGTCTAAATATAAAATAGCAATAAAAATATGCAATTCTCACCTTTGCCTTCAAGGAAAGTTATCTCATCCCAAAACAAGAATATCGGGGCATGGGGAATGAACGAGCTTAATATTAGTACCTTCCACGACAAATTGTCAAGAACAGAGAACCACCATGTGTTCAACAAAAATGTGAGCACATATGTCAGCAATACTACGCTATCTGCATGTCTAGCTGCAAAGAAAAAACTTTAAATTACTAAACGTGGCATAATATCTGTCACAAATTAGGAATGTATATATAAGTGCGTATTCAGACGTTGAGAGGCGTAAGAGGTTCCTCATCATCATCGTTTTATGGTCTCGATACTTTTTTTATTTTAGGACTATATTGACTTTGAATAGTATGTTGCCACTTTGACTGCGTTATCCGTGGTCGCGTAGAGATTTTCCCTCCTACAAATATTAAGGCAAAAGGGCAGGGCTCCGTTACTCGTTTAAGGCGATAAGTGCCTACCGCTGAGTGCACCGACGTCAGTGCAAGCGCTAAGAGAGTGTCGCACGCACAACTGAACGGTCATACATCACGTTTCGTAAAAATATCGTTGCCATGTCGAAATCGTGTAATTATTATTCAGTGGATGAGTGTAGAAGTAAGAATACATAAGAATAATACATAAGAATAACAATAAATTATCTTTTTTTTTTTCATTACCTACAGACGAAAAAAGTAATTGGTCTTGTGTTATTACTATATTTTTTTATTTTCGATTAACTATAAATTATTTTCGAAAAATTTAAGTTGTTTGTTGAGATCAACGAATTATGCGATAGTTAAATATCTAAAATCATGCCTAATGTAAGAAAATACATGCAACGAATTGTACGCCTGTATGTTTAAAAAACTGCCCAAATAAGTTTCTCTGCATATTATTATACAGTGGTAAAACACTGTATTGGCAACACCACAGTAATAGCGCACCATCTAGCATTACATAGCGTTATCCGAACGTCGCTCAAGGTCACATTTGCAGCTAACTGTCAAATCACCAGGTAATTTTGAAGGAACTTCATTATGAGTAACAAAAGACATTACGAATTTATCCAGAAAAGCCTAGCAATGACAAATTACTGGACAACAAGCAATGCCATGGTTTTAAATTCAATTTCATTCGGAATTCTATTATAATATCTTTTATAGCTGGACTCCTCGTAATTAAATTATATAGTATGTTTTTGTGTTCTTCTTAAATGAAGTCAGTAACTGAAATACTGTTAATTTTGTTTTATAAGCAATATTTAGGAATGAAGTTTTTTTTATATAACATCAAGCGACGGGAGGCAAAAGTCGTGCGCCTGATGGTAAGCTACACGCCTGTTCATAACTGTCACACCGCCAATAAGAGCTTTAAATTGCAAAGATCTGAGGGGCACTACCACTGCGCCTATCGCCGTGAGACATAAGTTGACAAGTCCCATGTGCCTGTAATTTCACCAGCACCCTTACCCTTCAAAAATGGAACACAGTAATGCTGACATTACTGCTTGGCGGCAGAATTAGGTAAGGTGGCAGTACTTCCCTGGTCGAACTCTTTCACAAGGAGCTCTACAGTTATTAATTTTTTTTTTGTTATTTTAATGTTACATTAATTCACATTTAAGTAATACGTGGGGCGCACTATAAGTTTCCGGAATGAATAAGAAAAAAATGCTATTAATGATCAGAAATGAATTTATTGTTTCTCAAAATACTTCTTAATTTTTGGAAATAAATAAAAGTCACAAGGTGCCAGGTCGGGACTGTACGCGGGATGGCTCATAAGATCAACGTTGTTCGCCGTCAAAAATTCATTTGTCTGTCTGGCCGTGTGAGAACTGGCATTATCGTGGTGCAAGATGATACGGCGTTTACGGTGATTTTTACGGAGTTTGTCAATAACTACCGGCAAACAAATGGTCGTGTACCAATCATTATTCGTGGTACAACAATTCTCCAAAGCACGTGTCCAGTTTTATTAAAAAAAGAAGCAATCACCCGCTTAGAGGCACTTTGCACGCGCGCCACTTTGGTTGGCTCATCTCGGAAGACACATACGCTCAATTGCTGCTTTGTTTTGGGACCGTAACTATAAATCCATGTTTCGTCATCTATAACTATGTCCCACACCAAATTTGACGCCTCTTCGTTGAATCTGGTAAGCATGGCATTGCACCAAGTGATGCGATCCGTTTTTTGAGCCTCTGTCAAATTGTGTGGGGTCCACCGAGAGCACAGCTTTTTCACACCCAAATGTTTGTGTAATATTGATTGTATTTGACTCATGCCTATGCCTAAAGATGTCCGAATCTCATGGTATATCACATGCCTGTCTGTTTTGATCATATTGCGCACAGCATCGATGTTTTTGTTGTTCACAGCAGTGGCCGGGCGATCATCACGAAATTCGTTACTGAGATTCACACGGCCGCGTTTGAACTATTTTTTTATAATTTTGCAAACCAGCTATAACCGCTGAACTGTTGTTAATTACACTTAAAGCCGTAGAAAATCATACTACGAGAATTTTCACGAGTTAAATCCATGATGATGTAGACAACCGATTTCAAAAATGACGCCACAATGTAAAAACAAGTGACAGTCAGACGAAACAAACTGTATTCTACAGAAAAAGAGTTCCATTTTCAAATGATGTAATTACTTTTTAAATTTTGTTTATATAAGTGGCCCGTTCCGGAAACTTATAGAACGCCCCATGTATAATATAATAACATTCATTGTAACTATTAATAAAACAGACACACGAGAACTGTCAAAAGCTTGGCTCTGTAATGGCGGCAATCGGAGAAGTGCAGTTGTTTTTGGGAAGAATATAATATTATTCTAGTGTGTCTGCAGTTGTTTAAAAACTTGAAATACTAACCGTCCTGTGTCACAGCGCTCAGTACAAAGGCCAGACCAGAAACACACATTAAGTGTAGCGTTGTATGCAATGCCATTAGAAAGGCGTTGCTGTATGGCAATATCGGAATATCGCGACTGACCTGCAGGAAGGCAATACTTTAATGAGCTGGTATGCCTGGTATGTTTAATAAATAAATATTAGACAACATTACATAAGTTATTATTATTAAAACAAAGATCAAACACTTAGAAAAAATTCCTTCGGACCGGCTGGATTCAAACCAACGTCTTCCAGCAAACCGTGTCAGACGTTGTGCCAACTAAGCCACGGAACGAACTAGCGGACCGTGCGAATTTTTCTGTCCTTGTTGCAGACCTTTGTTTTAGGTTTTAAACGACTTTTTTGCCCATCTTGACATTCAATAACTTAAAATTACAATCACTTAAGTTGCTCTGATCCCAAAGTAACTAAAGCACTTGTGTTATAGATATCGGGAACAACGACGGTATCACAAACACCCAGACATGAAACAATATAGAAAAGTTGCTTTTCTACATTGACTCGGCCGGGGATCGAACCCGGGCCCTCAAAGACGGCGACATCATGAAAACCTGTGTGCAAGCCACTCGACGAACACCACATACGTCGTTTAGCCACAGACAGAAGTTACACAACGCACATGAAAGCAAATACTATCACAACTCAAAATTTAATCGTAAACTAGGGGCCGTATTCTAGAACTCTACTCAATGCTCAAGTCAGGATTGCACTGGCAACACAAGCACTGGAAATACGACCCCAATGGCAGGGACTTGAGTATGATTTCGAGTGCTTTAAACCGTACTCAAATCCTGACTTGAGCATTGAGTAGAGTTCTAGAATACGACTCTTAGAGTCGATAATAATACGGTTCATTTTGCTTGGGTCGAGCGACAGGGACACTGGCTTTATTTCAGAATTTATTTTTTTACAAACGAACTTAAAGCCTTTTTAAAAATGTATATCGTATAGTATACATGTTCTATTTAGCTCAGTTAATATTTAAAAAAATCGAATACGGTTTTCTAGTAAAATTTCGAGGTAAGGTCATTGACTTACAATTATATGGACGTCGGGTCTGCGCTAAAAAGTGTCCGAACTTATAGGGCGTTAAAATCGTATACAGAGCGTCATTCACGCTCTAGTCTTCGTTGTTCGACTGACAGCGAAGCAAGCAAAATTAGACAGTACTGCGATGACATTACAATTTAAATTCAACGTTTTAGCTTTTTCATATTCCTTGACATGTCACTACGTTTAAATAGGTGGACTTGGGACATTTTTTTCGTGGTTTTTGTATTAGACCCGTCGTCCATTTATTTGCAAGTCAATGGGTAAGTTTGTGTTTTTTTTCTATCGTGAACATTTATAAGAACTGTATTTTCACAGCGTACAGTAATCAGTATATATCCTATTCAACACTTTCACTATTATGCGGAATCAACCAAAGCCATTTGAATAGTATCACAAATTACTTAATAGTTACTACGTAACAGATATATCACACTCATGCAAAATCGAAAATACCTACGCAGTAATAGCATACTAAATCTCATTAATGCATTGACTTACAAATAAATGGACGACGGGTCTAATACAAAAACCACGAAAAAAATGTCCCAAGTCAACCTATTTAAACGTAGTGACATGTAAAGGAACATGAAAAAGCTAAAACGTTGAATTGAAATTGTAATGTCATCGCAGTACTGTCTAATTTTGCTTGCTTCGCTGTCAGTCGAACAAACGAAGACTAAAGCGTGAATGACGCTCCGTATACGATTTTAACGCCCTATAAGTTCGGACACTTTTTAGCGCGGACCCGACGTCCATATAATTGTAAGTCAATGCATTAATGACACCAGGCGCTCAGTACGAGGAAAAAGGAACCTAACCACGCGCTCATAGAGGTGAATACAAGGTTGCCCACCGTATGCAGTCGCGCAGAACCGAATACGCAACGGCTGAGACTTTGAAATTACAATTATTTATTTAGTAAAGCGATGGGAGAACGGTTGCCTCTCAATTGGATGTCGACGGTTCGATTCGCGGTTGGACTAATTTTCGCAATGAACTTTACTAAATGTGCTTTGGTCTGGGTGTTTTGGGTTGTGCCCCCAAGTGAAAATATTTACTCTAGTAGGTAGTCATAGTACAGGGCCATCTGTAGTTTGAGACCAGGTTATTGGAGTGGTTATGTGGCATTTTGAACCCATTAAGTTGTCTTGTTGAATATTATGATAATTATAATAGGGGTTAAAGTATGAAATTGCCGATTTGTACTGAAAAT